>NC_047103.1:55428058-55746272 GCF_902500255.1 Thalassophryne amazonica
TGTAGCTGCCTGAGGTCTTTCTATGGTCGACCTTGCCCCTGGCGCAGGTGGTACAGGCCTGGACGTAGTCCCGGACGTCGGCCTCCAGGGATGGCCCACCAGAAGCGTGCCGGACGACTGTCACGGTCCTTCGCACCCCAGGGTGACAGGAGAGTTTAGAACCGTGACCTAGCCCTAGCTTCTGGTGGGACGTATAGTCTGTCCTTTGGTCCGTTTCCGGGTCCGGGTCACGGGTCAGGGCCTCCCGGACGGTCTTCTCTACGTCCCAGGTGAGGGCGCCACGATAGCGGACTCCGGGATGATGGGATCCGGGGATCCGACGGTTCCGTTTTGACTTCATCTTCGTGCACCCGGGACAATGCATCCGATCTTTGATCTTGGTCCCGGGACGGTAGGTGATCCGGAGTCAAAACGGCCAAAGAACAGTGACCAGCGGGCTTGCCTGGGGTTCAGCCGCTTGGCGGTCCTGATGTACTCCAGGTTCCGATGGTCAGTGAAAACCGTGAATGGCACGGCTGTTCCCTCCAACAGATTCTCCACTCTTCGAGGGCCTCTTTCACAGCAAGGAGTTCCCGATTGCCGACGTCATAGTTCCGTTCAGCGGGGTCAACCTGCGGGAAAAATAGGCACACGGGTGAAGGACCTTATCGGTCTTCCCGCTCGGGAGAGCACCGCTCCTATCCCTGAGTCCGAGGCGTCCACTTCAACCACTAACTGGCGGCTAGATCGGGCTGCACCAGAACTGGTGCAGACGAGAAGCGCCGTTTCAACTCCTTGAACGCGGCTTCGCACCGATCCGACCAGGTGAAGGGGACTTTTGGGGAGGTCAGGGCTGTCAGGGCTAACTACCTGACTGTAGCCTTAATAAACCTCCTGTAGAAATTAGCAAGCCGAACTGTTGCAGCTTCCTACGGCTTGTTGGTTGGGGCCAGTCTCTCACCGCCGCAACCTTGGCCGGATCAGGGGCGACGTTGAGGAGATGATGAACCCCAGGAAGGACAAAGAGTGCGGTGGAATTCACACTTCTCACCCTTCACAAACAGGCGGTTCTCCAACAACCGCTGCAGGACCTGACGGACATGCCGGACATGTGTCTCAGTCCGGGGAAAAGATGAGTATATCGTCCAGTTACGAAGACGACCGGTGCAGGAAGTCCCGCAAGACATCGTTTACCAACGCTTGGAACGTCGCGGGAGCATTAGTGAGACGAACGGCATGACCAGGTACTCAAATGACCTAAGGGGTGTTGAATGCCGTCTTCCATTCGTCTCCCTTCCGGACCCGAACCAAATGGTACGCATTCCTAAGATCCAGCTTGGTGAAAATTTTGGCTCCATGCAAGGGGTGAACACCGAATCCAACAAGGGCAACGGGTATCGGTTTGCGAACAGTGATTTCGTTCAACCCCCTGTAATCAATGCATGACGAGCCCGCCGTCTTTTTACCCACAAAAAAGAAACCACACCCATCGGAGAGGTGGAATTCCGGATCAACCCAGCAGCTAATGAGTCCCGATGTAGGTCTCCATTGATTCACGCTCCGGCCGTGAGAGGTTGTACAGCCTACTGGACGGTACTCACAGCCTGGAACCAAATCAATGGCACAATCGTAAGGACGGTGGGAGCGTGAGACCAGATCCTTCTGAACACTCAGCGAGGTCATGGTACTCCGCCGGCACCGCCTTCAGATTGGGCGGACTCGGACCTCCCCTTCCTTAGCCGGAGCCGAGAACCTAGGACCTATACACTCCGATGGCAGGTTTCGCTCCACTCCACTACCCTACGGCCAATCCGGGGATTGTGCTTCAGCATCCAGGGAAAACCCAAAACCACACGGAGGTGGCCTGAGTCACAAAGAACTCGATCACCTCCCGGTGGTTCCGACACCACCAGAGTTACTGGTGTCTTGTGCGTGATTGGTGGGAGTAGGGGCCATCTAGTGCCCGAACCTGCACAGCGAGGTAAGAGCCACCAGAGGGAGCCCTATCTCCCTAGCCCATCTGCTGTCTAGCAGATTCCCCTCAGAGCCCGTGTCCACCAGTGCTGGGGCCTTCAGGTTGAATCCTCAACAGGATCGTGACTGGGAGTCGTGCAATGTGGGTGTGTCCCACGTGAATGTTTGGGCCCCCCCTGGCCCAGTCTCTAGGGGCGGGCGTTTGGCGTTTGGCCGCTCGGGGCAGTCTCTCACATGGTGCTCTATGGAACCACAAACAAGACACGCTCCGTGGGTCCATCTCCTCTGTGCATCTGGTGCCCTAAATGTTGCCCTACTTGTGTCCCTACTTCGTCAGTAGGGGGAGCTGTGCCCCACGGAGCGCAGGGGCTGTGGAGCGTGGGGAAGGTGGAGCTCGATCGGAACCGGAAGGGAGAGGGACCACGCGTGCCTGGCCACGCCCTTCGCCTCGTTCCCGACGGCGTTCTTCTAACCGGTTGTCGAGTCGTATGACCAGATCGATGAGCCCGTCTAAGTCCCGCGGTTCGTCCTTCGCCACCAGGTGCTCTTTTAGGACCAATGACAGTCCGTTTACAAAGGCGGCGCGGAGGGCAGTGCTATTCCAGCCGGATCTCGCCGCCGCGATGCGGAAGGCGACTGCATAGGCAGCTGCGCTCCGACGCCCCTGTCTCATTGACAGTAGCGCGGTTGAAGCGGACTCTCCTCTGTTGGGATGGTCGAACACCGTTCTGAGCTCCCGTACAAACCCAACGTATGTATGAAGGAGCCATGAGTTCTGCTCCCAGAGCGCTGTAGAGCGCGTGCCTCCCCGCGAAGCAGATTTATTACATAAGCTACTTTGCTAGCATCAGTCGCGTACATCACTGGACGCTGTGCGAAGACGCGCGAACACTGCATCAGAAAATCCGCGCACGTCTCCACACAGCCTCCGTACGGTTCTGGAGGGCTTATGTATGCTTCTGGGGACGGAGGAAGGGACCGTTGAACGACCAGTGAACGTCACTTTCACGCGCAGGGTCCTCGGGAGGGAGAGCCGCAGCGGCCCCGAAGGGCGCGCCTCCACTTGTGCGGCGAGAGCCTCCACCCTGCGGTTTAGGAGAACGTGCTGCTCGGTCATTAAATCGATCCGAGAGGTGAAAGCGTGAGGATCCGCTGCAACTCACCGATGACCCCTCCCGAAGCCGCCGACCGCCTTGGTCTTCCATTGGCCGTTCAACAGCCGTTTGACGCCCCTCGGGGTCCATGAGCTGGCCGAGATATCCTGTTTGAAAGTGTAGGAACACGGACCCACAACAGGGGCGCAATGAACGGACAATGGAGGAAGGTGAATAACAAGGTTTACTATGTGAAACGAGCACAATGAATACAACATCACAATTTGGGGTCGAATCCACTGGTGTCGTGTGGGCAGCTCGAAGGTAGGAGACGTCCGTCTCAGTCGAACCGAAACCACCCAGATCTCCTCTGCCACCGAACCCTGGAAATACTGGAACCGCCAAGTCCCGAATTCCCAGGTGGCCACTGCCTCCGCTCGTCGATCCGGTACTGCTGGCGGGAGAGAGCAACAACACAGGCGTGGATGCGACAGCACCCCAACGGAGAGGGGAAGCCGCCTCCACCTCCAGTTACAGTATGACAGGCAGGTGAGTACTTATCTAGCAATTCAGCTGTCCTGAAAAGGTTTAACAAATCTGTTAGCTATTTAGTCAAAATATAAATGCAGAGAACGTTACCTTCGTCTAAAGGCGATATCTCGGCACTGAGGTGGAGACGCCGTCCTCCTGATATACCTCTGTGCTGAGTGGAACAGCTGTGTCCAGTGATGGGTGACAGCTGTCACCCAGGCTGCTCCCATAAGGCGGCAGCGCCCTCTGGTGCCTGGAGCCCGCACTCCAGGCAGGCGCCCTCTGGTGGTGGTGGGCCAGCAGTACCTCCTCTTCAGCGGCCCACACAGCAAGAATGGTGACAATGGTCACTTTCAGTTTGTACAGGGGTCAAAAGTTAAAGTTGCTCTATTAATTTTGCTCCAGCTGTATTTGTGCTGAATTTGATGCTTGTATCACCATTTGAAGGATTGTTTCAGTTATCTGCTGCACTAATAAGCCAACAGAGCATGAACCAGATGCTGTCTGTTAGCTTAAACTGGTTCTCAAGACCAGGCACCTAAGTGGCTCTACTCTACTCTTTTCTACTCTCCTATTTTACTCTTCCTTTTTAGATATTTAGATATACCTTTGTATACTGGCATAGTTTCACCTTAGAACTGGAATATATATATAAGATATACCTTACTGAATTTTCATGTATATAAGGCAACCCGAATTAAAGGAGAAATGCTGCTTTTAACAACCTGGACTTCATTTCTGGCATAAAATACAGTCGTTTACTCACCAATAAAGTTTGGTGTTCTTAGAAGTCTATAGTTCAAACGACATGTTCAGTTCAAATCTGAAGCAAACATTTTTTCTTCTTCTACCAAGGTGGATTAGAACTTTTTGTGGTAAACCTCAAACTACTGGACAGGAGGAATCTAGCAGTCAATGTGGCTCGCTGATTTCAAAATGCAGGTCTTTCAACCAGACGTGTGGTGCTGTGACATGTCAATCATCTGTGTCCAATCAGATTTCAGGGGAGTCCAGTGAAATCCCCGCGACCTCCGTTCTAGCTCCACCCATGCCAGGAAGTGTTCAACATTTCCTGTTTCACTGTGAATGAAAGTTGGCACCTCCTGTTTGAGTGTGAGCCTGCCATTGAGTTCCTGCGAGATTCCATGGGATCTCATCTGTCAGTCCAGGAAGTGTTTGACATTTGAACATTTCCTGTTTTACTGTGGATTTGAAAATGGGCACTTCCTGTTTAGAATGACCTGTACCATGTGTGAGCTTCGCGCCGCTGCGCGACGCTTCGCTCATATTATTTATACAAATTTGTATTTATGGTTTTTACTATTATTGTAAGTTTTAACCTTGAAGATTTTAAATTATTGTTATGGTTTTTAACTTTTGATGTGTGCTTTTGTACTATCTGTACAATTTTTTTAATCACACAATAAATGTTATGTTATGATAGAGGAAATCTGAGCCCAGATGTGGATTCAGCACCCCAAAATTACCCTAAATCAGTTCTCAAAGTTCATGCATGATTTTTTTTTTTTTTTGTTTTTAACCATCCATCCATTTTCTTCCGCTTCATCCGAGGTCGGGTCACAGGGGCAGCAGCTCAAGCAAAGCCGCCCAAACCTACCAATCCACACACACCTCCCCCAGCTCCTCCGGGGAACCCCGAGGCATTCCCAAGCCAGCTGTGAGACGTAGTCCCTCAGCGTGTCCTGCGTCTTCCCCGGGGCCTCCTCCCAATGGGACGTGCCCGGAATTTAATTGAATAAATTTAGTAAAATTGATCAGTAAGGTTAGAACTAAGTAAGGTGAACTTAATAAGGTGCCTGGAACACCTCTCCAACGAAGCGTTAAGGGAGCATCCAAAAAGATGCCCGAGCCACCTCAGCTGGCTCCATTCGACGTGGAGGAGCAAGCTGGACTCCGAGCTCCTCCCAAGTGACTGAGCTCCTCCCCCTATCTCTAAGGGAGCATCCAGCCACCCTCCGGAGGAAACTCATCTCGGCCACTTGTACTCGCAATCCTGTACTTTCGGTCATGAGCCAATCTCATGACCATAGGTGAGGGTCGGAACGTAGATCGATCAGTAAATCAAGAGCTTTGCCCCCCTGCTCAGCTCTCTCTTCACCGCGACGGTCCGATACAGCGACTGCATCACTGCAGACGCTGCACCGATCCGTCTGTCGATCTCACGCTCCATCCGTCCCTCTCTTGTGAACAAGACCTCGAGATACTTAAACTCCTTCACTTGAGGCAAGGACACTCCACTGACCTGAAGAGGGCAAAACACCTTTTTCCGGTCCAGAACCATGGCCTGGGATTTGGAGGTGCTGATTTTCATCCCGGACACTTCACACTCGGCTGCAAACCGCTCCAGTGCATGCTGAAGGTCCTGATTTGACAAGCTAACAGAACCAAATTGTCTGCAAACAGCAGAGAAAAGATTCTGTGGTTCCCAAACCGGACCCCCTCTACACCCTGACTGTGCCGAGAAATTCTGTCCATAAAGGTAATGAACAGAGAAAGGGCAACCCTGGCGGAGGCCGATGTGCACTGGAAACAGGCTTGACTTACTACCGGCAATGCGAACCAAGCTCCTGCTGCGGTCGTACAGGGACCGGATAGCCCTTAACAAGTGACCCCGAACCCCGTACTCCTGGAGCACCCCCCACAGGGCGTCTTGAGAGACACGGTCGAACGCCTTCTCCAGATCCACAAAACACATGTGGACTGGTTGGACAAACTCCCATGAATCCTCGAGCACCTGATGGAGGGTGTAGAGCTGGTCCATGTGCCTCAACCAGGACAAAAACCACACTGCTCCTCCTGAATCCGAGGTTCAACTATCGGTCGAATTCTCCTCTCCAGTACTCTGGAATAGACCTTACTGGGGAGGCTGAGGAGTGTGATCCCCCTGTAGTTGGAACACACCTTCCGGTCCCCCTTCTTAAACAGAGGGACCACCACCCCAGTCTGCCAATCCAGGGCACTGTCCCCGACCACCACGCGATGTTGCAGAGACGTGTCAACCAAGACAGTCCCACAACATCCAGAGACTTAAGGTACTCCGGACGGATTTCATCCACCCCAGGAGCTTTGACACCAAGGAGCTTTCTGACCACCTTGGTGACTTCAGCCTTTGTAATGGATGAGTCCGCCTCTGAGTCCCCTGTCTCTGCTTCCTCTTCAGAAGACGTGGCAGTGGGATTGAGGAGATCCTCAAAGTATTCCTTCCACCACCCAACAACATCCCTAGTCAGGGTCAAGCTCCCCACCCCACTATAGACAGTGTTGGTGGAGAGCTGCTTCCGCCTCCGGAGGCGCTGGACGGTTGGCCAGAATTTCTTCGAGGCTGAACGATAGTCCTTCTCCATGGCCTCCCCAAACTCCTCCCAGACCTGAGTTTTTGCCTCTGTGAGCGCACAGGCTGCATCAAGCTTGGCCTGCCAGTACCTGTCAGCTGCCTCCGGAGTCCCACCTGTCAACAAAGACAAGTAGGACTCCTTCTTCAGCTTGACGGCATCCCTTACTTCCAGCATCCACCACTGGGTTCGGGGATTGCTGCCACAACAAGCACCAGAGACCCTGCAACCACAGCGGTGAGCGGCCGCATCTACAATGGAGGTGGAGAACATGGTCCACTCGGACTCCATGTCTCCAACCTCCCCCAGCATCTGGGAGAAGCTCTCCCGGAGGTGCGAGTTGAAGACCTTGCTGACAGAGGGTTCCACCAGTTATTCCCAGCAGATCCTCACGATATGTTTGGGCCTGCCAGGTCTGATGGGCTTCCTCCCCTCCCAGTGGATCCACCTCACCACCAGGTGGTGATCGCTTGACAGCTCAGCCCCTCTCTTCATCCGAGTGTCCGAGACACGTGCCGAAGGTCAATGATATGACTACAAAGTTGATCATTGACCTCCGGTTCCTGGTGCCACGTGCACTTATGGACACCCTTGTACTCGAACATGGTGTTTGTGATGGACAAATTGTGGGTAGCACAGAAGTCCAACAACTGAACATCACTCGGGTTCAGATCGGGAGGCCGAACTCCCCCACGACGATAAGGTGGCAGTTCGAGGGGAGTGTTTTTAACCAGTGTTATTTATTTATTGACAATGTGGGACGGGGAAGAATAGTGTGACAGCAGTGAGATGTACAGTAGGAATGACAGATTAATTCAAGGTTGAGGTGGGATTACACCAAGGTTCAGCTCTGAGTCCTTTCTTATTCACAATCGTGATGAACGGGTTGACCTATGAGATCAAACAGGAGTCTCCATGGACTATGCGTTTGCAGATGACACTGATCTGTAGTGAGATTACAGAGCAGGTTGAGTTTAGCCTGGAGAGGTGGAGATATGCTTTGGAGAGAAGGGGAATGAAAGTCAGTCGGCGCACGACTGAGTGCATGTGTGTGAATGAAGGGAGCCCAGTGGAATAGTGCAGTTACAAGGAATAGGGGTGGTGAAAGCAGAAGAGTTTAAATTCTTGGGGCAAACTGTCCAAAGTAATGCAAAGTGTGGTAGAGAGGTGAAGAAGAGAGTGCAGGCAGGTGTGGAGTGGGTGGAGAAAGGTGGCAGGAGTGATTTGTGACCAAAGAATATCAACAATAGTGAAGGGGAAAGTTTACAAGACAGTAGTGAGACCAGCTATGCTGTACGGCTTAGAGACGGTGGCACTAACAAAACACAGGAGGCAGAGCTGGAGGTGGCAGAGCTGAAGATGTTGAGATTCTCTTTGGGAGAATGGACAGGATTAGAAATGAACATATCAGAGGGACAGCTCAGGTGGGACAATTTGGAGACAAAGTCAGAGAGGCGAGACTGAGATGGTTTGGACATGTGCAGAGGAACCCAGGGTATATAGGGAGAAGGATGCTGAGGATGGAGCCACCAGGCAGGAGGAGAAGAGGGAATAAATGGACTGCATTTATATAGCGCTTTTCCATCTGCATCAGACGCTCAAAGCGCTTTACAGTAATGCCTCACATTCACCCCAATGTGAGGGTGCTGCCATAGAAGGTGCTCACTATACACTGGGAGCAACTAGGGGTTTAAGGACCTTGCCCAAGGGCCCTTAGTGATTTTCTGGTCAGGCTGGTATTTGAACTGAGGATCCTCTGGTCTCAAGCCCAATGCTTAACCACTAGACCATCACCTCCAAAGAGGAGGTTTATGGATGTGCTGACGGAGGACATTCAGGTGGTTGTGTGACTGAGGAAGATACAGAGGACAGGGTGAGATGGAAACGATTGATCTGCTGTGGTGCACTCAAGCACCCGAAAGAAAAAGAAGGGAACTGTGATTCACATTCCAACAGAGTAGGTGGCGGTAATACGCCGGTTGCCATCCGCTATTATTCCTAAAGAAGAAGAACGAGTTTCGCGTCAGCAGTGTTCTTTGAGCTAAGCTAAGCTAAGCTCTCAGCAGCGATGCTGTTTTCTCTAGACTTGGAAAGCAGCCAAGCAACGTCAGGTTTGTGTAAATTGTTATATTTTTTATTAAAACAGACGCCAACAATTAATAAGTTACGCTACGTCACCTTCCTATATAGCTTTATTTGTTTGTGAAGCTAAGTTAGCCGGTTAGCACTTTAGGCTCAGTAGTGGCTTTTTAATAAGAGCGTGATTTTCAACAAGATTTAGCGTTTTTGTTATTTCCTTAAATAATCTTGTTTCACCAAGCAGAGTATCTGGTTACAACTGGTCTACTTTTAGACCTGACACATGTTAACGTTACCGCTCACCGCCAAGAAAGGAGAGGTTTACCACAAATAAATAAATAAAGGAAAATGTTGTCGCCTATTTCTTGATTTGGTCTGTAGGGACTCATTGGGGGATTTAAAAAGTTTTGCATTCTGTTTTGTAAGTGACATGGGGTTTATATCCAACCATTAATATTTAAATTAGCCGATGTGGTTAATGTCATCCCGTGTAGGAACAGCAGTATCGCGTAGTTTGTTCAGCTGTGAGGATTTATTATAGTTTGTCCATTCGTGAGGCTAATCGTAACAAGTCTAATTTTATGACTGACTGTTTAAACCCTGACTGACCTTCAACGAAGGCCTCCAGTTTAATCGTTTGATTTCAGTTATTTGTGTCACTGAGGCTGAATGTCCGATTGTCCCTGCTGGTTATAGTGCGTAGGTAGCTAACACACTAGCCGTGTGGCTAAAAAGCTACAAGGCCTTTATGAGGAAGTTCGTAATTTGTTTGTGTTTTGGGTGTGATATCGATTCCACACACCTGGCCTGTTCTGGTTTGTATGAGACAACTGTCACTGAAAATAGGTCACAATTCTGTTTGTGTTAGATGGATACCTAACAAAACGACGTGAATGTGACATTGCGATTTATAAATCTGGTTCCATTTTTTTTCACCATCTATTCCTTGTAAAACTGTATCTAGAAATTCCCACATGGATAACAACTTCCTTGTGACTACTAATCTTTTTATTTTGTGAAGTTTCAGACAGACTGCCATCCTGAATTAAACACGGCCCAAAATTCATGTTTGAATGAAGTTGCTGGATGCAGCTTACACGTTTTTGTGTATATATGTTTTCAAAGATATATTTCTTTGTAATTGCAGGAAACAAATACGCACAGCAACTATAACATTGCTTAGAGTCCACATATTAACCAACATGGCAGAGTCTTAATCTAACAAGAAGTCAAAAACTGTGGATTTTGGACTTTGCTTTGTCAGCTGATCAGCAAACAAACAGATTATACTAACTATGTTTCCCGTGGGGATCCGCAGGCTCTAGATTGGGTAGTGTCTGTAAAATAGGTGACTGCCATTTTTCAAGGGTGGTAATAAATTACTGTAATTTCCAAACTATAAGTCGCTACTTTTTTCAGATGCTTTGAACACTGGCTTAAACAATTATGCAGCTAATTTATGGATTTTTATAGGCTTCTCATAAGTTGAAATACGTCAGTTGATGCTGTCCATTGATTGGCTGAAAGCTGTGGTCCTCATGCGGTGTAAATTCACTCAATTTCAATTTTTTCATTTATATAGCGCCAAATCACAACAGCATTGCCTCAAGGCACTTCACACAAGTAAGGTCTAACCTTACTAACCCCCAGAGCAACAGTGGTAAGGAAAAACTCCCTCTGAGGAAGAAACCTGAAGCAGACCAGACTCAAAGGGACATACATACAGACATAAATTACAGAACAGTTCACAAAATGAATATACAGGAAATGCTATTGGTGCACAGGACAGGAGGGTCGCCAGCACAAATACAACTCCCATCTCTGGATGGAGCTGCACCTTAAACAAAGAGAAAAAAAAACACTCAGGCATCAGACAAGAAATACTGTATAATTTGCCAGCATTAATCAACAAGAAAAACAAAAGAAATACTAAGGTGATTGCCGGGCTAGTGGCCGGCGATCACCTCACGCACAGAGTAAATATAAGGTCTTACCTGTTCGTTTTAGTTGATTCATCATACTTTAATTCCTTGTTGTGGTTGAAGAAAACTCCCTCTCCGGCACTTTGCGTCAGAGTTGCTCCATCAGATCAGTCAGCGGAACCTCCCCCCCCCCCCCCCCCCCTGGGTTTGTGTCTGTGTCTTTGCGCCACAAGTTGAAAAAGTCACAGCACCTCATTGTCTCGCGCTGGGTGACGTGCTCATCCATATGTACATGTAACACCTTCAGGACAAAAAAAACATTTACGGTACGTATTTAATTAAAAGTAAAAAAAAAAAAAAAAATCTTTCTGTGTAAATATCTCATGTTACAACAGACCTGCGGCTTATAGACAAGTGCGGCCGATTTATGTACTTTTTTTTCTTTTTAAAATTGGTGGGCACGGTTTATACTTAAGTGCGCTCTATCCTCTGCAAATTACAGTATGCAGTTTCTATAATGAGTCAGAATGGAGTGTGAGTACAGAATGTTTTTAGAACCTTAGCTTACACCTCAACAATTTTTTGAAGAACTTCTCAACCCTTTTATATTCTGTTAATTATGCAATTTGATGATTCCATTGCTTTCCTTGTCAGAAAACTTATATTTAGACTTTGTAGTTATACCTTTGTATAACTACAGTTTGTATAACTATAATTTGTATTGTTGTAGTATGATGTTGTGTATTAGCAAAGATATTGTATTATTGCTAAACGGTGGCCATTTTGGATGCTGTCTTGGATTTCAGACTCTTAGAATGTGAAGAAAAAAATCACATCCTATTTTTTTCAAGCTTATATTTTCTTTCAAAATCAAGTGAGTTTTTGCTTTTACCAAAAAAAAGTACACGAAATTACAAATGATCCTACACCAATGTTACAGCCTTATTCCAAAATAGATGAAATTAATTTCTTTCCTCAAAATTCTACACGCAATACCCCATAATGACAATGTGAAAAGTTTTTTGAATTATTTTTCCAAATATATTAAAAATAAAAAACTAAGAAATCACATGTACATAAGTTTTCACAGCCTTTGCCTTGAAGCTCAAAATTGAGCTCAGGTGCATCCTTTTTCCACTGATCATCCTTGAGATGTTTCTACAGCTTAACTGGAGTTCCTCTGGGGTAAATTCAGTTTATTGGACATGATTTGGAAAGACATACACCTGTCTACATATAAGGTCCCACAGTTGACAGTGCAGGTCAGAACACAAACCAAGCATGAAGTCAAAGGAATTGTCTTGAGGCACAAATCTGAGGAAGGTTACAGAAATATTTCTGATGCTTTGAAGGTCCTTAAGTGGAAGAAGTTTGGATTCACCAGGACTCTTCTTAAAGCTGGCTGCCCATCTAAACATAGTGATCAGAGAGAAGGGCCTTAGTCAGGGAGGTGACCAAGAACCTTGGACCTATGACCTTGAAACTTGAATTAGTTCTTGCCTATCACGATATGAGTCCTCTGTAAAAAAAAAAAAAAAAAAAAAAAAAAAAAAAAAATTCATAACGGTATATGAAAATTATGGATTGCAGGTTGTTCACAAACAGATAAACAAACAGGGCGAAAATATAACCTCCGCAAACTTCATTGGGGACGGTAATAACCACCCTATGTTCAACGCTTTCTGCTTGGCAATAGAATAAAATTCAATATTATTTGCTGATCTGTTGATTATTGGTCATTTGCAGTGTATAATGTATATATTAAAAAAACCAGACCAATATGGATAGTTTGTGGGATGGAGCTGGTACCGATGCCAATATTGGAGAGTAAAAGAATTTACTTTGCAGATATATACATAAAACAATGGGAATGATTCATAACATTTCGTTATTATGACAAAGAATTCTAATTGAGGTTTGATGTTTTCATTTTAAAGATCAATAACAGTCAGTGTACGTCATTGTGCCTTTATTCAGATTGGCAGTCACTGTGTCACATCACTCAGCATTTGCTTAAAATGGACTTTTTGACTACTTTTGCCCCACCAAGTTGGTGTCATAGTGACCACTTGTCACTGTAAAATGAATGAATGGCAGCTGGTCGCTTTAGTCTCTCGTAGCTTATATGGCCACAGGGCGATGGGGTCCTAGCCATACCTGAGAGCACTGTGAACAATGACTTCGAAGTGCCCTCTGCTGGACAAACTTCATAATGACTTAATTTTCACAGCCGGTGTTTTTCTGCATTGTTTATTTGGTTAAGGTTTTCATCTGAGCAAAAATAACGCAGATACCCGATTTAAGTTGCTTTATGAATCAAAATGTTTCAAGGATTTTGAAAAAACTGGATTACTTGTTCAAGAGTTAGTCAGGTTTGACATGTAAATTCATTGAAATTTTGTGGAGATTAGTAAAACGATAACTTTTTTGTTAAGTGCGTACAACAACCAATCAGGAAATGTGTGTTTGAATTTTCCCTGAAGCCACGGCCGTGGCTCCGTTGGATTTGAAAAATGGTGGCTTAGAATGGCTTCTCTGTTTTTTTTTTTTTTTTTTTTTTTTTTTTGTCCAAAATATCTCAGCTGCTGGATGACCTGTGACTTTTCTTCTTCTTCTTTGTCTTTCGGCTGTTCCCGTTAGGGGTCGCCACAGCAGATCAATCGTTTCCATCTCACCCTGTCCTCTGTATCTTCCTCTGTCACACCAACCACCTGCATGTCCTCTCTCAGCACATCCATGAACCTCCTCTTTGGTCTCCCTCTTCTCCTCCTGCCTGGTGGCTCCATCCTCAGCATCCTTCTCCCTATATACACTGGGTCCCTCCTCTGCACATGTCCAAACCATCTCAATCTCGCCTCTCTGACTTTGTCTCCAAACCGTCCCACCTGAGCTGTCCCTCTGATATGTTCATTCCTAATCTTGTCCATTCTTGTCACTCCCAAAGAGAATCTCAACATCTTCAGCTCTGCCACCTCCAGCTCTGCCTCCTGTGTTTTTGTTAGTGCCACTGTCTCTAAACCATACAACATAGCTGGTCTCACTACTGTTTTGTAAACTTTCCCCTTCACCCTTGCTGATATTCTTCGGTCACAAATCACTCCTGCCACCTTTCTCCACCCACTCCACCCTGCCTGCACTCTTCTTCACCTCTCTACCACACTCTCCATTACTTTGAACAGTTGACCCCAAATATTTAAACTCATCTACTTTCACCACTTCTACTCCTTGTAACTGCACTATTCCACTGGGCTCCCTCTCCACACACATGTACTCAGTCTTGCTTCTACTGACTTTCATTCCCCTTCTCTCCAAAGCATCTCCACTTCTCCAGACTAGACTCAACTTGCTCTCTACTCTCTACAGATCACAATGTCATCTGCAAACATCATAGTCCATGGGGACTCCTGTCTGATCTCATCCGTCAACCTGTCCATCACCACTGCAAACAAAAAGGACTCAGAGCTGATCCTTGGTGTAATCCCACCTCCACCTTGAATGAGTCTGTCATTCCGACTGCACATCTCACCGCTGTCACACTATTCTTGTACATGTCCTGCACTACCCTAACATACTTCTGCCACTCCAGACTTCCTCATACAATACCACAACTCTTCTCTTGGCACCCTATCATAAGCTTTTTCTAAGTCCACAAACACACAATGTAACTCTTTCTGTCCTTCTCTGTACTTTTCCAACAGTATTCTCAGAGCAAACATTGCATCTGTAGTGCTCTTTCTTGGCATGAAACCATATTGCTGCTCACAGATCTTCACCTGTTTTCTAAGCCTAGCTTCTACTACTCTTTCCCATAACTTCATGCTGTGGCTGATCAGCTTTATGCCTCTGTAGTTACTGCAGCTCTGCACATCACCCTTGTTCTTGAAAATAGGAACCAGCACACTTCGTCTCCACTCCTCAGGCATCCTCTCACTTTCCAAGATTTTATTAAACAATCTGGTTAAAACTCTACTGCCATCTCTCCTAGACATTTCCATGCCTCCACTGGAATGTCATCTGGACCGACTGCCTTTCCACTCTTCATCCTCTTCATAGCAGCCCTCACTTCTTCCTTGCTAATCTCTTGTACTTCCTGATTTACTCTCACCACATCATCCAGCCTTTTCTCTCGCTCATTTTCTTTATTCATCAACTCTGCAAAATATTCCCTCCACCTTCTCAGCACACACTCCTCACTTGTCAGCACATTACCATGTGCATCTTTTACCACCCTAACCTGCTGCACATCCTTTCCAGCTCTGTCCCTTTGTCTGGCCAATCGGTACAAGTCCTTTTCTCCTTCCTTACTATTCAACTTCTTGTACAGCTCGCAATATGCCTTTTCCTTTGCTTTTGCCACTTCTCTTTTCACCTTACACCTTACGCCGCATCTCCTTGTACTCCTGTCTACTTTCTTCATCTCTCCGACTATCCCAAAACTTTTTCGCCAACCTCTTTCTCCCTATGCTTTCCTGGACCTCTTCATTCCACCACCAAGTCTCCTTGTCTTCCTTCCACTGTCCAGATGTCATACCCAGTACTGTCCTAGCTGTCTCCCTCACCACATCTGCAGTACTTTTCCAGTTGTCCAAAATTGCTTCCCCTCCAACCAGTGCTTCTCTCACCTGCTCGCTAAATTTCACACAAGTCTTCCTCCTTCAGCTTCCACCATCTGATCCTTTGTTGAGCTCTCACTCTCTTCTTCTTTACCTCTAAAGTCATCCTACAAACAACCATCCTGTGCTGTCTAGTGACACTCTCTCCTGCTACCACCTTACAGTCTGTGATTTCTTTTGACCTGTGACTTTTATTGCAGTGGCTAATTGCATATTTTTATGGCCAAGGAATCCAATTGGACCAAATTACAGAAATGTGCATGTGGACAAAGTAATTTGAAAATCCAAGATAGCCAACCTTAAATGTGACTTTATCACATATATACATTTCGCAGTTAGCACGGTTAGATTCCTTGGCCCAAAAAATATGTTGAGTCACTGATATCAAGATCCTGGGTACCTGAACATTGTGAACCTGACTAACTTGTCAGTAAGACTAAGGCTCCTTTTAGTGGCACCAGCAAGTATTTGCACTTCGGTGCCACTCGTGTTTTGTTATATGAATTTTGTTATTATTATAGCTAAGAGTTATGTAAACATTTGCATAAATAACAGTTGATAGAGAACACAGATGTTTGCGAACATGTAGGCTATTTAATAATTTTAAAAAGTTGTAGAGATGGTGTTGTCACTCTGCTGCCACTGAGGTGCCACGACCTGCTGGTTCCTCCAAAGTGCAGTTGGTTCATGTATTGTTTAGAAACAGTGAATAGTCTGCAACAGTTCTTTAGTGTTCTGTGTTAGAAATAGTTGAATATAGTCCAGTAAAAAACAAAATGTTAGTGGCTGGAATAATCATTAACATTAATTCCTAGAATGACCTAAGCAGTGGGTCACTCTGGTCTGCTTGAGGTTTTTCCTCATTATACACAGGGAGGTTTTTCTTACCACTGTCGGCTGTGTGCTTGCTCAGGGGGGTCGGTATGGTTACTCGTGAAGTGCCTCGAGACAGTGTTGTTGTGATTTGGCGCTACACAAATAAAATAAATTGAACTGAATTGTTGCAGTGTTTGAACTTTGCTTCAAAGTGATTTGTGACGGTTGTTTTTTCTTTCTTGCTTTTTTGTTTTGCAGGGATGACCTGACGATGACATCATCTTATTTCTCTGGCCCCTTCCTGCATCACCTGATGGGTGACGGGTACCACAACTCCCGCACACTTTACTATTGACTGAGTATTGACTGTCACTGTCCTACACCCTGAGCTCAACTCTTGTCCTCACTGCAGCGTCCTCTGTCTTCCGAGTCCTCAGACAGACTTGGACCGAGCTCTGCTCGCTCACACCTCAAATCACAGAGGCTGTACCAGGAGATTAAAAAAGACAATGTATTGCTTACAGTGGCTCCTTCCTGTGCTGCTCATCCCAAAGCCGCTGAACCCGGCGTTGTGGTTCAACCACTCCATGTTCATGGGCTTCTACCTGCTCAGCTTCCTGCTGGAGAGGAAGCCCTGCACCATCTGTGCCTTAGTCTTCCTGGCCGCCCTCTTCCTAATCTGCTACAGCTGCTGGGGAAACTGCTTCCTCTACCACTGCCACGACACTGCACTGCCCAACGCCGCCCATGACCCGGCCATTGTCGGCACCTAGGAGAGAGGAGCAGGTGTGCGGTGACGTGTGGGTGAAGGGCTGAGATGGCTTCTTCTGGGTGTTATTGTGGCCGGATTCTGCCGTGCTGTGGGAGGGGGCGGAACTACACTTTAGCATAACTGGGAGAATATGGTGATTGCTTTAGGAGAGTACCATGGAGGACGCTCAGCCAACTGAAACACGAGGACAAAATCTGTGAAAGCCATTTACCAAACTGAGAGACAGGGAGATGATGGGAGCAGACGTCGCGGCTACAAGAGAACAAACTTCAATTTTGCTTCCAGCAACTTTTGATTCAGTCATTTGCAAAACCAGTCAGAGGCCAGACTGCAGGATGGTCTTTGTACAGAATTTTTTAAGGCTACCAGCAAATTCTTGTGTGTGTTTGACGGTTAACCGTCAGTTTTCCATCTGTAGACACGTTACCGGAGCTCAGATCCAAATCAGATCTCAGACCTGATATTCAGAAAACAATCTCTTGGAGAAAAATCAGATTAGGCTCATCATGTAAACGCTGCCTCATGTTTTGTTGTGGTTGTTACTGTCTGGAACAATCCTGTCCTCTGGCTTCATGCGTAACTTTTTTTTTTTTTAATACCACCGTCTCAGACCGCAGACCGCCTCGCTGCAGAGCTTTGCGGATGTCACAGGTTCCGCCGGCAGACGTGTTCCACATCCTCGACTGTTTGTGACAAATGCTGCTGCTGCGTGTGTTCTTCTTGTTTGAGGAAGAACAGAAAGTGTGGTCCGGCCCGTGGACTCTGCTCACATTCTGCAGACAATCAGTTATTCTACTGTGAATAATTATCGCCAACATGCTGCCAGCTCACCTCAGGAGATGGAAGAACCGAGATAAATCTTTCACGCAGAGTTGTGTTGTTACCCAGCGTGCTCTGCAGCTGTCTCGTCTCCTCCTCATCAACAGTGTTAATGTCCATCATCACCAACATGCTCTTCATCTGGTCGCAAACTTTTGTTTCTTTTTCCATTTGTGCATGGGTTGCCTTTAGGTATTGGTTAAGAGATCTGTTCACACATTGTAATGAATTAAAATGCTGAAAGCTTCCGAGCGGTGTGAAATGGGGGTGTGTGTGAGAATGTTTGTTTCTGTGATGACGTGCTGATAAATGCGAAATGTAAGACAACATGGTGATTTACATGCAGGGCTGAAACGGTTCATCGATTAACCCCATAATCAATATAATAGAGGGGGCCTCAGGGGGGGTTCAACACAGCCTGGTTTCTCTGCATCTGTCCATCTGATCCCACAAGCTGTAGCTGTGGGAGGCTCTGGGGCCTATCCCAGCGTACAGCCATTCACTCTTAATATCAGTTATTGATTAGCCTATAGCTTTGGACCATGGGAGCAAACTCGCGCACGCACACCAGGAAGATCCTGGTGGAAAAAATTTCTGTTCAGTGCAAATGCAATTTTTCTCAATCAACAGTGTAATCACATTACTTGGTTATGTTGATCACTTTTTCTATAAAATGTCCAGTTTAAAAAAAGTAACAACACCCCCCCCCCCCCCCCCCCGTCCAAAGAAAACATGTTTTTTTTTCCTAAAATATCCAATGAAATTAAGATAAGGTGTGTCAAATATCACTACGACAAAGCATTTAACGATAAAGACACCAAATATTTGCACAGGCAATGTATATATTATAAAGAAAATTTAGACTCATACGAAGCTCTGGGCTTTTTGTTTTTTAATCAACGTATTTGTATTTGGAATGAATTCAGCATGTTTGAAAACGACGTTCGCGTCATGCGGGATGCAGTGTTTTCTTAAATGCTAAATCCATTTAAAACCACAATTGATTTAAATTGCTCAGCAAGATATCTTTTTTTTTTCAAGTTACATATCAAACTGGAAAATTTGGTGCCTTTCCTGTAAAGTGCCCATAGATCCCTTTTATTAAAAAAAACCTGTGATACTAGAACCATTAAACGGTTTGAAAGTGCCTAATGTTTTTCTTAAATTCTGTTGAAAGGCATTTAAAAGCCTTTTACACCTGTTTGTCCTTTTGAAACATAAGTAATTTATTTGTAAGATTGTTTTACAACTATTTAAAACACATTAAAGTGTCTTTCAACCAGTTCAGTCAGTTGGATAACATTTGATTGAAAGCACTTTTAGTAGATCTGAGTTTCAAAATTCATCACAACAGGTTTATTTCAATGGAGAAAACCCATCCTGGATTCAAAAAATGTGCCATTTCAACAAAAAAAAACCTATTAATAACTTCTAGTTGGTTAAGTGATTAATCGTTTCAGTGCTATTCACATGTAGTGTTTTAGTGAAGATAAGCAATACAAAACTGCTGAGGAGAGTAGCGTGTGTGTGTGTGCGCGCAGGCTTTCAGTGTTCTGCTGTCAAAGTGCTGGATGTGGTCGATTTGGTTTTAATTTAATGTTTTTTCTTTCAGCAGGTGAAACTGTTAGATTCAGTGTATGTTTGGATATAAGTTCATTAAACAGTACGTTTGAAACAATTTCTCAGGTCAGTTTTGTTTACTTGATTATTGTTACATACGCAGTTTTTTTTACAACCCCAATTCCAATGAAGTTGGGATGTTGTGTAAAAGGTAAATAAAAACAATACAGTGATTTGCAAATCCTCTTCACACCTGTAATCAACTGAATACACCACAAAGACAAGATGTTTAATGATAAACTGATATATAATTTTTTTTTTTTTTTTACCATATTTAAGAAGCTGAAATAAAATAATTTGGACATTTATTTTTATAGAATTACTCAACCCATGAGTTATCAGAATATCTTCAATTAAGAGTTGACAAATTGTTGCAGCTCTAATGACAACCATATGGAGCTTCTGTCATTCATCTGGTGGTGCACAGACCATCCAGTAGATGGTAGTGGTTAGCAGCAGACAAGATTATGACATTAATAACACACTCATCTTCAACTGCTCAGTCCAATCAAGGGTCGTGGGGGGCTGGAGCCTATCCCAGCAGTCATAGAGTGCGAGGTGGGATACACACAGGACAGGATGCCAGTCTGTTACAGGGCCACAAACAAACATATTCACACCCACTCACACACCTAAGGGCAATTTAAAGATCCCAATCCACCTAACCCGGCATGTCTTTGGATGTGGGAGGAAACCCACGCAACACGGGAGAACATGCAAACTCCACACAGAAAGGCCACAGGCGGGAATTGAACCCAAGACCTTGTCACTGTGAGGCAACAGTGCTAACCACCAAGCCACTGCTGCACACAATAACAATTTTAAAAAAGTGGCTAAGTGGTTAGTGTGCTTGGTTTCAGTGCATAAGGTTCCTGGTTCAAACCCAACCACCCCTGCCACATTTCTCCATGTAATGTGAAGAATGTGGTAGGAAGGACATCTGGTGTAAAACTTGTGCCAAATCAACATGCAGATCCACCTTGGATGATCTGTGGTGAACCTGAGTGAAAACAAGGGAGCAGCCAAAGGGACTTACTAATAAAAAAAGTTGGTTTTTTTTATTGAGCTGGTGCATCAAAGATCAAAGTTTACACCACACACACACACGAATATATATATTCGTATATATATATATATATTTGTATATATGTGTGACCCATGCTCTGGGTCCTGGGTACATAGTACCCTTTACCCCCCCCCCCCCCAGTCCAATGCCCCTGGGCCTCTTGCTCCTTTTTCAGCTCCTCTCGCACTACAGGCAAAGGCGGTGGTTTGGCGACAGTGTTTAAATCTGACTTTGTTTGCTGCCCGCTTCCCACTAAAGCCTATGCGAGCTTCGAGCTACAGCTCTTTGAAATCAGATTGGATATACCTGTTTTGTGCGCACTCATCTATCGCCCTCCTAAATTTAACAAAGATTTTATAAATGACTTTTCTGACTTTGTGGCAGGTATTGCTCTTAATCGTAACGCATTTTTAATTGTTGGGGATTTTAATCGTGTTTGTTGTCCATCCAAGCCCTTGGTCAATGACTTTCTTAATGTGGACTCTTTTAATCTTAAGCAGGCAGTCAAGGGTCATACTCTGGACCTTATCTTATTCAGTGGTCTAAATGTGAACGTCATAGAGATCTGTAACGCAGGCATATCGGACCATTTTCCTGTGTTTTTTTTTCTGTCGTGGTGTCCTCCACCAAATAGGAACAATGCGTTCCGGCGCGCTATCTGCCACGTTACTGCGCCACTCTTTTCTGCTGCGTTTCATGCTTCTGAACTCACGTCTTACGATTCTAATACAAATATTGTGTCTACAAATCTTCACAAACCCCAGGTTCTTTTTAATGTTTTGAACAAGATTGTTAACCCTATTGATTCAACTGGTGCTGTTCCCTCTGTTTCTTGTGAAAAATTTTGTCAATTTTTCAGTGACAAAATTTCACTCATTCGATCTTCTTTGCCAACTGTCATCACTGACCCCTGCATCATTCCTGAGTGCACAGCTGTTTTTAGTCTATTCAAGCCTATTCTCTGTGTGAACTATCTAAAACTGTTCAAAGTTTAAGGCCTTCAGACTGTGCACTGGATTTCCTTCCTGCTAAGCTTTTGAAAGAAGTCCTTGATTCAGTTGGCCCTTGTATTTTACAGCTGATTAATGCTTCTCTGTCTTCAGGTGTCGTTCCTTGTTCGTTTAAACAGGCCATGATACAGCCCCTTTTAAAAAAACATAATTTGGACCCTGCTATTTTTTCTAATTATAGACCCATTTCTAAGATGTCATTTTTATCTAAAATACTTGAAAAGGTGGTCTATACTCAACTACAGTCACACCTTACTGCATTTGACATAACTGAAAAGTTCCAGTCTGGTTTTAAACCTTTGCACAACACTGAAACTGCTCTTTTAAAAGTTTTTAATGATCTTTTAATCATGGACTCTGGTAGCTCAACTGTGCTTGTGCTTTTGGATTTAACTGCAGCCTTTGACACTGTTAACCACCAGGTCTTATTATCTCACCTTGAATCGTGTGCTGGATTAAATGGCACAGTGCTCAAATGGTTTAAGTCCTATTTGACTGGTCGGTGCTTTTCTGTAAACCTTGGTCCCTTTGTGTCACAGAAAGCCCCTTTGACTTGTGAAGTACCTCAGGGTTCAATTTTAGGGCCAATTCTATTTTTGCTCTATTTGCTTCCTTTAGGATCAATTTTTAAGAAATATAACATTCAGTTTCACTGCTTTGCTAATGATGTGCAGATTTATCTACCTCTGAACCTTAAAACAAACGCATCTGCCATCCTACAGACTTGCTTTCAAGAAGTCAAAGACTGGATGTCTTTAAACTTTTGAATCTAAATGAAAGCAAAACAGAGATTGTGGTCTTTGGTGACCTTGACCTTTCTGCCCTTGGTTGCACTCACCTCCTACTGTCGTTCATCTGCTAAGACCCTTGGTGTTTTTATCGACAGCTCTTTTAAATTCGAGAAGCACATCAACACAGTGGTCAAAACAAGCTTCTTCCAGCTTAGACTTTTAAGTAAAATCAAGCGTTACCTGCCCCCAAATCAGCTGGAACAGGTTGTGCACGCCTTGATCACGTCTCGTTTAGACTACTGCAATTCTTTGTATGTTGGTCTTAATCAGTCATCTCTGCATCGTCTCCAGATGGTGCAAAAAGCAGCTGCGCGTCTGCTCACTGGAGCCAAACGGCACCAACACATTACTCCTGTTTTATCTTCACTGCACTGGTTGCCTGTTGCTTTTAGAATTGATTTTAAGATTTTGTTGCTTGTTTTTAAATCAATTCACGGTCAAGCCCCATTCTATTTATCTGATATGCTGTCATTGCACACTCCAGGAAGAGCTCTGCGCTCCGCGGGCCAGAGTTTACTGGTCTGTCCCAGATCTAAGCTAAGGACCAGGGGATACAGAGCCTTTGCTGTTGCGGGGCCTAAGCTCTGGAACCCTCTGCAATTGAATGTCCGACTGGCTCCTTCAATTGACTCTTTTAAAGACATATCTTTTTTGCACTAGCTTTAATACAAGATGAGCTGAACACTGCCACATCTTTTACTGTCTTGTTGATTTATTTTGTTCTTGTATTTAACTTGATATAATTTTAATTCCTTTTATTGTACAGCACTTTTGGGCAGCGTTGACTGTAAATGTGCTTTATAAATAAACCTGACCTTGACCTTGACCTTGGGTATGCGATATATAGGCCCAACACCATAGTAGGAGAAACATGCCCATATCATGATGCTTGCACCACCATGCTTCACTGTCTTCACTGTGAACTGTGGCTTGAATTCAGAGTTTGGGGGTCGTCTCACAAACTGTCTGCGGCCCTTGGACTCAAAAGAACAATTTTATTCTCATCAGTCCACAAAACATTCCTCCATTTCTCTTTAGGCCAGTTGATGTGTTCTTTGGCAAATTGTAACCTCTTCTGCACATGTCTTTATTTAACAGAGGGACTTTGCGGGGATTCTTGCAAATAAATTAGCTTCACACAGGCGTCTTCTGTCACAGCACTTACAGGTAACTCCAGACTGTCTTTGATCATCCTGGAGCTGATCAATGGGTGAGCCTTTGCCATTCTGGTTATCTTCTATCCATTTTGGTGGTTGTTTTCTGTTTTCTTCCACGCGTCTCTGGTTTTTTTTTGTCCATTTTAAAGCACTGGAGATCATTGTAGATGAACAGCCTATAATTTTTTGCACCTGCGTATAAGTTTTCCCCTCTCCAATCAACTTTTGAATCAAACTATGCTGTTCTTCTGAACAATGTCTTGAACATCCCATTTTCCTCAGGCTTTCAAAGAGGAAAAGCATGTTCAACAGGTGCTGGCTTCATCCTTACATAGGGGACACCTGATTCACACCTGTTCGTTCCACAAAATTGACAAACTCACTGACTGAATGCCACACTACTATTATTGTGAACACCCCCTTTTCTACTTTTTTTTACTAATAGCCCAATTTCATAGCCTTAAGAGTGTGCATATCATGAATGCTTGGTCTTGTTGGATTTGTGAGAATCTACTGAATCTACTGGTACCTTGTTTCCCATGTAACAATAAGAAATATACTCAAAACCTGGTATAATCTTTTTAGTCACATAGCACTACTATTATTCTGAACACTACTGTATCTATTCGCTCACTACATTGTACAGGTTACCCGCCAGTGAAAAACCTACACTAGTCAGACTAGTTATCAGAGTGTGCTCCTGTTGTTCAGGTCATTAGACATTTAGTAGCAAACCTGTGAATTTTAAGAATCATCATCTGGTTAATTGTATACAGACTCACAGCTGGACACTGTCTGGAAACGTCTCCCAGACACACAAACCAGCCCCAAGTCTGTCCACCAGGTTTGATGGAAATAAGTTTCTTAAAATGTGCTCCTTTTCAAATGTTCAGGCAGTTTGATTCAGCACTAAAAAATAAAAAACAAACGGATGTAGTTCAAATCCTAACCAAATGTGGCTGAGATGAAGATGAATTTTAAGACTGACAGTTTCATATGAATGTCGTCTTCGTCTGAAATGTTGCTAAAATGTGTCGGAACCCCGCTGTGTTTAAACGTGCTACCATCTGTGCAACCGCTGAGCGCGCGGAAACAAAACTTGACTTTCTTCTCTGATTCTATTTCACATCTGCTGCTGCACCAAAAGTCTGACACGAGCTCAGCTCAGTGCACGAAGCTGTCAAAGCTGTCAGATGACGGATGGGTTGAGTTTGGCGCAGTGGCCGGGGACAGTCTGGAGGAAAACCTGACTTACTGTACATCAAAATAGTCTGAGTCGCTGGTGGCTGATTGGAGCAGATGGTCACACGGGAAGATACTGAGAGGCATCTGCTGAATTCAGACTCGAGATTTGAGTTCCTGCTTCCAAAAACCTCAACAAGGACTCAATGGCAGTGATCGCAGGTGGTCTAAGACACAAACCCAATACTTTCCCTTTGCCCTATACCACTTTGCTTTTTTCTGCAATTTTTGCATGAATGTGCAAAAGTGGGATTGGGCCTAAAATTCACACCATCAACTACAGGCACCATCGGCGTCACAGATCTGAAATCTACTCCCCAACAGCCCTGCATCCGAGGGCTGGATCCAGCTAGAAGACTGGTTTGTTTTTGTACTTTTGAGCCAAACTATACAGATGATGTTGCAAACACACAGGGCCAGAGTTGATGTTGCAAGCACATTATTTGGATAGGTTGGCCACACCCACTGGAGGTCTGACCGATACACGATAGAAATCATTTCAAACTTTTTGACAACACGACTCAACACAATCATTCAACCGAACTAAATTTACACACTTTTGATAACAAGAGGAGTTTTTTTGAAAATGGAGCTGTTTTAACTCAACCTGGTCTCACGGCAAGTTGTGATTCAGCAGCATGAAATATACATTAATCTATTGGTTTGTGATATTGTGTTGAAAAGCGCCTCATTTTCGTCACGGCAACACAAATTCATTCTAATTCATTCCGTGATGGCTGCACGAAATTAAAAGTGAAGCGGTGGGGGGTGGTTGTGGTTAGGGTGGGGGGAAGGAGTAGGGTTAGTAATAGTGAGTTAAAAAAAAAAAAAGTCACGAAAATTTGACTCATTTCGTCATGGGAGCACGAAAACCCCCCCGCTAGACTTGGCTTATTAACTCCAGTTTAAACTAGTTTACTCTTTAAGATATTTTAATGCTTCAGTGCTTTTGAAAGAGAAATATGTGCTTTTAACTTCTGTATGAAGCAGTTTGAAGCAGTTTCTTCCTTATGCTAAATGGTTTCCAGCCAGTAAAAACAGCTTTTCAAATCAGGAGATTTGTTACATTTGAAAAAAAAAAAACAAAAACCAACAGCAACAACCAAAAACAGCAGTTTGTTCATTATTTCATCATAAATTATTATTATTATCATTGTTATTGGTCTTATTTGACTGACAGATCAACCAAAGTTTCTCTGCTGGGACACAAAGTCGATCAGAAACGTGGGCATGTGCGTTCTGCTTAAATCTGGGGCAGGATGGCGCCAGTGTGGACGTTTTGTGCAGATTAAAAGAAAAATGGCTGATTAACGTTTTCTTCCCATGACTGCTTTTGGTCTTCAAAACAGTCTTAAATAGCCTGGTCCCAGAGGTCAGAGGTCAGTTTCAGCAAATCTTAATTTATCCTGTGGTCAGTGAAAGCATCCTCGGGTCAGGTCATGATTGTACCCGGTGCAGCCAGCAGAGGGCAGCATCACAATGTTTACATATTCATACACGACGCAGCAGGAAAATTTCACGTGACAGGAAGTGAGGAAACACAAAAGGAACCTGGATTTGTTTGAAAAAGAGTTTTTGTACATCTGAAACATCCAGGCTGATAAAATGTTCACACACACACACTTTGAAGCGCTGCGGCACCGGTGGCTTTGTTTTATGTTAAATTCTGAATCAATGCTTTATTTTTCATCTCCATTTCTTCATATCAGGCTCGACTTGCTGTAAAAAAAAAGTAAAGGACTAAAATAAGGCCTCAACTAATGATTATTTTTATTAATGATTAACCTGTTATTTTCTTGATTAATCAAGTAGCTTCTTGGTCTATAAAATGTCAAAAATGTTTGAAAAATGACTCCTTTTGTCCACAATTCCAAAGATACTGCCATTTTCAACCACTTATCCGGGTCGTGACGGCAGCAGAGCAGCTCAACCCACACTGCTGCATCCTCGGTCAAGTCCTTTACCATTTCCTGGTAGATCCTGAGATCTTCCCAAGCCAAATGTCCTGGGTCTTCTTTGCCAGTGCCTCCTCTCAGCTGGATGTGCCTGGAAAACCAGGCTAAGGAGGTGAAGAGGAAATGTCCTCACCAGATGCCCGGACCACCTCGGCCGGCTCTTTTGAAGTGATCCCTCCTGGATATTAAGGCGTCTCACCGTGTCCCTGCGTTTAAGGCCAGGAGGATCCTCATTTCCGCTGCCTGTATTCATGCTGTTGTTTTTTCAGTTACTATCTAAAATTCATGACCATAGGTGAGGATAGGAGGGTAAGTCAAGAACCTCGCCACCTGGCCGCTTCAGACGCAGCACCAATCCGTCTGTTGTTGTTCATCTTACTCCACTCGTGAACAAGACCCAGAGGGGACAATCCACCCTTTTCCAAAAGAGGACCAGGGTCTCAGATTTGGAAGTGCTGATCCTCATTCCGGTTGCTTCTCACTGAGCATCAAACCTACTCAGTGCACATTGGAGGTCACAGTCTGATGAGGCCAATAGAACCACGTCATCTGCAAAGAACCTTGTATTTAACAATAACATTTAGGATTTTTTTTCTCTAAAAATGACAAAACAATCACCAGTTATCAGTTATTAAAAAGTTGGCAATTATTCTAATAGTTGATTAATAATCTGTTAAAGGGGCAGCATGGTGGTTTATTGGTTATCATTGTTGCCTCACAGCAAGAAGGTCATGGGATCAGTTCCCACCTGTGGCCTTTGTGTGGAGTTTGCGTGTTCTCGCCGTGTTTGTGTGGGTTCTCTCTGAGTGCTCCAGCTTCCTCTGGCACCCAAAGACATGCAGGTTAGGTGGATTGGAAACTGTAAATTGTCCGTAGGTGTGTGTGCGTGTGTGAATGTGTTTGTTGGTCTATATGTGGCCCTGCCACAGACCGGAGTCCTGTCCAGGGTGAACCCTGCCTCACGCCCTATGACTGCTAGGATAGGCTCCAGCCCCCGTAACCCTTATTTGGAGTAAGCTTTTGAAGATGAGTGAGTGAGTGTAATCTGTTAAAGGGGCATTATGCAATTAACAGTGACATCTAGTGGTGGTTTTTTCAGACTGCAGTCTACACAATACTCTCACGAGGGATGAGATGAGGTTGTAAAATGTTGCGTTTTTTGCTGTTGTTCTCTTTTTACAATTGTTAATTATGTTTTGAGTGTATTGGTGAAGCAGTAACCCCATAACAAAAAGGAAAAAGGAGAAGCCATTGCTAACTTTCCCTGTTGCCTATAACAGCCTGCATACAGTAAGTAAGTCCCTTCAGCTGCTTCCTTCTTTGCACTTGGGGTCGCCACAGCAAATCCAAGGTGGATCTGCATGTTGAATTGGCACAGGTTTTACACCGGATGCCCTTCCTGACGCAAGTCCACATTACATGGAGAAATGTGGCGGGGTGGGATTTGAACCCGGAGCCTTCTGAACTGAAACCAAGCGCATTAACCAATTGGCCACCACCTCTGCTAAGAGCCTGCATACAGTGCTCTGTGTAAAGTAATCAGGTTGGATTTTCCTGAAAATAAGTTGCCTTGCACTGGGTGGTGCATTACTTTATTTATTTGTTTATTAATTCATTTACTTTTAAATTGCTTGAAAAAGTCAAAGGTTATTTTTTTGGGGCTATATTGCCAACTTTGGGACTTTGGCTGGAGTGAGACTCTGCACGCACATGGTGTGCACCAAAAATTTTTGGTAACCCTAATAAATAACAAACAAACACAAAAAACAGTTCTTGTTTCTTGTTTACTAACAAAAATAATAATGGAAGGGAAACTGTTTGAGTCTGCTCCTCTCCGGTGGCGGCTCCAGAGATACGAGGTCTATTAGAAAAGTATCCGACCTTATTATTTTTTCAAAAACCATATGGATTTGAATCACGTGTGATTACATCAGACATGCTTGAACCCTCGTGGGCATGCAAGAGTTTTTTCACGCCTGTCGGTTACGTCATTCGCCTGTGGGCAGTCTTTGAGTGAGGAGTCGTCCACCCGCTCGTCGATTTTTTTCATTGTTTAGGAATGGCTCAGAGACTGTTGCTTTGTTTGATAAAATTTTTTTCAAAACTGTAAGGCACAACTGAGTGGACACCATTCAATAAATTCAGCTGGTTTTCGGTAAAAATTTTAACGGCTGATGAGAGATTTTGATCTGTAAGTGTCGCTTTAAGGACGGTCCACGGCGCCTGACGGCGATCTGCGCTTCGAGGCGGCAGCGTCTCGCCGTTTCAAGTTGAAAACTTCCACATTTCAGGCTCTGTTGACGCAGTAAGTCGTCAGAGAACAGAGAACTTTCAGAAGAAGTCGGCATGAGGAGTTTATTCGGACATTCCATTGTTAACGGTCATTTTGTAATGAAAGAACGTGCGGGCAGAGTCGCATGTCGGGCTGGACCCGACCGCGGGGGGTCGCGGCAGGAAAAACACCTCCGTTGGAAATCTTAACGGGCAAGTTGGAACATGCCCAAGCTGTTAAACAATTTCTCAGTTACTCACTTGTTGAAAGCCATTAAAAGCCGCCTGAATTCTACAAATGGTTTTCAACACGGAGGTGTTTTTCCTGTCGCGGCGCACACAGATTCGCCGAGTCGTCACGGAAAACAACTCGGCGAATTTGCGCGTACGTCTTTCATTAAAAAAAATGTCCTTAAACAGTGGAATGTCCGCATAAAGTCCTCATGCCGGCCTCTTCTGAATCTTCTCTGTCCTCTCACGACGTCCTGGGTGAATTAAGCCTTAAATTAGGATGTTTTCAGCTCGAAACAGGCCGACGACAGCGCCTGGAAGCGCTGCAGGACGTCCCGCTCCGTGGGAAGTCCTTACACCGACAGAAACACCCCATAATCTCTCATCAGCCGTTAAACTTTTCACAGAAAACCAGCTTAATTTCTCGAATAGTGTCCACTCGGATATTCCTCACAGGTCCAGAAAAATTTTGATAAAGCAACGCGCGCCGTCTGGAGCAGCGTGTGAAACAAAGGAATTCAGCCGAGAGGGCGGGACCACATCTCACTCAAGGCCTGCCCACAGGGAAATGACGTCACCGACACGCGTGAAAAAACTCACGCATGCGCACGAGGGTTCAAGCATGATTGGTGTAATCGCACGTCATTCAAATCCATATAGTTAAAAAAAAAAATAAAAGGGTCGGTTTATTATCTAAGAGACCTCGTATTTTTCTGCAGGTGCTGTGGGCTCATGTGTCACAACGGCTCTCTGCTACACCTCTGCCACATTCGCAGGCATGTGTACACATAGCTACATTCTAATCTGCGACAGTCACTAATGACATACAGAATGACCAAAATCACACAAACCGAGGCTACTGTTCAATACAAATATTCACAGACTTCCACATGTAGCCTGTAGCAGGCAGAGAGAAAATCTTTAAAAACTCGAATTAACACATTTCCAGACGTCATCTTCCAAAACAAGGGTGTCATGTGCACCACAGTTTTCATCTGCGATGACGAACTCTGGAAACAGGTCAGATTAAAAGACTTTATTTAATCCTTAGCTTTCGTTGCTACATTAGCCCACGTCTTCTCTTTTTTGTAGAAATGTTACAGTGCCACATACAGGCCTGGCATGTGTACTACAGCATTTTCACACAGTTTCGCTGGATCTGTGACAACGAAGATATTTCTTGAATGGAACACTTTTTGAAAATGACAAAGAAAAAGATTGTATAGCAGAAGTCAGTGTCGGTACTGTAGACAAGGCCTTAAAAACATGGAATAAAATGAAATTAAAATAATAAATGAGGAATCATTTTCTTGGGGGGCTATGACAAATCCAGGGGGAGCACTAGCGCCACCTTGGCGTCGCCCATGCTCCTATACATCCTCCTTCCTTTTTCTGAAATATTTCAGCAAGCTTATCTACAGGCATGTGAGAGACAAAGAAAAATGCTTAAAATGGCTGGAGGTGGAGGGTGCCGCAATCGGGGGTCTTGTGGGGGGCGAACCAGCTGCCAACAACACCCCCCCCACGCCACCTCAACATGATCATGATTACCCGTTTTGTCAATACTCACTTATAGTCACCCTTGCTATGCTATGCTACCCTATTATAGAGTGATTTTGTGTGTTTATCGTCTCAGGCTTAAGCCAGTTAGCCTGCTGATACCAATCAGTTGCTAACCTTGCTAATCTGGCTAGCTAATCCTGACATGTGAATCTGAAAAAGTCTGCAGTGAGTCTAACTTTGAAACAGTGTAACTTTGTGAGGTAAACTGATTCTAACTTTTTGTTCTTTCATTATGAACTCCTATTCATGTGTGGGAAAGACTTTACATGTTGTTTCTGTGCCTACATGGTGTTTATAAATGAGACCCCCTGGTATGCTAATGTCAAAGTAACTAGCTAGTTAGTGAATACCTGGAGAACACTTGTCTTGTTTTATACTCACCCTATTTCAAATCACCGTTAGCAAAGAGAACATTTAAACTGTGTATCACAAGTAAATGAAATGTCAAATGAGCTGACTGTTATAAATAAGTAAAAAAAAGTCTGAAAATATTGGTGTATTTCATTTAGTTTTTTGGTGCCATATGCTCAGAGAAATGAAGTCCTAAACATGGGGAAATTAGCATGATTTCACCCACTACTGATAAACGCTCGGAAACGTCAAGGTGTGAGGAATATGAACTTTGGTGACATCATCTCAGGCCACACCTATCCAGACATTCTATTAAAATGAATGGGAAAAAAAACAGAATTTTTTACAGTGTGAAATCAGTGTGGACAGATTTTCCAAAGATAATATTTTGAGGAGGAAAGTGAGAGTTTTTTTTTTATAGTGCGTCTCATACAAACAGCAGACATGAAGCCCAGCACAGCGTGAGAATGGTCTTCAAAACATGGATCTAACCACGGATTTGATCCTTTCCTTTCGTGTGGCCAGGAGGAAATTCTTAGCAAAGCGTGCTTCCTCCTCCGAAATGGAATGGGCCGTGTTTGTGGTTTGCGCCACAGAGTCTCGTTGCACCATCCGAAGCTTAGATGCTACCTGTGGCAACACCGGCTAGTCTCACTGATGAAGCTGCTTTTGTGATCATGGAGTCGGACAGAAAGGCGACGACGAGTGGCTGCTTTAAACAGGACAAACGTGATGTAGACCAACTTCAGCGTTTGCATTATGGGAACTTCCCACTAGTCCTAGGGTCCACTAGTCCTAGGGTCCACTAATCCTAGGATCCACTAGTCCTGGCTATGGTTAAGGGTTAGGGTGAACTTTAAAATCAGTTTGGGGTTGTAATATACACCATCAGGTAATATAAAGAGGTGAGGAATAGTGGACCTTAGGACCAGTGGACCTTAGGACTAGTAGACCCTCCCCTGTGTTATTGGCCAACCTGAGCAAAACCGATGGCTAAGCTAAGCACTACCGAGAACCCCAGAGCAAGTCTGGAGAAGAAAACTGATTCAGAGAGCTGTTTTTCTGTGAAGACAGTGCCTCACAGTGGAACAATAATTCTACAAGTCTCTGTGTGTGAACACAGCAGGAGTTAAGTCAGACTTCACAGTACTTCAATTTATTTAATTTATATACCACCAAATCACAACAAAGTTGCCTCAAGGTGCTTCACACAAGTAAGGTCTAACCTTACCAACCCCCAGATCAAGCATACAGGTGACAGTAGTAAGGAAAAACTCCCCCTGAGGAAAAAACCTCAAGCAGATGTCGCGGCTCGTCTTTAGTCTTCTCGGGATGTCTTCTTTTAGATAACACAAACTAATTGCAAGTGATATGCTAGAAAAAGGACACAACACTTTAGATTAATTCAGCCTTAAGCAAGATAAAATGCACAGAGTTTTTAAGTTTATTTAAGCCTTCGACACAAAGCTTAGACAAACTGAGTCCTCTAGAGAGACTGAATATGACAACCGCGCTCGTCTATTTATTGGAGACCCGCGGGCATCGCTCCTCCTTCGACTTTTTTATTTATTTCATTCCCAAGACATGGTTTTCTATTGGAAGCGTCCTCTAGTGAACCCTAAGCAGGTGTTAGGCCATTATTTCAATGTGACAAATGCTCCCATTAAAACATGAAGGATTTACAACTGATTTTTTTAAAAGACCTTCAGCCACAGGTGCAGCTGGCCTGAGGCCCCCTCCGCACGTGGCCTCAGCCACACGTGCAGCTGGCCTGAGGCCCCTGCATGTGGCCTGCGGGAAAGCACCTAAAAGGCCTTGGAAAGCCCCTGACAGACTGAATGACTAATAGAGCCCTTTTTTTGGGTTGAACACCTGCTAGTTCAACCAGAGGACATACAGTTCGGATCAGGACACTTGATAGTTCATCACAGTTCAAATATGGACCTAAAAATTCTTCTACAGTCCCTCCTCTGGGACTCGAAAGAGTCCCATTACATCAACTATACTCTTGGGTTGTTTACTGACAAGACATCCTCATTTGTGCATTGCAATAAAAAAGAAAAACACATCACTCGACTTACTGATAACTCTGGTGCGGATATGAATATCAGTGATACTTCACACGGTAAATATATTGAAGTGCAGGTGAACCTACATACTAAGGCACAAGGTGATCAATTAGCTGGATTATATCAACGCAAGGTGACATTCAAACATTGAGTTTTGGTGTAATTCAAGGCACTTAAAATGGCCACATAAAACAAGTTACTGCAACCTCTTAATCATGGCAAAGTAAAGGCTTTACATTGACATCAGTGCAACCAATCATCTTCTGGCATCTATTGTCTCACTCGACCAGAGGCTCCAACCCATTATACTTGGTTCTACATATTATTTTGTTAAAGAGTCACACATTTATTATTTAAATGCATCAAATAACCCCTACGTTACCACTATTTAGTCAACCAATCAAGAAACTATTCTAAGGTTAGCGCAGCTATGTCTAGTTAAATGATAAACACAATAAATGGTTTCCCTTCATGTCCGTCCTTAAGTCATTTGCCTTAGTCAATCATATAATGGTTTTCATTATAGGCCATTTCTCAACATTCTCCACTTTGTTTTTCTTCTTTTTCAGCTTGTTTTCTAATGCCCTTTTTGGCCAGACGCCAAATTTAGGCGATGCATGTCTCTTGAGGCATGCTATAATTTAAGAAAAAGGGGTCCCTATGGTGCATCTTTACTACTAAATCTACAAACACGCCGTGTAAGGGTCCCCTTTTTATAACTTTGCAATGTGATATCTATGTGTATGCATTTAGCTTTATCTGTGTTACGCAGATGATGGTAAGGACAGACATTTACCCAACCTTCGTTACTAACATATATCCTTGTTTGTTTTTATTTACACTCAGATTTCTGAAACCAGTCCGCAATTCAAACTCAAGAACCAAGATCATAGTCCGTGTTCAGTGCCATTACGTCAGTCCGCGCTCCTCAGCATTTACTCAGCATCTGAAGTTTTGGGAGAAGTTGGGGAACATGGGGAGGTTGGCCTTTCAGGGGTAGTGGGGGGAGGATCAGGAATTCTGGCTTTCAGACAGTCGTGCAGTTCTCTGATGGATCTTTCCAGCTCCTTGTGCTGCTTGGCCAGGTTGTACAGGGCCCCCAGAGAATTCTTGCCCACATTCAGGGTGGTGGTGGCCAGCCCTAGCTGTTCCCTTTCCATATGCTCCATCATGCAGGCTAGCATGTCCATACTAGACTGAAGACCACACAGTTGAGTATGGAGGCCCTCCTGAGCACAAGAGATGTTGGCATTGTCACGGTGTATCCTGAACAGGTATGCAGCTGTCTGACTTAGTTGTGGCATGATTTCCTCAAATAGCTCATGGGGAATGTGATTTGTGAGGGGCAGGAGCTGCTCCAAGGTTTTTGGAACAGACTCTTGTGGAAGACGAAGCTCTCGAACCAAGATTGCCATGTCCTGTGGGGTGACCATGACCAGATTAAGGTTGTGCAGTCCAGGGGACAGGAAGTACAAGGGGGAAGGCATTTTGTGTGTGGGGGGAGTATTGTTGATGTCGCACAGGCAAGTGGGTGGGACACTCTGGGCATTTAGCAGCCTGTACAAAGCTCCCCTCTGTCCTGGTGGGTGAGTTCGGCTAAGGTCTACCCCTGCTGATCCTCCTCCAGAGGTACTGGGCTGATCAGAATATCTCTCCTGCCTTGGGGGTGGAAAGCTGGGGACAGGTCCTAGCAGTGAATTGGGTCCAGGATGCACTCGGGCGGTTGCTGCATATGGCCGACCTTGGCTGCCTCCCCTGGAGGGTATCGTTGCCACTGGCACATGTGACTGTCTCCATGGCATCTACGGAAGGGGTGTGTTCCTGAGTCCAAAGGGTCCTTCAGGTGATGGTGGAGTCCTCAGGCCGACTCTTGCTGCAGGCAGATTCTGTGAAGCCGTCATCGCCAGGTGCTGGAACGATGAAGATCCTTCTGTTGCCAACTGGTTTAGCTGCTGGATGGAAGGCGGCTGTGGCGACCAATCATGTCTCGACCATCCCTCCTGTATATCCTCTTCTCCAAACAGTTCTGAGAGTCCAATCAGACTTGATAGAGGCAGATCAGGCATAGGTCCCTGATCAGGGGAGTCTGGTCTCTCAGCCATACTCCTGTGTCCTAGTAATATACATATACGTTCATTATTACAGCTCCATGTCATTCTTTCAGATATTGTCTATCCTATCCCTCATTTTTGTGGGTGCATGTGTGTGAATGTAAATGTGCGTGCATGTCTTCTTCCTCGTCTACAATATCACCAAGCACGGTCCATCCCAGTCCTCCCTATCTGGGGTATACGCCACAATATTAGGGAGCTGGGGGCTGTCGGGGAGGATAATTGGTATTTCATCCATTTCCATATATTCTGGTTCTCTGTCTGTTTCGTTTGTGCTTTCTTCTAGGGCTCGGATGGCTAGCAGTGGGAGCTGTCCTACTGTGGATGAAATCAATTTATTGACCAGAAATTTTATCAAGGGAATACCACAACATATTACCAGCAAGACCGCCACCCCTGTTAGTGCCAAGATTACACCTATCTGGTATAACCAGTCTTTCCATGATATCCACCCTCTCCTTAGAGTCCCAAACAGTGAAAATAGTGGGCCAATATTCATTCCATTCCCTATAATATATCCAGAATCGTCAGTTTCATTTCTCCCTCCTATGGAGTTACTTAACAGTTCCTGTTGCATCTCTTCAAGTGTGATTAAGAGCTCTGTCAAATTTCCGTCTTCCCCTGTACGCATGGGAATAGCTGTGCAACATTCGGTGGCTTTGATCATAATACAAACTCCTTGTTCATCAGCCATCATCATCTCGATAGCTAATCTATTTTGCATTGTCATTAGCGAGGTGGCGTGCAGTTGTTCGGTTAAGGCTCCTATCAGGTATCTTTGCTGATTATACCACAAGTAATTAATCCACTGCACCTCCTGGAACCTAGAACAGATTTTTGGAGTAACCCCGAACAGAGCCAATGCCCATCCCCATTTATCTGCATCTTCATCTGCTTTAACTCTGCTACTGTCTATGGCTTCTAACTGTCGGGGTATCCCTTCTGGTATCCCGTTTCTTACTGTGATGTTGTAGTCTGTTTTAAACGTCATTATTCCTCTTTTCTTACGAAGTTTCTGTGGCATGGGTTGTATTGAATTCGGCATTTCAATTACTGTTATAGCTCCTGTGAGCATCACAGGAGCACAAAGGCCCTTCCAATTAGGGGACAGCGATGACAGGAGTTTCCTTCTTTGTCCGCATATCCAAAAGATGTCAGCTAAGGGTACCGTTCCCTTAGCTAAATTTGGAGTAGATACCCATGAAGCATGGGTGAGATTCAGTCCAATTACAGACCCCCCTGTGGCCGGTACTATTTGTTCACACTGTATGCCTGCTGCTGGCAGGGTGTGACAGACGGTAATGTTCCATGCTGTTTTGGCCGGTTTGTATTCTTGCTGCTTTTGCATACACTGTATGTGGTGTTTTGGCTGGGTCGTCCCTACCTGCCAATCGCTTATGTATTGTGCTACTAAGCCTTTAGCTATACAGAATGGGTGTATCATCCCTTTCTCTATTTTAATCATAGGTGGAACGGTTCCTTCTGTACTTAGGGGCACTGGACAAAGTTTACTGTCGGCAGCATATTTTTCATCACCTACTGCCATTTTCATAACACATTGTGTATAGCATTCTGCTTGGTTTGAGTTATGTTGGGGACTCCTATAACAGTTGTTGATATCAGGTAGGGGTTTAGCCTGAGGTATCACACCTTTCCGGTGACAGGCTATGCAAGGCTTTTCACTGATCTGCCTAGCCGAAAATTTCAACCATTGGTAAAATAAATTGGTCTTCAACCCTTGTGTGCGGGCTAGGTCTGTACTGGGATCCCATCTCCCTAAGTGACTGCTTGTTTCTAGGCTTCTAATTGTCCTCTTTTTCCTTGGTTTGATTTTTACCCATTTTGTGGCTTCATGTACTGTAACAGTTACGTCTTGCTTGGTTTCCCTGCATCCTCTTTTATCACAAATTACCTCTATGTTGAGTGTTCCCTCCTCTTCACATTTGATGCTAATGGCTTCGCCTAATATGTAATCCCCCAGCTTTCCCTGTATTCCTATGTTCTTGTAGGCTTTTGATTTAATGTATACCAAATTATATGTTTTTCCTGTGTTTAGAATGCCTTGTTTAGCTGCTATTGCGGCCATGGCCACGGCACAGTCCGTTGTATGTTTTGGATGTCTATTTTCTCCCATACTGACCACCAGTAGTATTGTCAATCCCTTGAATAATTCCTTAATCATTGCTCTGATGACTGTTGAGATGTGCTACTAGATGTGCTACTAAGTGAGCCGTCACTAGATGAGCTGTCACTAGGGATGTGTGGTGTATCTGTGCTTTGTCTGGGTTGTACTTCCTGCGGTTCTTCTGTCGGTAAATCTACTGAGTTGCTGTCCGAGTCTGATGTCTCCTGTGGCCTGTCTATCTGTCGGTCTGTTGTTTCTGAGTCTGCATCTGAGTCTGTCGCTGCTCTATCTGGCAGGGATCCACTACTCTCTGAAGCTGTGCGTCGTCTTTGTTCAATCAGTCTCTGTGAGCGCCTTGGCCAGTGTTCGCCTGGCTGCAGGGAGGCGTGGCCTTCCCTCGGTGCTTCTTCTGGCTGCAGGGAGGCGTGGCCGTCCCTCGGTGCTGCTGTAGGGTCTCTGGCTTCTCCTGCTTCCCCCCTTGGCCCGGCGGCTCTGCCAAGACGAGCTTGCCGAGGCCGCAGGGGCGCTGGGCCACCAACCCTACAGCAGTGGTTTAAATGAAACCAAGTGTCCTTACCGTCTACTTTGACTGCTGTACGTGAGGCAAGAATAACTTTAAAAGGACCTTCTCGGCGGGGCCTGTCCCACTTCTTTTTGAACACCTTGACGTAAACCAGATCACCAGGCTGGATGCTCTGATTTTCGAGTGGAATCTCTGCTTCTCTGTCTTCTGTAGCACCTTTGACCTGCAAAAAGATAGTTTTGTGTATTTGGGTTAACTGTCTCAGATAATTATGCCATTCGTCTTGTAGCTGCTCCAGCGATGGTCCTTCGTAGGGTCCTCTCAGGTATGGAATAGGCATCGGCCGACCTGTAAGAGCTTCAAATGGTGTCAAATGGGTTAGTCGGTTAGTTTGTGAGCGCATTGACAATAAAGCAAGCGGCAACGCATCCAGCCAGGTTAGTTTGCCATTGCTGTCTGCTATGATTTTTGCTAGTTTGTTCTTTAAAATGCCATTAGCCCGTTCCACCGCCCCATTTGATTGGGGGTGATAAACACACCCAAACTTCTGTTTGATACCCCATTGTTTGAATGTTTCTTGTGTAACCTTGGCTACAAAAGCCCTACCATTGTCAGATGAGATAGTATCTGGAATGCCAAATCTTGGAAAGACGTCTCGGCACAAGAATTTGGCTACCGTTTTATGGTCTTGATTTGCAGAGGCTACTGCCTCAATCCATCGGCTGAATCTGCATATCACTACCAAAACATATCTCATTCGTTTAACTCGGTTTTCAGCTCCCATGTCTATGAAATCCATCATAAGATGTCTGAATGGCCCATCAGGGACCGGAATGTGGGCTAAAGGGGCTGTGAATGATTTCCGGACATTGTACTGTGCACATACCTCACACTCATTCAACAAACGGTCCACTGTTGCTGCCATATATGGTGACCACCAGACAGCTTTTAGTTTGTTCATAATTTGGACTCGCGAACAATGATCGGGTCCGTGGGCCCAAATGATTGCATGTCGTAATAAATTGGTGGGTAACACAAAATGTCCATGACTACTGCGCCACAGCTTGTCCGCTGGCCCCTGACTGCGTGTCTCAATAGCGCCTCGTTTAACCCACATTCGTTTTTCTTCTCCACTGGCCCTACTTTGAGCCACTATCAGTGCGTCAAGTGAAACCAGTGGGGCACAATCTTGGATGGTTAGCAGGGGAAACATATTTTCTCCTTGTGCTCCTTTGCGAGCTGCGTCATCTGCTAGGTTGTTACCTTGAGCTATGATGTTATTATTCTTTTGATGACCTGCACATTTAATGATGGCTACCTCAGACGGTAATTGGAGAGCTTGTAACAGTTGGGAAATCGCTTCTCCATGAGTGACAGGGGTGCCATCTGCTCTCAGGAATCCCCTTTGTTTCCAAATGTTTGCATGTACATGACATACGCCATAAGCGTAGGCTGAGTCTGTGTAGATATTAACACGTTGATCTTTAGCTATCTGGCAAGCCATAGTTAAGGCTTTGATCTCTGCAAGTTGGGCTGAACAAGGCTGATCAATTCCTTGGGACTCCAGTAATTCAAAGGTTTCGCCATCCGTGTTTAGTTTAACAATCCCCATACCCGCATGCAATCCCGCGGCATCCCGAAAGCATGAGCCATCCACGAACAGGGTTAGATCTGCATCTATGGCGTGATTATACAAATGTTCTCTGGCTCTCAAAAATTTCTGTCTCTGCCACACAGTTATGTGGAGTACCATCTAACGGTGTGGTCAATTTGGTGGCGGGATTCACCGTGTGACAACGTTGTATTGTTATTTCTGGAGCGGACAACACAACTTCATATCCAGTGCGTCTAGCTTGTGTTAAGACAAAACGTTGACTGGTTAGCAGGGCATGTAACTGATGCGACGTGTACAACGTTACTGCATGTCCCATGATTATGGATGATGCTTTTTGAAATGCAAAGGCAGCTGCTGCTAGACCCTGATAGCATGGTGGCAATCCTGTTTCAATGTTGTCAAGCTTTGTACTATAATAGGCCAATGGTTGTTTTCCTTCATTTGTTTCCTGCATTAGTACAGCACAAGCATAACCAGCTTTTTCAGTAACATACAAATGGAAAGGTTTCCCATAATCTGGGTTACCTAACGCGGGAGCAGATTGCATGTCTGTTTTTAGGGCCTCAAAAGCTCCCGTTGCCTCATCTGTCCAGACGAGGAGAGCTGCATTGCTTGTTTGCCCCACTGCTCTAATCATGGCACGCAAAGGTGCAGTTTTTATAGCATAATCACAAATCCACGGCCGACTGTACCCTGCCATCCCAAGGAATGAAAACATCTGTCCCACTGTTTGGGGTTTGGGAGCCTTGATTATAGCCTCCACTTGGCTTGGGGCTATACATCGCGTGGTCCCACACAACTGTCTTCCCAAGTATTCTACTTGTTGTTTGCAGAACTGCAATTTGTCCTTACTTACTTTATGACCTCCATCTGCCAATGCATGCAATACAATTAATGAATCTTTTTCACACTGTTCTTGAGTCTCTGATGCAATAAGGAGATCATCCATATATTGCACCAATGTACTGGGTATGTCAAGGTGTTGTAAATCTTCAGCCAGGACTTTGTTAAAGATGGCTGGGGACAGGTTCAGTCCCTGAGGTAGCCGTGTATACGTTAGCTGTTGTCCCAGAAATGTGAATGCAAACAAATGTTGTGAGTCTGGGTGCACAGGCACACTGAAATAGGCTGAACACAGATCGATTACTGTGTACCATTTTGCTCCAGCAGGGATGCTTGATAGTATAGTATGCGGATCAGGTACTATAGGTGCATCCATTTCTATAATTGCATTGATAGGATGCAGATCATGTACCAGCCGATACTCTTTGGTATTGTTTTTAGGGATAGGGTAGATAGGAGTATTGCATGGGCTTGCAGTTTTTATTAAAACTCCAGCTGCCATTAGTCCCTTGATTACTGGTTTTATGCCTTCAATAGCCTGAGGTTTTAATGGATACTGCCTTTGGTGAGGCAGTTTTGCTCCCGGTTTTACTTTTATTTTTACTGGTAAGGCTGTTTTTACTAGTCCTACATCCGTTTTGCTTTTGGACCACACCACTGGTGGTATTTGCTCTAACAATTTCTCTTGTTGGGCCGATAACACCATCTGTCCCTCTGGTCTAGGATTGAGCTCCACTTTTTGAGCTATAGCCTCATCATTTACTTTTAAATTAATTCGTATAAACTGCTGGTCTTTTGACAGATGTACTTGTGGACTTTCCATGTTTTGCCATTCTTCAACTTCTGAGGCTGTCTTTACCATTGGACCTAGGTCATGGGATTCGTACTTTTCTGAGAGTAAAAGGGTCACATGAGGTGTGGCATTCGGCACTTGATACCATTGTTGTTCAGCTGAAGTTAGCTTGACAGAAGCTGCGGCCCCTTGGGGGCCTAAATAAATTTCTGTGGTGGTTATGTGAAACAGCCGTTGATTCATCAATGCATCCCAGCAGCATGCATAGTCAGTTTGTTCTTGTTTGGCATCGAACATCAGGGTGACATGTAAAGGTAAACTAGATGTACATACTGCTTCATAGTGTTGTTCGGCCCAGGGCTTCCATTTTTCCCATTGCAGTTGAAGATTTGAATTTTCTGGTTGTAACTTCAGCCAGTATACCATGGGTTGCACAGGTCGGACCTTGTTTTCCATGTCCATAAGCACCATAATGTTGGCGAGTGCTTCGTCAGGAAAGTGTATTTGCAGTCCTTGATGGGTACACACTATCTGGGTTTGTAGCTTACATAAAATGTCTCTTCCCAGCAAATTCACAGGTGTATTTTGTGAGTATAACAGGGGTGCTTCAATTGTTTTTCCTGCAATCATTACAGGAAGTGGGCGTGTAAACGGTATTATTTGAGTTTTCCCAGAGAAGCCGATGGTCTTAATTACAGACCCAGAGAGGGGGAGATGAGCGCCCATTTTCCCTATGCAAGAGTATGTTGCCCCTGTATCCACCATGAAAGGGAAATCTCTGTTTTGTATATTAACGGTGACGGTTGGCTCTTCCTTGGGTATCATCGAAATAGCCAATGCCACCGTTTCCCCCTCTGTCTTCTCTAGGCCTCCCTATTGCCAATAGGCAGAGGGTCCAACCCAAGGTCGGGCCGGACAATTTCTCATTCGATGTCCAGGTTGTCCACAGCTCCAACACTCATTAGAGGGTTGATCCCCTATTGGGGGTGTTGGTCCCATAGGCGGTCCCGCTTGACTGTTCCTGGGAGCTGAGTTTTGGAATCTGCTTCCAAATGAAGGTTGGCGAGATCCTCTTCGCCACCCTCCTCTTTGACCTTGAAAGTTCCGTGACTCTCCTCTCCACCCATGACTGTAGGTGGGTCCATTTCCGGGTGTGCCAGTGCTATGGTAGTGATAGTGATGCTCCACTGGTGCTGAGACTTCTCCTGCAGCAGTGCTCGCTGCTGCTCCTTGGGGGCTCTGTGTGGCTGTTACCACAGGTGCCTGTATGGTGGCAGCAGTGTTTGCCGTAGGGCCTGTGCTTGCCGACTCAGAAGGAACAGGGGTCATCATTGGTGCCTGGGTCTTTGTTTTTTCTTTCTTGACTTTGGTTAGCTCTCCCAACTGCATCCGCACCAATTTTTTCGTCAGGGATTTTGCTGCATCTTCTTCTTTTTGTTTTTCTTTCTTGTAGATTTCAAGATGGTGACAAATATGCTCAGAGTATAAAGCCCAATTCATTTTCGATAGCCCCACGACTCCATCTAGGGCTTTCTGAACCTCATCTGGTAGAGCCTTTTTTACAGTTATTTTAAACAGGATTTCAGTTGCTGGAGAATGGTTCCATGCATTTCCTGTTTCCTCCGCCCATCTCTTCTGGAATCGATGCAGGAACTTCTTTGGGCACTCTTCAGGTGTCCACTCCTCATCATCCAATTTAGAGGGATCCAAGACCTCAGGGTACTTTCTTCTCAGTCCTTCCCACATGGGGTTTCTATAGCGATTAAAGGGGACTTCATCATGTTGATTAGTGCCCATCATTTGTGTTAGTCCAACCTTTCCTGCCAATTCTTCAGTGTCATGTTTTCCCATGACATGCATTAGCAAGGCTTTTATGTCACCTAAAGACAAGGTTACCCCTGCAGTGCCCTCTTCTAAGGCAGTTATCCATCTCCCAGCTCCTTGGGTGATGTCTGGCAGCCTGTTGGCCAGCCCCACCATGTCTGTCCAGCTCCATGGGGTATACACATGATGACCATTTCTAACCACCAATGGGCATATGAGGTCTTCGTCCTCCTCTTCTTCTGTGCGGGCTCCATACTGTCTTCCAGATCGAGTGCGACTGACTGGTTCCAGGCAGTCCATCCAGTCGGTTATATTCTGTTCTAAAGCCGCTATGTCTTTGGCTACACATTGTTGTCTTTGCCTGAGTCGGGCCTCTTTTGCAGTCTCAATGATGATCTCACCAGAAATTTTTCGGGTGGGTGGCTCTATAATGTGATTCCCTTGATTGGGCGTCGATTGTTGTAATATTCTTCTTTCCTCGGCGTCCCTATGTCTTTGTATTCTTTCCTTCGCTAGCCGAAGTTGCTCAGCTAGTTCTTCATTATCTCTTCTGGCCAGATCCAGTGTGTCACAGAAGCTCTTGTGCCACTCTTCGGAGCCTCTATAGCCTGTGAAGGTCCAGTCGGCTGACTTATGGTGGGAGGGGACGGTTTTCAGTGGACCTCGATGTGCAGGCGGAGCCTTCAGGTCTCTCTCTTTATCCTCGTCTGCCTCCGTGTCACTGTTATTTGTGGCCCCCCCTGCTGGTCGTGGTGTGCGACCACTTACTTTCGGACTTGGAGACCTTGTATGATCCATTTGACAGACTGAGGACCTGTCTCCTTGTGGCTCTCGAGCTTTTAGTGTCAGTGTGAATTTGCCCTCCACATCCATGCCTTGGTCCTCTTCACGAGTTCCTAATACAAATTGTCCTGCTGTCTTTCCCATATCATGACGTTTATATGGGGGTGGCTCTGATTCCCAGCTCGGTGCACTGGCTTTAGTCTCTTTGGATCTTTCCTCTGTCATTTTTTCTCTTTTCTGCTGTAGCCTCTGTGCTTCCTGCTTGAACAAGGCCAAAACTTCTTTTTCTTCAGTGCGTTTTTTGTTGTTATTTACGTTCTTCTGCTGATCTTTAATTTCTTTTTTCTGTATTTCTACCGCAACTGCTTCACACATCACCGGATCAAATGATCCCTCCAAAGGCCATTGCCTGCCCCCATGTGACCTTTTGTGCCACTTTCTCATACATTGGTTGGCCTTAGTGCGTTTTCCTGGATATTTTCTTAGTACTAAGTCCAGCGGGGTACTTTCCCGACCTTGACCTTGAGAGTTACCCATGTAACCCTGACAAACGCTATGTGAGGTGTTTCTATGGTGTTCTGGTAGTCCCTCAGGGGCTGTCCTGATCCAGACCAATAACTTGCTGGCTGTAACACCTGTTTTGTATTTTAAACCCTTAAAGGATTAAATTTCCAACTGCTATGCCCGTCTTCTTTTTCTTTAACTAAATACGAAAATTTACCTGTTTCCCACCGAACCTTCCTTGGGACCACAGTCAGAGTCAACCTAGGAAACAGTTCTTCACCTGGATCGGCTGGCAGTGTTATTAAATGATGTAATGGTATGCTAAGTTCTTTATTAGGATCAGCACAAAGCAGCTCCAGCCACGGGGTTAAACCCTGATGCCACAGACGTCTTATCAGCAGCTCCCAATTAATTAGAGGGAATTGTTCTTTCTTTTGCTTCAGATTGATTACCTTAGTAATCTGCCATAATTTCTGATTGATCTCTTGTTCGTCCTGCCAATGTTCTGCTCCTACCCTGTCAAAATAGGTCCTTTCCAGCCAAAAATGTGTCCTGATTCCCTGGGTTTCGATGTCTCCGTCAGTCAAGTAATGTTCTGGGAGTATTATTTCATCATCACTTAAGTCTCCCATCAATGACTGTCCCAAGCATTGATCAGTCTGTCAGGTTTTTCACTATAATCTAAGCTTTATCTCTTTTGATTTATAACCAATTTTATTTATTTAATCCTCTTACAACCCTAACACTTCCTAATGTCTTTGCTCCCGACTTTCTATTTTCCTTCTAATTTTTTTAACTTTCTGCTTCTAGTCTTTTTCTGCTATATTTGTTTATTAGTTTTCTTTCTTTGAAATAATATATTTACATAGCACTCTTCTCCTGTCTTTTTCTTCTCTGTCTCTGTTTCACACTTTCCTCTCTGCCTGTCATGCACCTCCCAAGTCCTCCTGTTGGGTCTAAATACCTCCCCCTCGTACTCTTTCACATTAATCTTGTATGTCAGCCAGCTTGCAAGCCCTCACAGCTTTTTGCTTGCACCTCCCCGCTTACTCTCCATTCTCCCACACACAATTTTCAACAGCTTTATACACAAAAATTATTAAAAACAACTTTCTATATATCCCTATCTAGACTTCTGCCACTTTTCACTCCGCGGCTTTAAACAACCTTTTTATTCACTTAACACCAATGTGTTCTGTTTAAGCATGTATCTCTTCTTCACGTTAGACAGCTTCTCCGGCGCTGTCAGCAACTTCATATATTACTTTTTACAAGCCCTCTTTGAGCGTACAATATTTCATTTACTTCTACGCCTTACCGCGCCTCGCGTGCGTATCCTGTGCTTAATATATTATTTTTCACCAGCTCCTTTCTGAGCATACAATATTTCATTTATTTCTACGCCTTACCGCGCCTCGCGTGCGTATCCTGTGCTTACTATATTATTTTCACAAGCTCCTTTCTGAGCATACAATATTTCATTTATTTCTACGCCTTACCGCGCCTCGCGTGCGTATCCTGTGCTTACTATATTATTTTTCACCAGCTCCTTTCTGAGCATACAATATTTCATTTATTTCTACGCCTTACCGCGCCTCGCGTGCGTATCCTGTGCTTACTATATTATTTTCACAAGCTCCTTTCTGAGCATACAATATTTCATTTATTTCTACGCCTTACCGCGCCTCGCGTGCGTATCCTGTGCCTTTCTGCACTTTCTTCTACCTTTTTTTTTTTCACTTACTGAGCTCCTCGTGAGCTTAATGTGCCTTTGCACTGAAAATATTCTCTTTTTCTTTTCTTATAAAAAACTCATATTACTGTGTACTTAATTACTTATTCTTCTCCCACGCCCCACAAGCGTGTATCTGGTGCCTTACTGCACTATTTTCTGCTTCATTAATTCTCATGTATTCTGCACTAACTCTTCATTTATTTTTTTATTTTTTTTTTTTTATAGTTTTTCTCTTTTCTTAAAAAATGACGTCCTTTATTGAGCTCTTTTACTTACTGTCAGCTGTGCCACTTTGCACTTTTAAATCTCTTTATCACGTACGGTATTTCTACTGCGCCCCCTCAGGCGCTTATCTTGTGCTTCCTCTGCACGTATTCTCTGTTAAACTCTTTTTCTCACTTATTTCACTTCAGTCTCTGTTAAACTCTTTAAATAACCTTGTATTACCTTGTATCTATTTGTCAGTATACTCCCCTAAATTAACCCCTACAGCGCATGCTATCAGCCGGCACGTTAGTAACGAATTTCAACACCAATTATTCTCCAAGCATTCAGGTTAGTTCTTCACGCACTCTTTTTCCGCACCAGAGTTCATGAACATTCCTGACCTTTCACTCACATAGACATTCTTTTTCCCGGGAACACACACACCTTCTGAGCATTTTATCTACAAGGCCTGATAATTTTCAATCTTATCTTTTTTAGTCTCTTATCAATTTTCTTAGTCCAGGTTCTTTTGGGTAAGAGGCAATTAAAAAATATCACCTGTCAACTTGGGCGGAAATCCCGACTCACTCCTCCAGATCGTGCAGAAATTATAAAAGGTTTCTGCTTACCTTTTAGTCGTGATCACTGTTATTTACGGTCTGGAGGGATGAGCTGGACTGCCCCAGGCTGCCGGAATGCCCCTGGACCCTCCTGAAGCTGGCTCGCCAAGTTCTGTCGCGGCTCGTCTTTAGTCTTCTCGGGATGTCTTCTTTTAGATAACACAAACTAATTGCAAGTGATATGCTAGAAAAAAGGACACAACACTTTAGAATAATTCAGCCTTAAGCAAGATAAAATGCACAGAGTTTTTAAGTTTATTTAAGCCTTCGACACAAAGCTTAGACAAACTGAGTCCTCTAGAGAGACTGAATATGACAACCGCGCTCGTCTATTTATTGGAGACCCGCGGGCATCGCTCCTCCTTCGACTTTTTTATTTATTTCATTCCCAAGACATGGTTTTCTATTGGAAGCGTCCTCTAGTGAACCCTAAGCAGGTGTTAGGCCATTATTTCAATGTGACAAATGCTCCCATTAAAACATGAAGGATTTACAACTGATTTTTTTAAAAGACCTTCAGCCACAGGTGCAGCTGGCCTGAGGCCCCCTCCGCACGTGGCCTCAGCCACACGTGCAGCTGGCCTGAGGCCCCTGCACGTGGCCTGCGGGAAAGCACCTAAAAGGCCTTGGAAAGCCCCTGACAGACTGAATGACTAATAGAGCCCTTTTTTTGGGTTGAACACCTGCTAGTTCAACCAGAGGACATACAGTTCGGATCAGGACACTTGATAGTTCATCACAGTTCAAATATGGACCTAAAAATTCTTCTACATGATTTTACACTTTATTAAGAACAACCGCTTGATGACTGACTGCTGATGTTAATAACCTGAGAGCTTGTGTCGAATTCATGTTGCACCAGCTGACAGCAGCAATACACTCACAGCTTCGTACCAGCTTCTGTTTCACACTAAAACTGACCTACATACGGTGCATTCTGTTTTTAGATATTGGGGGTTTTTTTTTCAGAAGGCCTGCGTGGAGGACACACACATACAGGGGTATTTTTCTGTACTCTCTGTATTTTTGACACCACATTTATCTTTGTCCCTCTGCTGTGATGTCTGATTGTTCACATCCATATATCATTTCTGCCTCCTTTAACTTCAGAATTAATTATAATGACTGATATGTTTGCTCAGAGACCTTCAGCATGCCAGACAAGCAGCAGTGGCCTTGGTTGGACACGAGACATACAAACTCATTTTAGGCTAGATGTAACTTTACCTAATCCTGCAACAATCCCAGACATGTACAGCAGGTGGCAGACAGGTGTATATTACATTGGCAACACACCTTTAGTTTTTGGCTTGATCTGATACATTAAAGTTCATTTGTGCCTGGTTCACACGGCAAGATTTTAAAATTGTTTGTAGGTTTTCAATACCTGAGAGAACCCACACATGGTGATAAAAAAAAAAAAATCATAGATCTAACAGTTTTGGTCATACAGTGTGTGTTGTGCAGTCACCACACACCCAAGCAGATTTCACACACGAACATTCACAGGGCAGGCAGTTTGTTGACTATTTCTAACTGTGAAAAACATGATACAAAAAGAAAAGGCGTTGGTTAAAGGAGTGGAGACAGCACGACCACCGGACTTTCTTTTCTGCAATGACAGCCGTTAAGATTTTGGATTCCCGTGTGTCCGTCACCTCACTTTCTGATTGGCTACACGTCACATACAGCAGGCTGCGTGCTCATTTGTGCTCAAGGGACACCACACATGCTGTGATATCGGGCCAAGACAATCCAACATGTTGAATATCCACAATTTGAGGTCCGAGCGGTCCTGACGTCCTTCTGAGCAGACTAGTGCACTCTTAACAAATCACACACGCCAGGAATATCTGACACGATTATCTTTAGAGACATCACGATAGTCAGGGCGTCCCTAAGATTGTCGGAGGGTACAGATCGGGTCCAATATCGGCCTAATTGAGGTGCACAGTGGTGTGTGTGTGTGTGTGTGTGTGTGTGTGTGTGTGTGTGTGTGTGTGTGTGTGTGTGTGTGTGTGTGTGTGTGTGTGTGTGTGTGTGTGTGTGTGCATGCGCATGTGCAGGTGCATGTTCAGACTCATCGTTTAATGACTTCTGTAAATCTCCTCTGGAAATATTACATACATTCATTAACATGCCGCACTCTTCAGCAGAAGGCAGTTTTCAGATGTTAACAGATACATTTTAGCTGTGTGGAAAAGTACTGCAATATCCTCACACATTAGTGCATCATCTGCATACAGTTTTGTTGTACACATGCTTAGAACATCTTGTGTTATGAGCTGTGTTCAAATTCATTTGTGGTCTGCACTAACCTGCTGTATAATAATGACACACAACTTTAACCTGTTATTATGATAAATCAGGACTGATTTCTGAATTTTTGGAATCGGGAAGGTAATCAGGGCCAAAAATCTGCAGTGGGAAGCTGCCTTACATGACATCACCTCTGCTTCAATCAAATTATAAATAACGCTGATCATTCTTTACTTTAATGAGTGGCAGCCAGAGAGTGCAACAATTAAAATGAGGTTGAGTCTTTATTTGAATATTGATTTTTCCAGACAGTTTGTAAGCCAAACATGGATTGGCAAAGTTGGGGAGCTGGGACTGCACTGCAGCCAACTGTCTTGGCTGGGCACATGGCTGGTCATCTCAGAGTGGCCCATGGCTGGCTTGATAGCAGAGACGCAGGGCTCAGCTTAGAGTAATTTAAAATAGCAAGAAGAGTTTCACTGTCCAGTGCACCATGGTAGACACTCTGATAAACTGTTTAAGTTGCCATTGTGCAACCTTCATGCTAACTATCTTTATGACTTTTTATGCAGCCAATTCTAGGGTTATGAAAGATACACTGACAGGCAGCAGTTTACTTACAAAATGTGTTTTAATTATGATATACAAGTATGCAATACAATTCTCCTCGTGAAAAATCTTCAAATGTGATGTGCATTGTTTTTGTAAATTTTATTTGTCATATACATTTTCGAGAAGTGTGTTATTTAATTTTTCCCCTTCATTGAGTCTTATAAAGCTCAAATAGAAATCACAATATAATATCAAATTGCAATACTTGTAGAATCACATTTCTTAAGAATCGCAACACATTTTGAATTGGCACCCAGGTTTTGTGATACATATCATATAAGGAGATAAGTTTATGGTCCCAACTCTAATGCCTTGAGTTTTCTTATGCCTAGGAACATCATACTGCCAGACACATGGATAATCTCTAGAAAATTTTAAATCAGTCAGTTTGTGTTGATCTGTCATCGGCAGTGCACACTGTGTACCAGTATTAACTTTATGTTGTTGCTTTGTCTACAGTCTCCAAAACCCTCCTGGGGGGAAGGCGTTCCGGGTGTTCGCTGTGATCTGAGTGCTGCACACACACAAAGCCCTCTTGGATGTATTGGGAATCAAGTCCTGTCATCATACTCCATGGCTGAAATGTTTCTGGTTTTGCTGCACTACAGGGGTTCGGGGTTGGTTTTATAACAGCATAAAACTGAGCAGCAAAAACTAGAAATGTCAGCACATGCTGTCATGGAGTTTCAATTTATTTTTTTAATATTGTAAATATCTCTGAATGGTTTGCTATAATTGTGTTGTACATATTTTTTATAGTATCACACTTGTTTTGTCTTTGTTTTGTCTTTCAAATAAATGTTTATAAGTGCTAATTATAGAAAATATCAGTAATTGTAATGGTACTTCAGGATCATTTTTGTATGTTTTACATTTGGCACATTTTTGCTGGTTCTCTGGAAATATGTCATATTTTGTACTTTTTAAAGATATGCAAACAAATTATGCATATCCGTATGGTTTATAAAGGATGCTGCTATGTGTTTTAAGGTTTCCATTGTTAATGGTACTGCTTATTGTTTCACTTTTTTGTTGGTTGTTTAATTTTCCTCAAAATAATGCATTTCGGTTCAAACTCCCTGCAGGTCAGGAAGTACACTCATCTTTTGGTGCTTTTCTTTTTCGTTCATTTCATTGGAAAGCTGTTTTAATCTCCCTGACAGAAACACAAGCAGAACTATTTAACAGTTTCATATTTTGTGATGTAATGAAATGGTAATAGTACAGCAATAAATGTACCCATTAATACTTTATCACCTCTCTGTTTTCTTTCAAGCTGCAATAATATCATGGGCAGTTAAATATATTGTTGGCTCATAATATAATTTGACCAGATAATTATATTACATATACATTTTCCTATCCCAGGTTTTTAGAAAAAGTTAATTTTTCAATAAAATATTTAAAGCACACTTCTTTTAGGTGCAGTGTTATTAAATGTATTGCTTCTTTTGGTCATATTACCCAATGAGAAGGATATGGTCTCATCAATTTTTAATTTTGGGCGAGAATTAGACTCCTCTCCCAATGAGAATGTTAAATGTTAATCAGATTTTAAATTAATGCTAGGGTGCATTTGCCTTTCTTATTACTTTCTGTTCTGTTTTCTGTCCACGTTCCTGAGATCTGGTGGGCTGAAGACATACCATTGCGACCTAGGGTGTTTTTTTTGGGGGGGGGGGGGGTTTTGCTTTTTTTTAAATCTTGATATCCCCTAGCTGGATGGTGAGGATCCTGCCAGTGGGTAGTTGGATACGCCTGGGCCTTTTGTGGTACTTTCCTGGTACTGAACGATACATGACGAGTGGGTGCCAGGCACCCAAAGCGGCTGGACCCGCAATGCAGACTCCCAGGTCAGGTTTACGTGTAAAAGAAGGATTTCATCAAGTGCATCATATTTGTTTTTAAATGTGAGGTACAGCTGGTGTGGTGTGACTTCCTAAATAGCTCTTACTTGAATGATGGTGGTCATACACCAAAATGTATGCTATAGGAACTTTCTAGAACTGAAGAGGGCACTTTGAATGAGTAGTGGAATGAATTGAATCAAATTTAGTTGTCTAGATGTTGAATGCAGGTGTGATGATACCATGGATTTCTCATGTATGAGAGTCTGGGACCTTGCATCAATGTGTGTGCAGGATATACAGGGACTTTTGAACTTGGTGAACTCGCTTGGATGCTGGCATATTGGGGAGAGATTGGTGGTACATCTGGTTTGGGTAATGAGAAATCTCCCTCAATGACTGATCTGACATGAATAAAATAGCTGATTACGCAGTCTGTCTCTATGGGACTCTGATTTACATGTTGTTGTGTATTCAACTCTCCCACCAAGGTGTTTAGTTGCCACTTTTATACAAAATTTCCTCTAAATTGGTACAGAGGAAACCGGGGCACAGTGAATCAGTAGCTATATCTGCAAAACTACATATATATTAAAGCAGTTATGTCATATTTTTATGCATAAAGACACCCCCTTATAAATTAGTGTTTTGTTTTGGATACATTAAGGGTAAAACTAAGTGGCAAGTGAAGTCAGTTTTTCCCTATCAAAAGTAAATTTTGTGGATGTCAGTATCTTTGTATTTATTTCTCACAACAGAGGAAAAGTAGGCCAAAAAATTATTAGTTAGAAGACTACCCCATCCAACCAATGAGCATGTGTTATGTCTTCTCCATGCTATCAGTTATTTGATAACATGACTCGTGTGTCACATGCACCCGGGGCACAGTGAATTGGGGCACACTGAATCAGTTTAGAAAGTGATTTACTAAGCCCCAGTATCAAATGGATGACAAATATTACTTGTTGAAGCTTATACATTTATTTTTCCATGAAGTATTTCTATAATTTGTGTATATAAACAACTGTTTTCACATTTGAACAGAAATTATGACAGTTGTATTTATAATAGTTTCTAAAGGACTTATATCACTATATAAGTCTCTCACACATTACACAGCTGGATTACTGGATTATAGTTTGTATATGCATCAGCATACAGGTATATTTAATAAGTTTGAAGAAATCTTTATAACCATGTGTTTTTTCATTATATTCTAAATTGATTCACTGTGCCCCGTGAATTAGTGTCTGGGTCACAGTGAATCAAAAATTTTAAAATTGATTTTAAACACCTGTAAATTACACTTGGGGAGACATAAATAACACAGCCATATAAACAATAACTTGCTGTATTAAATCCACAATAGAATGACCTAAACTTATGCATAATGTGTTTATGCTGCCACAAAACAACATTTCTGATCCACTCTGCCCCGGCTTCCCCTATATTATCTGAAAAGGCAAAAAGTCTACTTTTCTGACTAAACACCCAAACTGGTCCAATACTAACATGAACACCTGTATTCCATAAAAGAAGTAATCTTTACCTGAAAGATCAATGCCACTGATCCTGGGGTTAGCATCGTAAATATCAGTATCTGTACACAGGTTCTCCAGTTCGCTCATTTCACTAGGTTCAAAAGGAGATTGGTAGTAGCACTCTATAAAGAGCAGTAAGACCGTCACCCCACACTGGTTTACAAGAACAAGAAAAATTTTGTTTATATTAGAACATTGTGCATATTGTCTTTATCCATAAAGTGAAATGAAATACAACCAACCTTAAAATTTAAAAAATAAAAAATTTAACATTCATATCAAGAAATTAAATTTATCTTCCGGAATATTTTGGTTACTCTGAAAAGCACTTTTAACTTATTCAGGTTCCTTTAAGATAGTTTTCTCTCTCTCTCTCTCTCTCTCTCTCTCTCTCTCTCTCTCTCTCTCTCTCTCTCTCTCTCTCTCTCTCTATATATATATATATATATATACACAGGGGAAAAAAGTGCAAATGAAACAAAAATATCCTTAGAATAATTCCATGCAGTTCTGCTTCCTACTGCCTGTTCAACATTGACCTCTACACACCAGCATCGGTTAAAAAAAAAAAAACCTGTCCCAAAAAAAAAAAATAAAACTGGGGTGGAGGGGGGGGGGTTGTCTTGACGGGAGAGTTCGTGGTTATGTTACGGCAGAGCACCACCCCCCCCCCCCACCCCCCATCTCACCTCTCGTTAGCTGAGCAACGCTGAGGAGAAACGAGCAAAGGAAAAAGGTATGTATTGATTTACGTATTCCTGCAGCTTCATAGTGCTTTAAACAGTGTGGACGCTGAGCGACCACAGAGTTCAATAGCGACACAAAGCATGCAGGGAAACGAGACAAGTCATTGGATAAATGCTGGGCTTTGTCCCGCCCATCGGACGCTCAGCGTCTCTGGGGGTCTATGGGGCAGTGGGCTGGCCTCGGCCGGCCCGGACGCTCAGCTTCTGCATGATGATTGGATGATCTGTCTGAGGCTGAATCCCTTTTTGATTGACAGCGAAATGAGCGAATCAGCGATCTTTTGGTGTAAACATCCATGGGAGCATTTTTTAATTTTCATTCTGTTCTGAGTTGAACCGGAGACTTTTCTGATCCTCTTAGCGGCATTTTCTTTCTATAAAAACAATTAGTGACAAATCGAGCTTCTATTTCTGGTGTGTTTTTTTTTTTTTTTTTGTAGCTGCTTGTGTTTGGAGACTGACTTCTATCACTCTTTCTGACTTCTATCGCAGTTTCTGTCCCTACCGAGCAGCGGGTGCTGCTGAGCTCCTCCACCGTCACAAAGCACCCACAGGCGGACAAACTTCACACGAGCCTCGCGCCAGTTCCAGCTAGCGAGCTAGCTAGGTAGCAAGCTGCACATAATGGCAGACAATTTGAATGTTGTGGACCAGATTTTGGTGAAGCCATTTGATAGTCTTCCTTACAAAGAAGCCATGGCTGCTGTCATGGCTTCAGCTCTCAATGGTTTGCAGGCCAAAGTTAAAGCAATAGCACCCAGTGCAATGTTTGTGCATTGCTCTGCACACAGACTGAATCTGGTTCTGTCTCAGGGGGCTAAATGCTTATCTGAGTGCAGAATATTTTTTGCATCACTCTCTGGGTTTGCCACATTTTTCTCAAAATCCACAAAGAGGATGTCTTTTCTTGAGTCTGCAGGCTGCTCAAGGTTGCCCAGAAATGCTCCTACTCGATGGAATTTCACATCACGGATAGTGAGCACTGTGGCAAACATTTATGATGCCTCCTGCTAACTTTTGTATATAGACTGTTTTCCTCTTACTTCTTTTGCACTTCATGTTATTTATGACAAATTATTGTGGTTTGCCATTTTTGCCTTTAAAGAGTGTTAACTTCTTCACTTGTTGCTTCCTGTTACTTATGATACACAATAGTGTTTGTTATTTCTTCTTATGTGTACAGTAATGGGTATAGAATTTACCTCTGTCGTTAGTTCATTTATTTATGATACATGATTGCGCTTTACCATTTTTGCCACTTTAATGTATAGGTTTTTTGTACATTTTTTGTCACTTCATGGTATTCTGTAATATACAGATTGTTTAACTTCTTTTGTTATTTATGTGGTGCGACTTTAATGGAGGTTTGAGTCTTGTTCATTATGGTGAATGGTACTTTATGATAATGCAAAGTGCACTCTGTTGGTAAAACTGAATGACGTGCAATATTTTGACCATCGGGTGGTGCTGTAGTGCAGTTGTGCTTTCTTAAATACCTGTACTGTACATAGTTGTAATGTGAAGTCACTGAGTCTTTTGTTTTTTTTATGTTCAAAAACTTTATTGAAGTAATTATTGTTTATCTTTGTGTTTGTTATTACAGTAGACATTAAAAAATTTGTTCTTGAAAATAGCTGTTGTGAGTTAATTTGTGGGATTGTGGGTGTTCTGGACGAAGTTAGTGTTTTCATGGGTGGTGGGGCGGAGGGGGTGGCCACGTTAGTGTGCGCGCGGGGGGGCACGCAGTGGGTTTCGCCCGGGGAGTAAATTACTCTAGGACCGCCACTGGGCGTGAGCTGGACTCGCTTCACCAGTTCGTAAACTGAAGTTACTGTACAGGAAATAGTAATAATAACAATAATAATATCATCTGTTTTGTGGGACTAACTGCGTGGCTCCAAACGTTGCAAAGATAGACTCTGGCCAGAATTAATAACTTCAAAGTGAATCGCTATTTCAAATCAAATGACACCTCTTTCCAAACGTTGTAATACAGACAAACTACAACAGACCAAAATGAGACGTCCTCCGTTCCTTATGAATTACATTGACCTTGACATGCAGTGCAGCCGGCTGCAAGAGTGCAGCTCAGAGGCTATGGAGTTACATTTGTCTCATTTACAGTATACATGAATGGAAATGCTTTTGGCAAAAACTACATATTTTGTTTATTTCTGTTTATGTCCAGAGATCTAGAATTCACCATGTACAGATTTTGTTTATTTCTATTTATGTTCAGAGATCCAGGATCCAGTGACCATGTACAGACTATGTGTTAAGGTTTGATGGCTGAGTTCAGTTGAAACCCAAAATGCAGGCAGCATGGACACGAGGGATGATGTCAACCAAAGTGATTTATTGTGAAAAAGTTCCAAAAAGTGCAAATGTATTCAACAGCCCCCCCCAAAATCCTATTAAATACAATGCAGCAAAAACATCCAGGGCCAGAATTGCAAAATGACAAAGCCTGGGGTAATCACAAGGAACAATACTTACACACGTGATTATACAGGAACTCGGGTGAGGAGTTTTCACAGGAGACATACACAATGAACCAGTGTCGCAGACTGAATGGTCCCCCCCTAAACATAGTCTGCCCTGCCTTCACTGCACATGCATCATTTCTGTGCGTCAGCCGCGGTTCACTGATTAACACCTCGTTTCTGCTTCAAACTGAACTCCAGCCATCATCTATCTCAGCGACAGATATCTGAGGCTTTCGTACAACAATCATCTCCACATAAATTCAGCATTATTTCATAATAAAAGACTTATGAAACGATCAGAGCGCCGCAGCCAGAAGAGCTGCTGCTGCGTTCACTGCGCCTCTGTCATTTCAAAGTGTCAGTAGCGACTTGCCGATTATCGCCTCGTTTCTGCTTAAAACTGACTTTAGAATGATTTAAGAGGTTTTACTTTGTCATCTGACGGTTAATAATCACATTATTTCATTTGATCGCTTTGGGTGTAGAGAGTCAGTCTCAGACATGCTGCTATGGACCGAAATGACGCATGCGCAGTGAAGGCAGGACGGACCAGTTTTTAGGGGGGGACCGTTCGGTCTGCGACACAGGCACTGACTGAAAAATGAGGAAGCGCTTAAATCACCAAGGTGATGAACAGGTGTGTTGAATCAGGGGAAGGAGGAGGAGCAAGTGCACAGGAGGAGCTGAGTGAACATAATGGAGGACAGTGTGTGATGGTTGTTAGTTGGCATGTGACAACTAACAACAGACATCTGCAGGTGAGTGGAACATAATAACATACAGAAAAGCAAAGCCGGGAGCAAAGGTGCACATAAAGATAACTGCAGAAAACAGTGAGAAAATAAGAAAACAAGCAGTTCACAAAATCACACTGAAAACTAGGCAATGACATAACCAAAACGAGAGAGGAACTCAAACCAGTGAGGGAGTGCAACAGAAAAATAAAACAGGACACAAGAACAGCACACAAAACCATTTAGCAAATAAACACTTAAAGTGGATACGACACTTAAAGACAGCATAGTCTTATTACATGTAACAAAGGTTATATTATTGGGTCAACCTAAGCGTTTTGGGAAAATGGACGCGATTTTCCTGTTATATATAACATTTGAATGCCCCGCCACTGAAAAATATACTCATCCCCCACAGCTTGTCAGCAGTTTGGTAGTTTCATCTTTCTGGTGACACTGCCAGCCTCAACTTCAACAACTTGTTTTATAATTTGGGCACATTATTTGCTCTGGGGTGGTGGACAAATGGTTAGTGCACTTGGTTTCGGTGCAGAAGGCTCCCACTCCTGCCATGTTTCTCCATGTAATGTGGAGTTGCATCAGGAAGGGCATCCGGCGTAAAAATTGTGCGAGAACCAACATGCGGATCCACCTTGGATCTGCTGTGGCGACCCTGAGTACAAACAAGGGAGCAGCCGAAGAGACTTACTAGTTGCTCTTCTCCTGCTTGTTTCTATTACACCGGTGTCGCAGACCAAACAGTCTGCCCCTAAAAATGAGTCCGTCCTGCCTCCACTGCGCATGCATCATTTCGGAGCTCAGTAGCTCGTCTGAGACAGAGTCTCTTCACCTAAAGCAATCAAATGGATGAATTGGATTATTAATGATCAGATGAGAAGGTAAAACCTCTTAAATCGTTCTAAAGTCAGTTTTAACCAGAAACAAGGTTTTGTAAGCAGAAACGAGGCGATACTCAGTGTTGCTTTGAAATGACTGACGTGCAGTGAATGCATCAGCTCGTAGTTTGTGTAGCTGTGGCGTTCTGATCACATCCTCCGTCTTTTTATTACCCAATATTGCTGAATGTATGTGGAAATGATTGTTGTACAAAAGCTTCAGATATCTGTCGCTGAGATAGATGATGACTGGAGTGCAGTTTTAAGCAGAAACGAGGTGATAATCAGTGAACTGCGGCTAATGACGCATGCGAAGTGAAGGCAGGGCGAACTGATTTTTAGGGCGGACTGTTCAGTTGGCGACACCGGTCTCAGTAGCATGCTCAGTGCTAATCACGGTGCTCCCTCTCTTTGTCTGAGAAAAACTTATGCTTAGTAGTGCCTGGTGATGCATTCAAGGAACCTCTGCAAGCTATGTAAATTATAAAGACCTTCAGGCAAAACATTTACTGCTTAACTACCTGTATAAACTGCAGAAAATAACCTGGGTTACAGCTGCAAGACTAAACACGCAACCAAAACACTGTTGTGCTCCACTGGTTTACATGGGTTGTAATAGTCTAAACCTGATCATTTGCTTTTGTAAATGCATATACTGTAACTGAAAATGGCAGTCAATGAAAGTGTACGTTTTGTCATTTAGATGAGATTGCTTCATCAATTAGCATGTTCGTTGTCAGTCGGTCTGCCCCATTAGTGTAAAAGCCTCTTCAGAAGTGCCTCCTCCTGGCCACTACCTGACATTTATTCCTGTTATTCACTCAAACTATGAGTGCAGAAGAGTCATGTTTTAAATATCTCAGCCTTCCTCTTAGGATCTGTCAGCAACAAGTGGAGTTGTCACTCCTCGTTTGTCTCTGAGCAACAATGGAACAAATTGACCAATCCACAAGGCTACACCATATCCTTGTCTACTGGTGTTATGATGCCCGGAGGGCTGTAATTGGTCATGATTTGAGCTGTCAGTCTTTGTTACTGCCCAGAAAAGTGTGAATGACAAGTTGAATTTTCAGCTCCTGGTCCTGCGATACAAAGGGAACAATGTAACAGCAATTTTGTTAAATGGGTTTCCTATGTTTTACAAAAGCCAATTTGAAGAAACAACAATTATATGACCATTTGGACTAAGAGATGTTAATGCATATGTGAGAAAGTGCTTAATGCTCCACAGTCGACAAATCCAACCAATTCCATCAAGTAACTACTGGTCATGACACGAGAAAAAAAAAGATTCTGTTTGTCTGAAGGAGGTAGCATGTGCTGGTGGTATGCCTTGCCGCATCCACTACATTATGAAACCTCCTTGAGCTCTTGGTGGCAACCATCCAGGCAATCCGTCTGTCGGACAGATGGAATAGATGAATACTTTCAAGAAGTGGGGACAGACTCTGTCCCCACTTCTTGAAAGTATTCATCTATTCCAAGTACCCAAGGATTCTCCCAAGAGACAATGGCCCAAAGACATCCCAAGGATCCAGAGACATGACTGTCACTTCCAAGATAATTTCTCCGCTATCTCTGCTTAGTGATGCACTTCTGCTCCAGTGTTGGAGCCAGCACACATCCCTGATCAACATGAGTTTTGACTGTGAAGAATTCAGATATACTGTTCTCCTGCACTGTTCTCAATGTACCTGTTTATAGGCTAGCTATGTCCAGCAACTTCTTGGGGATCCCACAACTCGTCCGGATGCCCCAGAGAGTTGCCCGGTCGACTGGCCGTGTGGCAAGTAACTGGTACTCAGTCCATGGGTGGATTGGCCATTGAAAGTACCGGGAGTTTTCCCGGTGAGTCAATCATAAATGGGCTGATTGTTGCCCATTTTTTGTTTGTTTGTTTTGTTGTTTCATGGTAACTCTCCCGGCCCAGGGAAAGAGTAATGCACCAGCTCAGCCCACAAAGCTCAGCAGCAGCCTGCAGACACAGCATAGGCCCAGTGCCTGTCTTGACTCAATTGTGCCTCTATAGGGTACAGAGGCTGAGGAGTCCATCCCTCGCATGTTGTAGACCCCCCTCTCGTCCAATCACCTGTAATGATAAGCAGTCATGATGAGAGACAGAGAGAGAGCGAGAGAGTCTGTGCTGCCCGGGGCCCAACAGATGACGACATAGAGGGGAGTAGAGGCTATAACAGAGTCGTAGAAGGTCTTGAGCAGAGGCCTGCTCACTCCAAAGTGAACTCCAAATTATACTATAGATGACTGGAAATTTTGTTGAGACACGCAGGGACAGTTTATTCAGTATGCTGTTAAACAGATTAATCATGAAACTGGAAAAAGTGTGTGCGCTGTTCTGCCGACATGCAGAACAGCGCACACACACTCTGATGTAAACGTGTATTCAGGGAACGTGAGAATTTACTTGAAATTATGATAATTGGCTCATAAATCGATTTGGATTACCAAGGCCACTAATACTGGGTTGTGCGCAGACTTGCGGCCATCACAAAGCGCAATATGGCAAGGAGCCAGGGGTTGTCTGTGTACACACAGGTGCTGACCAGGCTGCGCTTCGTGGAAACAGGGGCATTTCAGTGTGAGTTCATTCAGGTGTGTACCAATCAACCTTGAGCTGAGCCATGCCAGCTGTGTGGAACACAATCATCCGACTGTCATCCAGGTACGTCACATTCCAATATTAAAGCGCCATTTGCATCAGGCTGGTGTTTGGCACGGTACACAATGGCAGCTGCTCAATCAATCAAACAGCTTTTTTAATCCCACAAGGGGCAATTAAGTAGCTGCTTGCTGTGTAAATACGAGTGTATTTGTGAAATGTATCTGAACTTAAACCAGCGCAGCCACATTTGGCCATGTGCGCATTCAAATATGTTTATTATTATTATTGTTATGTTTTTGTTTTGTTTTGGGGTTTTTTGCTTGATGGTGAGAGCTCCACGTACGTAGTTTCCAGTCATCTGTAGTGTAAATTCTTTTCTGTGTTCATGTTGTCTGATGTGACGCCATGGGGAATCCCTGCTCAAAGGGCCTATTTTCATGAAATTGCATATTTAAATTTGGCGTGACCAGGGAGGAGTTTGGAGTTCCACGTTCAATTCCACATTCAGTGGGATGTGCAAATGGAACATGCGTGGATCCATGCCTATGCACACTTTGATACATCTGAATATTTGTGTGCTTACACCAGTTTCTGGGTTTTGGCATACACCAACTTTTAGTAGGAAATCCACGCACGTTTTTGTACACGAGGCCCCTGGGGAATCTGACTGTTAAATTAAAAAAGCGAGAGCCAGGAGCAGCCGGAGGAGATTGTGGCAATGATAGCAGGTGTGTGTGTGCCAGCATGATGTGGATAAACACTCATTCATATAAATGTTTGGCCTTTCATATAACTGAAAACGCCTCCCCCGCTTTCCAGTTGCACCTATGGCTCTAAGAGATTTACATCTCCAGAAACGTTCAAATCAAACATGTAATGTACTCCCCTCATAGCAAACTCTGCATAGTGTGGTGTGTTACAACTAAATCTAGTTATCTAAAGTATTGGAAAACAATACCATATTCATATCCTGATTAATTGATTAGTTGCTTATTAATAACCACTTAACCGCTATTTTATGCTTTCCTTAAAGGATGCTACACATAATTGCAGATGATCTACAAGCTTACAACTCACATGTTGCAATGTGATATGGTTTGAGCATGTAGATCTGCTATTTTCACAATTACTGATCATTTCTACCTATAATGACATCCCCCAAATCAAGTCACCAGAGTTAAAGTGTTTACAGTGTCAACATGCACCTTTCTTTGTGCCCAGAGTCCAAATTTGTTCATGAAGTATATTGATCTAACAACATAACAAACATGTATGCTTTACATATTTTTTCAGACAGTGTTTATGGTTTATTGTCCTTTCAACAGTTTCACATTATACAGTTCAATCTAATAAAACACTGAATAACTACTATTACAATAAAACACATGCAAACATATCGCTGATGTGAAACCTTACTATATAAGGACTTGATCTAGTACAGATGACGGCTTGTAACAAAAAATGGTGAATTTCTGTTTTATGAAGCACTTTTTTATCTTCTCCTGGCTGTCCAAGATGGTTTGCAATGCCAGGAGAACAGCATCTCCACCCACCTTGGAAGAACTCAGGTCCAATGCTGTAGATCCCTGCAGCTTTCCCCACCTTCAGCTGTTTCATGTTCCTTTGTGATCTCACCCATCTTTGGTGGTTCACAGTTGAATGGAGAGAGATTAACTACAATATGTTACAACCCCAATTCCAATGAAGTTGGGACGTTGTGTAAAATGTAAATAACAACAGAATACAATGATTTGCAAATCCTCTTCAACCTATATTCAATTGAATACACCACAAAGACAAGATATTTAATGTTCAAACTGATAAACGTTATTGGTTTTGTGCAAATATTTGCTCATTTTGAAATGGATGCCTGCAACACGTTTCAAAAAAGCTGGGACAGTGGTATGTTTACCACTGTGTTACATCACCTTTCCTTCTAACAACACTCAATAAGCGTCTGGGAACTGAGGACACTAATTGTTGAAGCTTTGTAGGTGGAATTCTTTCCCATTCTTGCTTGATGTATGACTTCAGTTGTTCAACAGTCTGGGGTCTCCATTGTTGTATTTTGCGCTTCATAATGCACCACACATTTTCAAAGGACAACAGGTCTGGACTGCAGGCAGGCCAGTCTAGTACCTGCACTCTTTTACTACAAAGCCACACTGTTATAACAGCGTTCCAAATGCAGAATGTGGCTTGGCATTGTCTTGCTGAAATAAGCAGGGACGTCCCTGAAAAACACGTGGCTTTGATGGCAGCATGTGTTGCTCCAAAACCTGGATGTACCTTTCAGCATTGATGGTGCCATTACAAATGTGTAAGTTGCCCATGCCATGGGCATTAATACACCCCATACCATCACAGATGCTGGCTTTTGAACTTAGCACTGATAACAATCTGGATAGTCTTTTTCCTCTTTTGTCCCAAGGACACGACATCCATGATTTCCAAAAACAATTTGAGATATGGACTCATCAGACCACAGCACAATTTTCCACTTTGCGTCTGTCCATTTCAAATGAGCTTGGGCCCAGAGAAGGTGGTGGCATTTCTGGATGTTGTTGATGTATGGCTTTCGCTTTGCATGGTAGAGTTTTAACTTGCACCTGTAGATGTAGCGACAAACTTTGTTAACTGACGATGGTTTTATGAATTGCTCCTGAGCCCACGTGGTAAGATCCTTTACACATCACATTTACATTTAATGCAGTGCTGCCTGAGGGATCGAAGGTCATGGGCATTCAGTGTTGGTTTTCTGCCTTGCCGCTTACATGTAAAAGGTTCTCCAGATTCTCTGAATTTTCTGATTATGGACTGTAGATGATGGAATCCATAAATTCCTTTCAATTGAATGTTGAGAAACATTGTTATTAAACTGATGGACTATTTTTTCATGCAGTTGTTCACAAAGTGGTGATCCTTGCCTCATCTTTGTGAACACCTGAGACTTTTGGGGATGCTCCTTTCATACCCAGTCATGAGTGTCCTCAGTTCCCAAACACTTACTGAGTGTTGTCAGAAGGAAACGTGATGTAACACAGTGGTAATCATACCACTGTCCCAACTTTTTTGAAACGTGTTGCAGGCATCCATTTCAAAATGAGCAAATATTTGCACAAAAACAATAAAGTTTATCAGTTTGAACATTAAATATCTTGTCTTTGTGGTGTATTCAATTGAATATAGGTTGAAGAGGATATGCAAATCATTGTATTCTGTTTTTATTTACATTTTACGCAATGTCCCAACTTCATTGGAATTGGGGTTGTACTTCAGTCACAGTATGAGAGTACATTTGCCCAAAATCTACAAAGTTACTCAGATTTAGTATTTGTCACCAGTTCCATACATATTTGAACACTCATAATATAAATTAAAGTTAAAGTGCAAGCTGACAGTTTTGCTTTGAGGGTACGGTGGATGCACATAGAGATGTGAAGAGATGTGAAATGTAGAGATTGCAGCACTTTCTGAATCTAGAAGCTACTGATGTCACAAGATGCTGAATTTATTCCATGGATATGCATTGTCAGACTTACCCTGCAGCAGTCATTGGTTCCTGCTGGTTCCTGAAGCATTTTGTCTTCAGAAAGCAAGGTGGCTGATTTTTACCTGATGCCATCAAATATAGCCATCGGGTATCACGAAGACTTTGTGTCCGTCCGTCTGTCTGTCTGTCCATCTGTGCTCAGCATAAGTCAAGTCCTATTACTGTTATTGCCTATTACTGTTACTTCTTATTACTGCCACAGTCTTCAAATTCACAGGGAACATTCTTGGGACACAGACCTTGGACAAGTTCAAAGATGACTAACCTTGACATATTTTAAGAGGTATTTCAAGAGGTTAAAAAGTCACATTCTGTTTCAATCTGTGCCATTTTGTTTTTGAGTGGCCGAGGTGACAGCCAATCAGAGTAGAGCTGCACTCGAACACCTCGTATAGCATTCACCACATCCACATGCAAGGCCTCTTGGAGATGCTGTTAAAACATAAATATTGTTTTTGATTTATTGATAGAGAGGCTTTATTGAACATGTACAAATTGTACGTAAGACAATAGGATCTTAAGAATTAATTAAACAACTGCAAAGAACACAATGCTCATAGGGCCGAGGGTATTTGACGCCTCACTGGCAGAGGAGCTGAACCGCTTCTTTGCCCGCTTCGAAGCAGACAGACCAGCAGCAACTCCACATGCACCACCCTCCAGCACGAGCACACTAACACTTCAGGAACACGAAGTGAGACGTGTGCTGAAGGCGGTGAACCCCAGGAAGGCGGCCGGCCCCGATGGTGTACCTGGAAAGGTACTGAAAGCGTGTGCTGACTAACTGGCTGAAGTTTTCACCTGCATCTTCAACCTGTCCCTGTCGCAGGCCATCATTCCGCCCTGCCTCAAATCCCCCACCATCATTCCAGTCCCAAAGAAGTCAGCAGTGGAGAGCATAAATGACTACAGGCCTGTTGCACTTACGCCTGTGGTCATGAAGTGCTTTGAAAGACTGGTCTCTCAGCACATCAGAGCCTGTCTGCTTCCCACTCTGGACCCCCAACAGTTTTCCTACAGGGCAAACCGCTCCACAGAGGATGCTATCACCACAGCTCTACACACCGCGCTGAGCCACCTGCAGCACCAGAGGAGCTATGTGAGGATGCTGTTCCTGGACTTCAGCTCAGCCTTCAACCACATCATCCCAGAGATCCTGGTCCAGAAACGGACACAACTGGGCATCTCCACCCCCATCTGCCAGTGGATCAAGGACTTCCTCACAAACTGCCCACAGTCCGTGAAACTTGGCCCCCACCTTTCCGCCACCATCACACTCAGCACCGGTTCCCCTCAAGGCTGTGTACTGAGCCCCCTCCTGTTCACCCTTTACACACACGACTGCTCTCCGACCCATCCCAAAAACACCATCATAAAGTTTGCGGATGGTACCACCGTCATTGGGCTCATCTCAAGGGGGGATGAGACCGACTACAGAGACGAGGTAAATCGACTGCCAGCATGGTGTTCAGCTAACAACCTGCCGCTGAACACCACAAAAACAAAACAAATAATCCTGGACTTCAGGAAGAACAGGGCTGACCCAGCCCCGCTCTACATCCAAGGAGACTGTGTAGAAAGGGTCAGCTCCATCAGGTTCCTGGGATTGCAGCTCTCTGACAGCCTCTCCTGGACTGCCAACACCACAGTGATGGTGAAGAAAGCCCAGCAGTGACTCCACTTCCTGAGGGTGCTCAAAAGAAACAATCTGGAGGAGAAGCTGCTGGTGTTGTTCTACAGAGCCACCATCGAGAGCATCCTGACATACTGCATCACAGTGTGGTACTGGGGGTGCACAGCAGCAGACAGGAGAGCGCTGCAGAGGGTGATCAAAACGGCCCAGGGGATCACTGGTTGCTCTCTGCCCAGCCTGGAAGACATTGCCAGCTCTCAGCAGAGCTGCCAGTATCAGCAAAGACACATCCCACCCCAGCAACCACCTGTTTGACCTACTACCCTCGGGCTGACGGTATAGGTCAATCAAAACTAGGACAAACAGACTCAGGGACAGCTTTCTCCCCAGAGCGATCACTGCACTGAACAATAACAAATCACTCTAACCCACACCTTTCAAGTTTCTTGTGCAATATCTGTAAACCATGTGCAATATTCCCATGCATTATGATTTCACAGTTGTATATAATTTCTCATTTTACATTTTATTTGGTCCATCCTGTAATATCATAAGGTTTTTGTAAAGTTTTACAAAGCTGAAGAAACAGAAAACAGGAAATCAAACAACACAACATAAGAAAAAGTAAAGAAGATGCATTTGATGAGAGGTCCATGCAAGCGTTTGCACTACAGGCAGGGTCATCCAGCATTCCTCATGCCATCAGTGGGCCTGTTCCCATGACAACATCCATTCCAAATGCAGACTGCAGTGTGCAGTACCAGCTTCAGGTCTGCCTGCTTCACTAACAGACCCAGAATTTAGATGAAGTTGAGGCCAAAACCTGTTCCGTTGCTAATAAAATGACTTTTAAAGGATAGGAAGCATAGTACCATACTATGCCAGTATGCTAGTCATACAAGAGGGAGAATAAATACGTCTTAAGCCTAGACTTGAATGTCTCTACAGAATCTGACTGTTTTATTGACGTAGGTAGATCATTCCACAAAACAGGTGCACGATAAGAGAAGGCTCTCTGGTTTTTTATTCACCCTAGGGACACAAAGTAGTCCTGCTCCCTGGCCGGTATGTAGGGTTTAATTAGGTCAGCCAAGTGGGAAGGTGCTAGTCCATGAAAAGTCATTAGTAAACTGTTTCCCTCTATTCAAGTTAAAGATAATCAGCAGAGCCCGTGGTTGCAGCGAATACTTGCACCCTCTTGGACCTTTCTGGATTGTGTTTTCTGCCACTGGTCTGCATGTTGTGGCAAACTGTATTTACTCTGATGAAGCTGAGGATTCCAAAAGCACATAAAATCCATGATGTAAACCCCTGACCTTTTTTCTGTACACCTGTAATTGTACAATAAATAACAAGGGAATGAGGTAGATACCCCACCCCCACCCCACCCCATATTTTGCTTTTTGAGGTCAGTCTTTGTTATGTAGGACTACAATGCTGTGCATTGTCCAAATATTTATGGACTTGTGTGTATATGCATGTGCACACACACATGCATGAGCATGGTTATTCATACTCTGACACATTATATTTAGATTAAATGTTATTGCTTGTGATTGGCTGCGCTCTGCAGGAGACGGGCCATGAAGTGATTGATAGGCCCTTCATGTGTGTGCTGCTTTTGTGTGAGGAAAGAGGGTCATACATCAGACAGGTGTCAAAATTCACAACAGGACATGGCATTAGGCTCTGAAGAATGAAAGGCAAGAGGACGAGGATGACAGTAAAAGGAGAGCGCAACAAGAATGAAATAATGCAAAGGCAAGACATTCTCTGACACCTTCATGACCATGATGCTTGCATTCCCTGCAGATACTGTATCCTCATTCTCTTCATCTTTAAAGTTTATGCAGGAATGAAAACTGAAACAAATCACAATAAGTAGAAAGTCACTCAGAGAGGGCATATCTCCACCAATGTGTCCAACTGTGTACATTGTCTGTTTACATTGTTTACTCTGTTTACATTGTTTACATTGTCTCTGACATTTCCCTTGTCACTTTCTTGTTCATTGTAAGAGGGTTATTAATTCTGAGGTCCGAGGGCATTTTTTTGACAGTTCACTCGCCTGGCATAAATGTTTTATTATTGCTGTTAACAGCTCTCCCTGCATCCCACAATCAAGTTTTATGTCTCTTTTTTCAGGACAACCTGTGCTTTCAGAATATATATGTTTTTGTTGTGTTTTATAAGTGTAATAAAGGTTTACAATCAGAAAAAATAAAGGAAAAAATAAAGCGAAAAATTATTTTACACACACATTTATTCAAAACACACAGCAAACTACAATAAACAACTGTTTTGACAATTTATAAAGGTAATTTGAGGTCTTGTGTGAAAGGTTCAAACAATAAACACAAATGCACATTTTGAACAATATATACAAATGGTCTATGTATTTTGTTATTTTGATATGGTAAACAGAGCATGCAAACTAGTGTAGCAATCCTGATAGTTACACACTCTTTGTTTGAGCACGTGAGATTGTCATCAGAGGTTCTCCGTCTGCTCCATGTGCTTCACTGATCGCTGTGCGTAATGGCGCAGGACGCACTGAGTATGTACTAAAAGTATGTACTCATTGGAGCACCCAGGGGGGTATTCAAATGAGCCAACTAGTAACACATCACTCCTGAAAATGATCTTTGGCTTTTCATGTGAGGGAAATCTGCCCTACGATCGGATTTTGGAAAACCATGTGACGGTGAACCAATTCTGATTGGACACTCACATTGCACACGTCATCACACAGCTTCTATGAGGAGTACAAAGATGGCTTGTGGCTGGCTTGACAGTCCACAGAGTTAACTTTTCAGCAAAAAAAAGAGTAAGTTTCTATCTCATATCATTAAAAAGTTATTTATAATTTAGTTTGCTGTGTGAGGTCCCTTCCTGCTTCAAACACTCCATCATGATCCCAGTCCCAAAGAAAGTCTCTATGATAGGGCTAAATGACTACAGGCCCATTGCCCTGACACCTGTAGTCATAATGTCTTTTGAACAGCTGGTGTTGAGCCACCTGAAGGACATCACAGAACTCCTGCTGGACCCCCTGCAGTTTTTCTATCTAGCAAACAGGTCAGTCGAGTTAACATGGGTCTGCATAACATCCTGCAGCACCTGGACTTGGCAGAGAAGTACGTGAGGATCCTATTTGTGGGCTTCAGCTCGGCGTTCAACACCATCATCCCGACATTCTCCACAAAAAAACTCTCCGACCTCTCTGTGCCAGCTCCCACCTGTCAGTGGATCTCCAACTTCCTGATGAACAGGACACAGCGGGTGAGGCTGGAGAGCATCACATGGAGCACATGGACAATCAGCACTGATGCCCCTCAGGGGTGTGTGCTCTCCCCACTACTCTTCTCCCTGTATGTACCCCTCTGTTAAACTACTGAAGTTTGTGGACAAGGCCACCATCATTGGACTCATCCAGGATGGTGATGAGGCTGCATACAGACAGTTGGTCCAACAGTTGGTCCTCTGGTGTGGTCAGAACAACCTGGAGCTGAACCCCCTCAAGAGTGTGGAGATGATAGAAGACTTTAGGAGGAACATGCCACCACTCCCCCCAACGCCTCAACCCCCCCCAAAACAACCAGACATAGGAACAGTTTCTTCCCACAGGCCATCACACTGATGAACAGTTTACCTGCACATTTCATTTGCACATTTTATTACTGTGAATTATTCAGTGTTTAGTGTATATTTATGCATGCTGTACAGAGAGAGTGTAGTTCAAAACAAAGTCAAATTCCTTGTATTCTGTGGATATTTGGCAAATAAAAGCTATTCTGATTCTGACTGTCTGACATTGTTTGATCAGAAATACGCTGCATCTATAAAGTATTCAAAGCATTTCAGATTTCCACATTTTGTTATCTTACAGCCTTATTCCAAAATGGATGAAATTCTCTTTTTCTCCCTCAAAAGTCTGTATTCTCTTTCCACTGATCATCCTTGAGATGTTTCTACAGCTAAATGAGTTGATTGGACATGGTCTGCTCTGTGTCAGCCTGATCCCATCAGATGTCAGAAGCTAAGCAGAGCAAGATCTGGTTAGTACTTGGATGGGAGACCTCTTTGGAACACCTGTGGCTGTGTGTGTTTCTCCAGGTAAAACTGGAGTTGCATCAGGAAGGGCATCCGGCGTAAAACCTGTGCCAATTACGAATGTGGATCTGGCTGTATCTGCTGTGGCAACCCTGAACAAAAAACCGGGAGCAACGAATGAACAACAACACACAACTGTCTACATATAAGGTAGATGGTAATACATAATCCGGCAGATGGTCCAAGCCAGAAGGCCATCCACGAACTGTGATCAATGAAGTTAGCATCTGCTCCTGAGTCGATCAGAGCCTGGGAATGAATCAAGTGTTGCTTACTCAAATGCATGGCCGGGACTTGGGTGCATGCGGTGTGGTCACCTGTGACATGTGCACAGCTCACCATTCTCCGAGGATGTGTACCCGGGCACAACAATAAAGACGCTCCCTGGCCAATAACCTACACTGCAATTCTTCAGGGGTTAACCAAGCCCTGCCGAGTTGCATTGGTTCCTCTGCAAAAAAAAAATAATAATAAAAAAAGCACCATGGCCCAGGACAGCACTTCCCCATGGAGGAGATTAACCAGGTAGGCAATCTTACTGTTGTCAGTGGAATATTGGAATGGTCTTTGTGGAAAAAACAAAGGAATTAGGCACAGGAGTTAACATTACCAGAAAACGGTTCAGGGTGACAGATTATGGGTTCATGAATTGCAGCCGCTGGTAGTACTGCAGGTGTGGGAGGCTGTACTGGTGGCGCGGGTGTGGGTGACGACTGTGGAAACGGAGGAGAGCTGAGCTAACTAAGCTGTGAGAGTGATTATGCATGAGTCTGACTGAGTTACCTGTTGTGTCAAAGCAGAGAGCTGATTGATGAAGATCGAGATCTGTTGTTGGCTGACCAAGGTTCCCTACGAGCTGAGGGCCTGGCTTACTGAGTCTGCTGCTGCTCCTGGGTCCATGAAGGTGGCCACAAACTCCTGTAATGGTGAAGGCCAGAAAACAAGTTAAAGACCCACAATGCAGGGAGCCAAGGTGAATGAATGAATAAATAACAGTCGTTATTGTGTTACAAAAAATAATGATAAATGTACAAAATCGTGGTGTAAGACACTGAAGGGGGAGACGCTGACTGGATCAAAATGATGACTAGAAGAATTCCCAGACTCATTTACAGAGGAAGCCAGAGCCAGGACCAGGCAGCAGTGACGAAGCTGACAGGAGATGGAGTAGCTGGAGACACAAGGAGAAAAAACGGTTAAATAATCCAGGGAAGCGAGGCAAAAAAATCACAACTAGAAATCACTGCGGCCAGGACACAACATAGTTTCTGGTGTCTGTGGAGTGGAAGGACCAGGTTTATAAACAGGTGGTGATTGCTGGCAGGTGTAATGAAGCAGCTCCGTGACGTGGCACCTGGAACCACAGGAAGGGAGGGGAAGTATGGTGTAGAGTCCCTTTATACAGAGAGTAGCGACAACTGAGAACACGGTGCCATTTTGGTGCCAATGGTACAGAACTGCTGAAGCCGCACTTGCACAGTGCACTAACTATGCATGAATAATGTCACTGCATGAACACGGGACAAGTCAGGGAGTACTTTGAATGTTTTTTTCCCTTAGGGGGTGGGGGGATTGTTCGCTTTTTGTTTTTGTTTTTTTATTGAAATTGTATGGGGAGGTAGATCTATGAGTGCCAGATTGTTTCCAAAGAGATATTAGTTTGTTTGAAACACTGAGCAGCCAATAAGAAGTGAGAAGACTGATGATTGGAATACATGCATTTATCCATGATAGTAGCAGTAATAATTTGGGTTATCTCATGATGCCTGGAGAGAATTTGAACATACTGCATGTGTCATGATTTGCCCCGTATCTGGGCTTATGTTGTGCTGTATCCCATGTCTGTGCCCTTGTTCTCCTGCTTAGGTCTCCTGTCTTGACTTCTGTCGCTGGTTTGTCTTATTTATTTGTTATACTTTTGCCACATGATGAGTTCCTCTCTTGTTTAGTCTTTGCTTTTTATTTTCTTGTTTTTTTTTTTTTCTTTCATTCTGCTTTTCACTTTTAGTTATTGGTTGTATTTTCTGTTATATTTTAGCCACATGGTTTAGTCTCTGCCGTTTATTTTTTTCTTGTTCTTTTTATGCTGGTGTTTTACTTGACCTATGGTTTTCGGTTCATCTTCATGTTAGGTATTTTTTTATCACTGTTGGTTGTGGGTGGCTTCACTTGCACTTAGTTAGGGGGTAGGGGAGGTGATGGTCTAGTGGTTAAAGCATTGGGCTTGAGACCAGAGGACCCTCGGTTCAAATCCTAGCTTGACTTTAAAATCACTAAGGTCCCTTGGACAAGGTCCTTAATCCCCTAGCTGGATGTTGAACTCAACATCCAAAACTATTTGTGCATCTGTTTGCAGAACAACCTGACACTTTCAGCAAATAAATAAATAAATAAACTTGATATACACGCATATAGGTTAACAGCAATGGTGAATTTGGCCCCAAGATGGTACCATGAGTCATGTAACTGTTTTTTTTTTGTTTTTTTTGTTTTTTTTTGGTTCGTTGTTGCTATTCTCTGTATGAAGTGACTCTAGCATGGTGGATCAAAGGCAGCACAACACTGAATACTTATGTACATGTGATGTCTTATTATCATTTTTAATACATTTTCAAAAATCTCAAATAAAAAACTTTTGTTTACATTGTCAATATAAAGTATTGTGTGTAGAATTTTGAGGGGAAAATGAATTGCATCCATTTTGGAATAAGGCTGTAACATAACAAAATGTGGAAAAAGCAAAGTGCTGTGAATACTTTCCATGTAGAGAACTTTATTTAATCAGGTAAAATCAACTGAGAAACATTTAAATTTTCAAGGATGTTCTGGCCAAGAGGCATCCACAAAACCATTACAAAAACTACAGCCCACTTAAAATGACACATTCAGTACAATCCCATACAATATAACATCCTTACAGTATGACAACATAAAAATGATGAGCACCAGCACATATAATTAAGAGATCAAACTTAAAACACAAGACACAAAAGATGGTTTAGTGAATATTCACTGAGTAGAACAGAAAGAGAGATGGCTGGCAGCTACAACAGTCAGCTATGGCTTGACACAATTTTTGTGTGAACATGTGAAGGTGATAAGAAAAATGTAAATTTTAGTGTGTTTGTTAGTGAGTTCCACTTGTTTGCAGCAGCTAAATGAAAGCAATGACAAAAAACAGTGCGAGATTCTCCAGTGTGTGAGAGAGTCAGAGAGAGAGAGAGAGAGAGAGAGAGAGAGAGAGAGAGAGAGAGTGTGTGTGTGTGTGTGTGTGTGTGTGTGTGTGTGTGTGTGTGTGTGTGTGTGTGTGTGTGTGTGTGTGTGTGTGTGTGTGTGTGTGTGTGTGTGTGTGTGTGTAGGGCAACATAGGATCAAAAATTACCCCAAGGCTCGTCACTTTGTCCGTATGATGTATAACACACAAACTTAAGCTAAGCGCTAGCTGGTCAAATTGATGCTAATGTCCAGCTGAACGAAGAAACATCATTTCAGTCTTATCAGGGTTTAAAAGTAGGACATTACTAGACATCCATCTTCTCACTGATGCAAGGCAATCTTCTAAGGATTTTATGTGAATGAGATTGCCAGCAGTTATTGGCATGTACAATTGAGTATCATCAGCATAGCAATGAAAGGTAATCTCAAAACACCGCAGAATATGCCCAAGGGGTGCTATATCAAGGGAGAAAAGCAGGGGGCCTAGTACGGATCTCTGTGGAACTCCAAATTTCATGTCACGAAGGTTATGCAGAAGGTTATTTACAACTTTAGTAAGCGCTGTTTCTGTGGAGTGATATTTTCTAAAAGCAGACTACAATGGCTCAAAAAATAATATTCTCAGTAAGGTGGTCCATGAGCTGCAGTGAAACCACTTTTTCCAGAATTTTAGCGCAAAATGATAGATTTGATATCAGCCTATAATTTTTCAATACACCGGGGTCAAGATTAAATTTTTTTAGGTAATGGTTTAATCACTGCAGATTTGAAACATTTAGGAACAGATCCAGAGGTTCGTGAGAGATTAATCATTTCCAGCACAGTCGGCCCAAGAGTGGGCCACGGGTGCTTAAACAGTTTTATTGGTATGGGATCAAATAAGTAGGTTGTGCTTTTTGTAGACGTCACGAGTTCCATCTGCACACTTGGTGGGATACTATCAAATTCTATAAATCTAGGTAACACCTCAGCAGTAGCACCCACCTCCATAGCAAGGTGTAGTTACTGGGCCAAGGCATGCTGGGATATGCTAAACCTAAAGTCCTCTATTTTCTTCTCGAAATAATCCAAGAAGACCTGTGCTGAAAAGGGAGAGCGATGAACAGGTGGCTGTCCATACATGAGTACTGCAACAGTGTCAAACAAGAACTTTGAGTTATCCTTGTTTTTACTGATCAAATCTGAATAGTAGGCCCGCTTTGTAGCCAATAGTGCATGCTTATAATCTAAACTAGCACCACGCCGCGCAAGGTGGAACACCTCTAATTTGGAGCTATGCCAATTCCATTCTAAACCTCTAGGCCTCTGCCTGAGGTCACACAAGTAACCACTGAACCAAGGCGACTGTGCTTTGGGAAGGTGTGATTTTAACAGCCCACTCTCACATTTTTTATTTTGTTTGTTTTTTCCGTGCTCCGTGACGAAATGAGTCAAATTTTCATGACAGGGTTTTTAACTCACTATTACTAACCCTACTCCAACCCCCAACCCTAACCTTAACCATAACCTAATCCTAACCCCCCCGCTTCACTTTTAATTTCGTGCAGCCATCACGGAATGAATTAGAATGAATTCGTGCTGCCGTGACGAAAATGAGGCGCTTTTTGTCACAATATCACAAACCAATAGATTAATGTATATTTCGTGCTGTTGAATCACGACTTGCTGTGACACCAGGTTGGATTTTAATAGAGGTGGCACAATCTTATCAAGTGTCGTTTTGAACTCTGAATTTAAACTATCTGCAAGACTGTCGGCTGATTGGACATTCTCCAAATTCAAAGCTAAAATATCAGGCAGTCTAGCTTCGAGTTCAGCCATAGCTTAAGGTTTAACCCTCTGGAGTTCAGGGTATAATTGGCGGTTTTTGACTACTTTTGGTTTTACCTTCATAATTTACCTTTAAAAAGTGTTTACCTGGCCTTGTTTGCTGTCATTTTTCTCAGCATAACCTCACCTATGTGACTTTACAGTTTCTCATTCATTCTGACCTACTGTATTACAGTGAACCTAAAATCACAGAAAAACATAAAATCCCAGTAGAAAAAAGTTTTTTTTTTTTACTGTGAACACAACAAACTTGTTTAACAAACCATTTTCATAATTTAAAGTGTAAATATAAATTGTAAATTTCAAAATCAAATGTAGCAAAAAAAAACGTTAAATAAAACTATTTACATAAATACAGGAAATGCTTCAGGCATATTTTTGTACAATTATTTACAAAACAGATTTCACAATAACAATTAGAATGTAAAATATAAATTGTACATTTCAAAAACCTATAGTGCAGGAAATGCTATTGCTAAACTATTTACAAAACAATCAGACGTCAAAATAAGATGCAACACAAATTATTTGTGCCACTCAAAAAAAAAAAAAAAAAAATTCATGTCCAACACAACACAGAGGGGCACATCGCAGGCCTGACACTTCCACGCTGTGTCACTCCTCTTGTTGCCCACCTGAAGGCACCGTTGGCACCTCAGTCTGCCTTTTGTGGCTTTTTGGCAAGGATCTGTGCCTGTCACAATTGACACAGGAACGTGGTTCTGGCTCCTGTTCTGTGGGACACCTGTTTTGTCTGTGCCACACAGTTGACACACCAGCTCCACCATAACATCCTTGTGTGTCATGGGCTGCGCTTGCTTGACACTGCTGATCTCACGATGCAAGATGAATGCATTTGTCGTTGCAATGTCAAGGAAGTGCAGCAACACTGTGCTGTACAAGCGTGCAGTTTTCTGATGGGTGGATGAGCTACTACAGGATGAGCTGGTCAGATAGGTCGACTCCACCCATGTTTTGTGTTATAAGCCAACACTGGGGTAGGACAGGGAATCTCTTTCACCGTCCAGCTTCCATCCTTCCCATCCTTCACCCTTTCTGCACTGTCTCACCCAAAAACGCATGATGGATGGTAGAACACGCAGACACCTCCTGTGTGTCCATCCACTTTACAAACACCAGAGGCCCCTCTCTTATCCATCTTATAGATCATCTTTCAGATTTCTTTGTGAGAGCATTTGCCCTCCCTCTGGGGCATCCTCCTCTGTTCTCCCTGTATGTGCACATGCTCCAAACTTCATGTTAGGCAGGTCCTTAAACAGTTTGGGACTCGTGTAAAAATTGTCCATGTAAATGTGGTACCTACTACCCAGCGAGGATTGCTGGATCAGGTTCATGACCATAGCCATTACTTGAAATAGCCATCACAAAAAGTTTCATGCCCCATTTTTTTTTTTGGCTTGTCCTTCAAATATTGAGTGATTCCAGATTTTGCCTTCATCACCACCATCCTTTCATCCACTGTCAGCTCCCTCCCCAGTTGGTAATAAACCTGGCAGGCACTGAGGATATCATCATAAAGAGGCCTGACTTGAAACAGTTTGTCATGACCTGCTGTTCCTTTTTTTCTACAGCCCCAATTCCAATGAAGTTGGGGTGTTGTGTAAACTGTAAATAAAAACAGAATACAATGACTTGCAAATCCTCTTCAACCTATATTCAATTGAATACCCCACAAAGACAATATATTTAATGTTCAAACTGATAGACTTTGTTGTTTTTGTGCAAATATTTGCTTGTTTTGAAATGGATGCCTGCAACACATTTCAAAAAAGATGGGACGGGGCAACAAAAGACTGGGAAAGTTGACAAATGATCAAAGAACACCTAATTGGAAACAGGTGAGTGTCATGATTGGGTATAAAAGGAGCATCCCCAAAAGGCTCAGCCATTAACAAGCAAAGATGGGGCGAGGATCACCACTTTGTGAACACCTGCATGAAAAAATAGTCCAACAGTTTAAGAACAATGTTTCTCAATGTTCAATTACAAGGAATTTAGGGATTCCATCATCTACAGTCCATAATATAATGAGAAGATTCAGAGAATCTGGAGAACTTTCTACACGTAAGCGGCAAGTCTGAAAACCAACACTGAATGCCCGTGGCCTTTGATGCCTCCTGCGGCACTGCATTAAAAACCGACATCGTGTAAAGGATCTTACCACGTATGCTCAGGAACACTTCAGAAAACCATTACATCTACAAGTTAAAACTCTACCATGCAAAGCAAAAGCTATACATCAGCAACATCCAGAAATGCCACCGCCTTCTCTGGGCCCGAGCTCATTTGAAATGGACAGGTGCAAAGTGGAAAACTGTGCTGTGGTCTGATGAGTCCACATTTCAAATTGTTTTTGGAAATCCTGGACGTCGTGCCCTCTGGACAAAAGAGGAAAAAGACCATCCAGACTGTTACCAGTGCAAAATTCAAAAGCCAGCATCTGTGATGGTATGGGGGTGTGCTAGTGCCCATGGCATGTGCAACTTACACATCTGTGATGGCACCATCAATGCTGAAAGGTACAGCCAGGTTTTGGAGCATCACGTGCTGTCATCCAAGCAATGTCTTTTTCAGGGATGTCCCTTCTTATTTCAGCAAGACAATGCCAAGCCACATTCTGCATGTGTTACAACAGTGTGGCTTTGTAGTAAAAGAGTGCGGGTACTAGACTGGCCTGCCTGCAGTCCAGACCTGTCACCCATTGAAAATGTGTGGCGCATTATGAAGCCGAAAATATGACACAAGCATGCATTCCAACCCTCTTTTCAGATCTCTGTGTGCACGTTGGTGGATCCACCTGCTTTGATTGCTCCTCAAGAACAAAAGAGGGATCATCTCTTCCATGACCAAAATCCTCTGTTGTGTGGGCCACCAGAAGAGGTACTGCTGGCCCACCACCAAAGGGCGCCCTGCCTGAAGTGCGGGCTTCAGGCACGAGAGGGCGCTGCCGCCACGGACACAGTCGGGAGTGACAGCTGTCACTCATTAATTCCTGACAGCTGTCACACATTCTTCATCATCACACTCCATAAAGACCAGACGTCATCTCCACCTCGTTGCAGAGATATCGTACTTCATTGTTGGTAATATCCTCAGCCTTTTTGTGTTTATCTGTAATCTGTACATTGTGAGTGTTTGCAGGCGTACCGGTTCCTTGTTTTGTGGAAGCTGAGTGAGTGCAGAACGGCAAGGATCTGGCACTCACCCTTCCCCCGCACCGTCCGTACGATTGTGCCATTGATTTGGTTCCGCTGAGTTTCCGTCCAGCAGGCTGTACAACCTCACGACCTGAGCGCGAATCAATGGAGACCTACATCCGGGACTCATTAGCTGCCGGGCTGATCCGGAACTCCACCTCCCCGATGGGGGCAGGTTTCTTTTTTGTGGGCAAGAAAGATGGCGGACTCCGTCCATGCATTGATTTCAGGGGGCTGAATGAGATTACGGTTCGCAACCGATACCCGTTGCCATTGTTGGATTCCGTGTTCACCCCCCTGCATGGGGCCAAAATCTTTACTAAGCTGGATCTTAGAAATGCGTATCACCTGGTTCAGATCCGGAAGGGAGACGAATGGAAGACGGCATTTAACACCCCGTTAGGTCACTTTGAGTACCTGGTCATGCCGTTCGGCCTCACCAACGCCCCCGCGACGTTCCAAGCCTTGGTTAACGACGTCTTGCGGGACTTCCTGCACCGATTCGTCTTCGTATATCTGGACGATATTCTCATCTTTTCTCCGGACTCTGAGACCCATGTCCAGCATGTACATCAGGTCCTGCAGCGGTTATTAGAGAACCGACTGTTTGTGAAGGGCGAGAAGTGCGAGTTTCACCGCACGTCTTTGTCCTTCCTGGGGTTTATCATCTCCACTAACTCCGTCGCCCCTGATCCGGCCAAGGTTGCGGCGGTGAGAGATTGGCCCCAACCAACAAGCCGTAGGAAGCTGCAACAGTTCCTCGGCTTCACTAATTTCTATAGGAGGTTCATTAAGGGCTACAGTCAGGTAGTTAGCCCCCTGACAGCCCTGACCTCTCCAAAAGTCCCCTTCACCTGGTCGGATCGGTGCGAAGCCGCATTCAAGGAGTTGAAACGACGGTTCTCTACTGCAATAAGGTTCTTCACCCGTGTGCCTACTTTTCTCGCAGGTTGACCCCAGCTGAACGGAACTATGACGTTGGCAATCGAGAACTCCTTGCAGTGAAAGAGGCTCTTGAGGAGTGGAGACACCTGTTGGAGGGAGCGTCTGTGCCATTCACGGTTTTCACTGACCATCGGAACCTGGAGTATATCAGGACGGCCAAGCGGCTGAACCCCAGGCAAGCCCGCTGGTCACTGTTCTTCGGACGTTTTGACTTCCGGATCACCTATCGCCCCGGGACCAAGAACCAGAGATCGGATGCCTTGTCCCGGGTACACGAAGACGAAGTCAAAACGGTGCTGTCGGATCCACCGGGGCCCATCATCCCGGAGTCCATTATCGTGGCCACCCTCACCTGGGACGTGGAGAAGACCGTCCGGGAGGCCCTGGCACGGAGCCCGGACCCCGGAACCGGTCCGAAGAACCGTTTGTACGTCCCACCAGAGGCCAGAGCTGCAGTCTTGGACTTCTGTCATGGTTCCAAGCTCTCCTGTCATCCAGGGGTGCGAAGGACCGTGGCAGTTGTCCAGCAGCGATTCTGGTGGGCGTCTATGGAGGCCGACGTCCGGGAATATATCCAGGAATGCACCACCTGTGCCAGGGGCAAGGCAGACCATAAAAGGTCCCAAGGACTTCTTCAGCCGTTACCCATGCCTCATCGCCCCTGGTCCCACATCGGCCTGGATTTCGTCACGGGCCTCCCGCCGTCCCAGGGCAACACCACCATCTTCACGATAGTGGACCGATTCTCCAAGGCGGCCCACTTCGTGGCCCTCCTGAAGCTCCCAACAGCCCAGGAGACAGCAGACCTCCTGGTCCACCACGTCGTCCGTCTGCATGGGATACCCACCGACATCGTCTCAGATCGTGGTCCCCAGTTCTCCTCACACGTCTGGAGGAGCTTCTGCAGGGAACTGGGGGCCACCGTGAGCCTCTCGTCCGGGTACCATCCACAGACAAACGGACAGGCAGAGCGGGCCAACCAAGAACTGGAACAGACCCTCCGCTGCGTAACATCCACACACCCGACGGCCTGGAGTAACCATCTGGCCTGGATCGAGTATGCGCATAACCGCCAGGTGTCTTCTGCCACCGGCCTCTCCCCATTTGAGGTGTGTTTGGGGTACCAGCCCCCATTATTTCCCGTGGTGGAGGGAGAGGTCGGTGTGCCCTCGGTCCGGGCCCACCTTCGGAGGTGCCGTCAGGTGTGGCGCACCGCCCATTCTGCCTTGTTGAAGGCCCGGACGAGGGCCAAGACCCATGCAGACCGCCGGCGGTCCCCGGCCCCTGCATACCAGCCCGGGCAGGAGGTGTGGTTGTCGACGAAGGACATCCCTCTACAAGTACAGTCACCAAAACTGATGGACAGGTTCATTGGACCCTTCAAAATCCTCAAGGTCCTCAGCCCTGCCGCAGTGAAGCTCCAGCTCCCGGCTTCACTGCGGATCCACCTGGTGTTCCATGTTTCCAGGATCAAGCCTCACCACACCTCACCCCTCTGTGCTCCCGGTCCGGCGCCGCCTCCTGCCCGGATCATTGACGGGGAGCCGGCTTGGACTGTGCGCCAGCTCCTGGACGTCCGTCGAATGGGCCGGGGGTTCCAATATCTGGTGGACTGGGAAGGGTATGGACCCGAAGAACGCTCCTGGGTGAAGAGGAGCTTCATCCTGGATCCGGCCCTCCTGGCCGACTTCTACCGCCGACACCCCGACAAACCTGGTCGGGCGCCAGGAGGCGCCCGTTGAGGGGGGGGTCCTGTTGTGTGGGCCGCCATAACCAAATCAAATCAATGTTGATTTTGAGGACAGTGATCTGATGTTAATGAGACCCAAACTAAGGACCTCAGTGGTGTCAAAAATTGGACTGTTCAGTTTTAAGGGTGTTTCCAGAATAACAATTATAAGGTGCCTGAAAGTAGGTTTATCACCACAGTGGATTTTCTGCACTAAATTCCCTGCTAAGGTAGTGGATTCCCTCCACATTCGTCATAAGCCCTGCAGGGTCTCTAATTCCCTGCTCCGTGACCTGCTATAAAATCCTAATGTTACCCTCCCTGTAGCGCTCTGTCTATGTTCACAGACAGGATGGCGGCACCTGCCCTAGTAAGGTGAGGCTGTCCAGCATCAGCAAATCACGGAGGCCCCAAAACAAAGGCCAATTTGTTGTGTGGGCCGCTGAAGAGGAGGTACTGCTGGCCCACCACCACCAGAGGGCACCCCTGCCAGCTGTCACTCATCAGCCATCACCACAAAAGCCGGGCAGCATCTCCACCTCACTGCCGAGATATCAGTCTACCTGGAAGGTAAACACTCAGCCGTAGTTTTGTGCCATACAGTTGTTCTGAACATTTTGCAGGCGTTCCTGTTGACTGGTCCGCAGCTGGAAGCTGGGAGGAGATGACGCTCTTCGCTCCTCGGATAAGTAGTCATTCAGGCGCTGCACGTTATTGTTCCTGCGTGACTGTGATTAAGAGTTGGAGGTGGAGGTGTTCCCTCCAAGTGGAAAAGAACTGTTTGCTGACTGTTTTGCTGGGTGTGCACACACCCACCATAAACTGTTTTTGCTTCCTGCCAGCAGTACCGATCCGACAGCTGGAGACGGTGGCCACCTGGGGAGATCAGTACTTGGCGTCTCCTGTGTGTTTCCAGATCCGGTAGCAGTGGAAATCGTGTGGGGCCCGGCTCTTCTCTGGACGGTGCTCTACTATCCTCGAGCCTGCCCACACGCCCCCTTCGTGTAATTGACTGTAATTTAAATTCTGTTTCCGTCTGTATTCCGTTGTGCACATTTACAACAGTAAATTGTTATTCTTTGGCTCATCCATTGTCCGGTTCATTTACGCCCCCTGTTGTGGGTCCGTGTCCCTACACTTTCCCAACAGGATATCTCGGCCAACGTCATGGATCCCGAGGGGCGTCAACCATCCGTTGAACAGCCAATGGAAGAGCAGGGTGCACAGGCGCCAGCAGGAGGCGTGTTAGGTGAGTTGCAGCGCATCTTAACCGCCTTCACTGCTCGGATGGTCTTAGTGACCTAGCAGAGCAATATACTCAATCGCAAGATGGAGGCTCTCACCGCGGAGGTGGAGGCACGCGCACAGGGTGCGGCTGCAGCTCCTCCTCCTGCTGTCCTGGTGCTGCATACAGACGTTCCACTGGTCGTTCAGCGAACCCCCCCACCGTCCCCTGAAACATACATAAGTCCGCCGGAACTGTACGGAGGTTGTGTAGAGACGTGCGCAGACTTCTTAATGCAGTGTTCGCTCGTCTTTGCACAGCGTCCCATCATGTACGCGTCGGACTCGAGCCGGGTGGCTTATGTGGTTAATTTGCTTCAAGGTGAGGCACGCACCTGGGCTACGGCGCTTTGGGAGCAGAATTCACGGATCCTAACGGTGTATACTGAGTTTGTGAGGGACTTCAGACTGGTGTTCGATCACCCACATAGAAGCAAGACTGCTTCAATGGTGCTGCTGTCTATGAGACAGTGGTGTCAGAGTGCAGCCGAGTATGCAGTCGACTTCCGCATCGCGGCTGCGAGGTCCGGCTGGAATACTGTTGCACTCCGTGCCGCCTTTGTAAACGGACTGTCTCTGGTCCTAAAGGAGCATCTGGTGGCTAAGGACGAGCCGCGGGATTTGGACGGGCTTATTGATCTGGTTATATGATTAGACAATCGGTTAGAACAACGCCGTCGGGAGCGAGACGAAGGACGTGGCCGGGCACGCGCCGTCCCTCTCCCTTCCGGGTCCAAAAAGGTTCCGCCCTCCCCACGCTCCACAGCCTCAGCGCTCCGTGTGGCAACAGCTTCCCCTGCTGACGTTGCTAGGGAGACGAGCAGGGCCAAAGGGAGATCAGATGACAGAATGAGGAGGCTGGCCCGCGGGGAGTGTTTTCTCTGCAGCTCAAAGGAGCATATACAGAAAAACTGCCCCAAACGGCCAAAACGACAACACTCGCCTTTAGAGACTGGGCTAAGGGTGGGTCATAACATTCACATGGGACGTACACGCCTATCTGCACGTCTCCCAGTTACGATCCTGTGTGGGGATCTAACCCTTCAGGCCCCAGCACTGGTGGACACAGGGTCAGAAGGGAATCTGCTGGACAGCAGATGGGCAAGGGAAGTAGGGCTCCCTCTAGTGGCGCTCCCTTCACCATTGAAGGTGCGGGCACTAGATGGCACCCATCTCCCTTTAATCACACACAAGACACTGCCAGTAACTCTGGTAGTGGGATTGAGTTTTATGTGACTCCTTCTACCTCCTGCGTGATTTTGGGCTTCCCGTGGATGATAAAACACAATCCCCGGATTGATTGGCCATCTGGGGTTGTGACTCAGTGGAGCAAAACCTGCCACCGGGAGTGTTTAGGATCCTCAGTTCCCCCCGGTGTGACGGCTAATGAGGAGGTTAAAGTCACCCCCAATCTGACGGCGGTGCCCGAGGAGTACCACGATCTTGCTGACGTCTCAACGACTCAATGGGACCTACATCCGGGACTCATTAGCTGCCGGGCTGATCCGAAATTCCACCTCCCCAATGGGTGCTGGTTTCTTTTTTGTGGGCAAGAAAGATGGCGGACTCCGTCCATGCATTGATTACAGAGGGCTGAATGAGATTACGGTTCGCAATCGATACCCGTTGCCCCTGTTAGATTCAGTGTTCACGCCCCTGCATGGAGCCAAAATCCACCTGGTTCGGATCCGGAAGGGAGACGAATGGAAGACGGCATTTAACACCCCATTAGGTCATTTTGAGTATCTGGTCATGCCATTCGGCCTCACTAACGCCCCCGCGACGTTCCAAGCGTTGGTAAATGACGTCTTGCGGGACTTCCTGCACCGATTCATCTTCGTATATCTAGACGATATACTCATCTTTTCCCCGGATTCTGAGACTCATGTCCAGCATGTACGTCAGGTCCTGCAGCGGTTGTTGGAGAACAGGCTGTTTGTGAAGGGCGAGAAGTGTGAGTTCCACCGCACTTCTTTGTCCTTCCTGGGGTTCATAATCTCCTCCAACTCCGTCGCCCCTGATCCGGCCAAGGTTGCAGTGGTGAGAGATTGGCCCCAACCAACAAGCCGTAGGAAGCTACAACAGTTCCTCGGCTTTGCAAACTTCTATAGGAGGTTCATCAAGGGGTACAGTCAGGTGGTTAGCCCCTTGACAGCCCTGACCTCCTCCAAAGTCCCCTTCACCTGGTCGGATCGGTGCGAGGCCGCATTCAGGGAGTTGAAACGCCGGTTCTCGACTGCACCGGTTCTGGTGCACCCCGATCCTAACCGCCAGTTTGTGGTTGAAGTGGACGCCTCTGACTCAGGGATAGGAGCCGTGCTATCCCAGAGCGGAGAGTCCGACAAGGTTCTCCACCCATGTGCCCATTTTTCACGCAGGTTGACCCCGGCGGAGCGGAACTATGACGTTGGCAATCGGGAACTCCTTGTGGTGAAAGAGGCTCTTGAGGAGTGGAGACATTTGTTGGAGGGAGCTGCGGTGCCATTTACGGTTTTCACGGACCACCGGAACCTGGAGTACATCAGGACCGCCAAGCGGCTGAACCCCAGGCAAGCCCGCTGGTCACTGTTCTTCGGGCATTTTGACTTCCAGATCACCTATCGCCCCGGGACCAAGAACCAAAGATCGGATGCCCTGTCCCGGTCCATGAAGACGAAGTCAAAACAGAGCTGTCGGATCCGCCGGAATCCATCATTCCTGAGTCCACTATCGTGGCCACCCTCACCTGGGACGTGGAGAAGACCGTCCGGGAGGCCCTGGCACGGAACCCGGACCCAGGAAATGGACCGAAGAACCGCCTCTATGTCCCACCAGAGGCCAGGGCTGTAGTCCTGGACTTCTGCCATGGTTCCAAGCTCTCCTGTCATCCAGGGGTGCGAAGGACCGTGGCAGTGGTCCGGCAGCGCTTCTGGTGGGCGTCCATGGAAGCCAATGTCCGGGACTATGTCCAGGCTTGTACCACCTGCGCCAGGGGCAAAGCTGACCATCAACAGGCACAGGGACTCCTCCAGCCGTTACCTGTGCCTCATCACCCCTGGTCCCACATCAGCCTGGACTTCGTCACGGGCCTCCCGCCGTCCCAATGCATGACCACTATCTTCACGGTAGTGGACCGGTTCTCCAAGGCGGCCCACTTCGTGGCCCTCCCGAAGCTCCCTACGGCCCAGGAGACAGCAGACCTTCTGGTCCACCACGTCGTGCGTCTGCATGGGATACCTACAGACATCGTCTCCGATCGTGGTCCCCAGTTCTCCTCTCAAGTCTGGAGGAGTTTCTGCAGAGAACTGGGGGCCACTGTGAGCCTCTCGTCCGGGTATCACCCACAGACTAACGGAGAGGCAGAACGGGTCAACCAGGAAATGGAACAGACCTTACGCTGTGTGACATCCGCGCACCCGACGGCCTGGAGTGAACATCTGGCTTGGATTGAGTATGCGCATAACAGCCAGGTGTCCTCTGCCACCGGCCTCTCTCCATTTGAGGTGTGTCTGGGGTTCCAGCCCCCATTGTTTCCCGTGGTGGAGGGAGAGTTCGGTGTACCCTTGGTCCAGGCCCACCTGCGGAGATGTCGTCGGGTGTGGCGCACCACCCGTTCTGCCCTGTTGAAGGCCCGGATGAGGGCTAAGGCCCATGCAGACCGCCGGTGTTCCCTGGCCCCTGCATACCAGCCCGGGGAGGAAGTGTGGCTATCAATGAAGGACATACCCCTGCAAGTGGACTCCCTGAAACTGAAGGAACGCTTCATTGGTCCCTTCAAGATCCTCAAGATCATCAACCCGGCCACAGTGAAGCTTCAACTCCCAGCTTCACTGCAGATCCACCCTGTTTTCCATGTGTCCAGACTGAAACCACACCACACCTCACCCCTCTGTGCTCCCGGACTGGCACCGCCTCCTGCCCGGATCATCGACGGGGAGCCAGCTTAGACGGTGCGCCGGCTCCTGGACGTCCGTCGGAAGGGCTGGGGGTTCCAGTACTTGGTGGACTGGGAGGGGTATGGACCCGAAGAACGCTCCTGGGTGAAGAGGAGCTTCATCCTGGACCCAGCCCTCCTGGCCGATTTCTACACCCGACACCCCGACAAGCCTGGTCGGGCGCCAGGAGGCGCCCGTTGAGGGGGGGGGGGGTCCTGTTGTGTGGGCCGCTGAAGAGGAGGTACTGCTGGCCCACCACCACCAGAGGGCGCCCTGCCCGCAGTGCGGGCTTCGGGCACGAGAGGGCGCTGCCGCATTGCAGAACCAACCGGGAGTGACAGCTGTCACTCATCACCCCTGCCTGGAGACGGTGGCCACCTGGGGAGATCAGGACTTGGCATCTCCTGTGTGTTTCCAGATCCGGTGGCAGTGGAAATCGTGGTGGGCCCGGCTCTTCTCTGGACGGTGCTCTCCTATCCTCGAGCCTGCCCACACGCCCCCTTCGTGTAATTGACTGTAATATAAATTCTGTTTCCGTCTGTATTCCGTTGTGCACATTTACAACAGTAAATTGTTATTCTTTGGCTCATCCATTGTCCGGTTCATTTACGCCCCCTGTTGTGGGTCCGTGTCCCTACACTTTTCCAACACAGTTATCAATAAAACTAAAGCCTTGCTGTCTACAAAACTGTGCCAGCCACCTATTTAAAGAAGTCAGCATGCTAAATCCCTCATCATGACCAGAGACAACTAATTGTTGCTGATACATCTTTCTGGCAAGGTTACATGTCATCTCTATATCCATTTTTTTTTTTTTTTGTGATTTCTGAGTGCTTCAACCTGATATCATTGGCAACGACATGAATAACTATGTGACTGTATCTCATGTCACATTTCTTAGTCTGTTTACCCTTCTGCAACATCAGTACCCAGAGGTAGGAGGCAATGTCAGAAGCTCTAGCCCCAGGAATACATTTAATGTCAGCCGGCATCTGTAACCTGACTTTGTGGGTGATAGAATCCCCTAACATTAAAGCCCGATGTTTCGGCCTGGAGATAGGAGTGGAAGTCACCCGTGGTTTCAAAAAACTCACATCAGGTGTATTCAGGGGAGAAAATCGGTTTATAGTTTGCAGAGGTGTAATTTGGGTGCCATAACGAGGCATAGAGCCCCACACGAGTTCTGCTGAGCTCCACGTGACCTCCTCAGTCTAACCACAGTCTAAAAACCGTCTTCTACTGACAGCATTTCTGGGATGACCAACCGCGAGCCTGGTTAGCGACCTTCAAAGAGACACGAGCCTGGATAGGGCACCGACACAGCCACGGGCCTTGCCAGTGGACTCCAAACATGGCCTCAGCCTCTAACAAGCAGTACGGGCGTCTGTACAAACACCGGCCGTGTACTGCAAAAACAGCAGCACTTTCAGGGGCGACCCAAGCCATTAATTTTGGCAATGCTGATTGGCCAGATATTTATTATTTTTCCTTAGCAGCCATACACAATTGGTTAATTCGTTGCACTTCAAGGGGCTCTTTGAGCAATCACCCAAGAAGAGAAATTATACGTTCTGTCAGTGGAAATGCACTGTTGAATGAGAGTCAGTTGGTGGAAATGTTGTTTTAATAATTCAGATTACATGTAGGCACATACTATTAAGTAAAAGTAACTGACATTGATAATACTTTCTTAAAAATATAGATTTTATAATCCCCCCCAACCCCCCCAGCCGCCCGAGCGCCCCCTATGGGCCAGACATTTTTTTAGCCTTCTGGAATAAAGGGACGACTAATTCAGCAGTTTATAAAGCTCACAGTGGTGAGTGGTAAAAAGTGTGCCCGTGGCAAAACAAATTGTTTCACAGAGTAATTGAAGGAAGCATTGTTCCAGTACAGAAATAAATGTGTGGGTGTTATGTGAGAGAGATGAATCCAACCAAAACCCAAGGTACTTACAGGACCTAATAAACTCCAGTGCCAAGCCATCAATAGCTAGCTAGCTCAAGCTAGCTCAATATATGATGGTATCAGCATACATATGCATCCAGGAGTCATCAGCAACCTTAGCTTATCATTGATAGAGACAGGACATACATAGGGCCTAAGATGCAGCCTTGAGGTACACCTTTAGACATGATAAGCAGTTCAGAAATGGTTTTCAGTCTACCTACTGAATGCAATTAAAAAACGTAGCTGGCACAGATGTCGCAGCACCTGCTGGACAATCCAGTGCTGGTGAATCTTTGTCGACTGACTCAAAAACCTTGGCTAGTTCTATAAATGCATCTACACTGACCTACTTGTTTTCCATGGCAGTAATGCTATCATCAAGTGCTTTAATGTGGCAGTGCTACATCCATGGGTGTCCTGAAAACAGATTGCAGATCAGACAAAACAGGTTTACAGTCCAAGAACTGAGTTAGTTATTTATGAACCAGTTTTTCCATGATTTTAACTGAATTGGTCTGTAGCACTTTGAACCTGAGCTAGAGCCTCCTTTGCGGAGGGGGTGAATCCTGGCAGATTGACAGTCAAGGGGAATACAGACAATTGAAATGCCAGGTTAAGGGTGAAGCTGATAACATTAGAGGTGTGTGAGACTTGATACTTCTAAGGCAGATGCATGAAAACACAAGATGTCTTTAAAAAATAGTGGTTAAAGAGTGTAGCATATGTTGTTTATCAGTAACAATAATGTCACCAAATTGCACACAGGAAGATAGATGAGGAGAAGTAAGTTTATTTTCCATGGACTGTACTGTTTTCCAGAATGTCTTGGCATCTGAAATGTCAGCTAACAATGATTCCTTGAAACAACTGATTTTATCTTTCCTGATTGCCTGCATGGTTTTATTTCTACATTATCTGAATGCCAGCCATTGAGTAGGCGACTAAGAAGACCTAGCTCTGCCCCATCAGGTATTTTTTTAGTTTTATCAATGCCGCTAAGTCATGAGTAAACCAGGAGCTGTATCAATTTTTGGCCCAAAATCTTTTCAAAGAGGTGTGCTTATCAATGACAAGGCTAAAGGTCATGAATATGACCTTAACCACATCACAGCTACAAAATCTGAATGTCAAAGTTTTCAAAGAAGACAGCTCAGAGATAACGGCTCAATGAGCCCTAATGGCCATCCCTTGATTAGAATCAAAGGAGTCAAGATTAAAGGCCAGGATACATATCAGAATAAAACAAACCAGGATCAAAGCACAAAGGTAAAAGGTCAAAGGCAAGATCCACCCACTGATCTGGATCCACATGAAAATTTAATCTGCTCTTCTTTGAACTAAGGCCTACCTCTTCACCAAACCTCACTGACCTCATCTATTTCTTCTTGTGAGATATCCTACAGGATATGAAACTAACTGACTGACAGGTTGAAACATAACTTCTTGTTGGTCAATAAAGTGCAATTGCTGTCTGTTTCATTTCTGAACCACTGAACAATTACAAAAGGAGTGAGTTGACAGAGTGACAGTGCATGGGCCCATTAGGACGAAGGAGGCCAAGTGCCGTGAAGACAAATGGGACGAAAGTCAAGCTTGCAGCTAGCAATATGTCTGCATGGTGCCACCAGTGTTTGCACTGTCGTTTAAAATAAGGGAGGCCATTAATAACCTCCTCACTGTGCTGTGCTCAGCTGCAGCTTGGCCGTTCTTGCAGAGCTAAATGTGGCACTGCATGGCAGCAGACTGGCAGACTGCGTCAAAGAGACCAAATATACCTGAGGAGAGGGAAAGAGAGGGGGCTTGTAAGAAAGAAGAAGAGAAAAAGTGGCAGAAAGTGTATGTGGTTCTGCATTTATCTGAGCTCATGTGTGTGATTTTTATTTTGGTAAATTGTCATCATAGTGAATGCAGTTCTTTTCACTTACCTGATGGTTTATGTCCTGAGTTTGTGCCCTCTGCCTTGTGTGGTTGGACGAGATTCAGATAGCAGCGATGCCGTTAGCGGAGCCGTCGGCGGCGAGGTGAGAAGGTATGGCTGCCAATGGTAATGACTGTGTTCATTCTTGTCAAGTCTTTACTTTGGCAGGTGAAGAAAACACAAAATTTGACAGGGAGTGTAGTTTTTTTCCTCCTCATCATCCAAAAATATTACATTTACATAGCCACACCGTGAATGTGTTTTTGCAAAGATGGAGTGGGTACTTCGGTGAAGAAAAAATAAGCTGACAACGGCAAGGTGACTCATATAATTATCGAGTTATTTTAGGCCTCTGTGCTTTTAAAACAAGCCTCTGACAAATCTCAGACATTTGATTTATAATAACCATTCATTACAAACAGTCTCTCTTGTGGCCGACATATCCAACTGACTGAAACTGAAAATCTTATGGCATGTTTTCAAATTGCTGTTGCAATCCACAGCTAGTAATTTCTACTGAAACATCAAATACGTATAGAAGCAACTACTTGGAATGTGCCCATCAGGGGCCAACAAATGAAATCAAATTTGTTAAATGTGTCTGTTTGTACATGTTTTCTTTACTGTGCTTGTATAGTCACAACTATACATATTTGGAGAGCATCACAATAATTGTAATTTTACCACTAGAGTGTACACCACCACAATAGAGCCGAAACAATCAAGATGTGCTTGTATTGTAGAATTTCAGCCTTAATTCAAAAAGTTTAACAAAAATATCCTATCATACATTTCAAGAGGCCATAAGTAATTTGAGAAACTATAAGGATTATTTTTAATACAAGCAATCTCTTTTCTGTTTCATTTCAGCTCCACTGTGGTGGTGTACAGAGGCAAAATCACAAACATGTTGTTCATGTCCAAAAACCTATAGAACTGATTGTATGTCCTTTGCAGAAGATGCAATCTGAAAGAAATGGGAATTGCAAGGCGGTTACAGTTAAGCATGTAGTTGAACAGTATATTACCTTTGAGGTGGTAGAGTGGAAGATAGTGAGGGTCAAACAGACACAGATGATGCGAGTTGAAGAAGGAAGAATGTATGAAATTCGAGGAGAAGGTAAGACAGATGCTGGGTAGTGGTGAAGTAGTGTTGGGCAACGGGGCACCTAATGCATGTGGTGAGGGAGACGGCCAGGAAAGTACTTGGGGTGATATCTGGATAAAGAAATGAAGTCAAAACATGGTGGAGGAATGGGGAACAAAAAGTATAAGGAGGAAGAGGCTGGTGAAAAAGAACTGGAAAAATCAGAGCATAAACCACAGAAATTAAACAGGAGCACAAAGAGATTGGGTGTAAGGTGAGGTGTTAATGGTCAAGAAAATGTGTCCAGTGAGCTGTTTGTAAAGATGAACACAAAGAAAGGAGAAAATGAGTTGTACCACTTTGCCAGACAAAGGGATCAAAAGGTTGTGTAGCAGATTAGGATGATAAAGCATGCAGATGGAAATGTGCTGACAAGCGAGGCGAGTGTGTTGAGAAGGTGGAGGTAGTGTTTTGAGGAGCAGAAGAATATGAAATTGAGAGAAGGATAGATAATGTCTAGCAAAATAATTGGGAATAGTGACGGACTGGTAAGGATGGAGTGATTACAGCTATGAAGAGGATGAAGAGTGGAAAGGCAGCTGGTCCAGATGACATACCAGTGGACACATGGAGATGTTTAGGAGACATGCCAGTGGAGTTTTAATCAAATTGTTTGACAAAATCTTGGAAATGGAGTGGGTGCCTGAGGAGTGGAGGAGAAGTGTCCTGGGTTATGAGTTTTAAGGATATGTAGAGCTGCAGTGGCAGCTAGGCTGAGAAAAGAGGTGAAGATCTGCCCAGAAAGAGCACTACAGATGCAATGTTTGCTCTGAGAGTGCCGATGTAGAAATATACAACCCCTGGCAAAAATCATGGAATCACCGGCCTCGGAGAATGTTCATTCAGTTGTTTAATTTTGTAGAAAAAAAGCAGATCACAGACATGACACAAAACTAAAGTCATTTCAAATGGCAACTTTCTGGCTTTAAGAAACACTATAAGAAATCAGGGAAAAAAAATTGTGGCAGTCAGTAACGGTTACTTTTTAGACCAAACAGAGGGAAAAAAATATGGAATCACTCAATTCTGAGGAAAAAATTATGGAATCATGAAAAACAAAAGAACGCTCCAACACATCACTAGTATTTTGTTGCACCACTTCTGGCTTTTATAACAGCTTGCAGTCTCTGAGACATGGACTTGAGTGACAAACAGTACTCTTCATCAATCTGGCTTCAACTTTCTCTGATTGCTGTTGCCAGATCAGCTTTGCAGGTTGGAGCCTTGTCATGAACCATTTTCTTCAACTTCCACCAAAGATTTTCAATTGGATTAAGATCCGGACTATTTGCAGGCCATGACATTGACCCTATGTGTCTTTTTGCAAGGAATAGTAGAGAAGCTTGAATCTTCAACTGGACTGGGTTGCTTGACGTGAGGACGTTTCGCTTCAAATCACAGAGGCTTCCTTAGCTAAAATTCTTGCTCTGGTAGTCTGACTCCTATCTTGACTCTTGTAGAGAAGAATAAACCAGAAGCCAACAAAAGCTGGAGTTTTTTTTAACCTAACCAGACCCCTCCTACCGAGAGGCCGACGGCTATAGGCTAGTGACTAAACAATAGCTCTAATTAGCACCTATTGTGCTCTAATTAGCACTCTCCTAATGATGGGATGGAAGCCTCCCCTGATGGCTCCCTTGACGACTCTCCTGATGACGTGAATGACTCATTACCATGAACAAAAGACTGAAACTGCTTTGACGTGAGTACCCCATTGTAAACAGGGGACAAAGCGTGTCTGAGACACGCCCCCCGGTTAAGGCTGGGTTTCAACTGTTTTACAAAGAATGCTTCCTTGACACCTCTCTCAAACCATTTCTTCTCTCTGGCTAAGATTTTAACTTCCTTGTCCTCAAACATGTGTTTAGTGTCTTTCAGGTGGAGATGAACTGCAGACTGAGGTCCACTGGCGACCTCTCTGCGGTGCTGGTATAGCCTCTTGTTTAAAGGTTGCTTAGTCTCACCTATGTAGTGTTCATTACAGTTTTCCTGACATCTGATATAATACACTACATTGCTCTGTTTGTAACTAGGGATCCTGTCCTTAGGGTGAACTAATTTCTGTCTCAAGGTGTTAACCGGTTTAAAGTAAACTGGGATTTTGTGCTGTCTGAAGATCCTCTGTAGTTTTTCCCCTACTCCTGCTAAATAAAGGAGACACTCCTCTTCTTCTTGTCTCCGTCTCCTGTCTATCTGGTGTCTTTGTTTTTGTTTTGCAAGGAATGTTTTCATAGTTTCTGCTCTATGGCAAGATGCATTATCATCTTGAAAAATGGTTCCATCATCCCAAAACATCCTTTCAATTGATGGGATAAGAAAAGTGTCCAAAATATCAACGTAAACTTGTGCATTTATTGATGATGTAATGACAGCCATCTCCCCAGTGCCTTTACCTGACATGCAGCCCCATATCATCAATGACTGTGGAAATTTACATGTTCTCTTCAGGCAGTCATCTTTATAAATCTCATTGGAACGGCACCAAACAAAAGTTCCAGCATCATCACCTTGCCCAATGCAGATTCGAGATTCATCACTGAATATGACATTCATCCAGTCATCCACAGTCCATGATTGCTTTTCCTTAGCCCATTGTAACCTTGTTTTTTTCTGTTTAGGTGTTAATGATGGCTTTCGTTTATCTTTTCTGTATGTAAATCCCATTTCCTTTAGGCGGTTTCTTACAGTTCGGTCACAGACGTTGACTCCAGTTTCCTCCCATTCGTTCCTCATTTGTTTTGTTGTGCATTTTTGATTTTTGAGACATATTGCTTTAAGTTTTCTGTCTTGACGCTTTGATGTCTTCCTTGGTCTACCAGTATGTTTGCCTTTAACAACCTTCCCATGTTGTTTGTATTTGGTCCAGAGTTTAGACACAGCTGACTGTGAACAACCAACATCTTTTGCAACATTGCATGATGATTTACCCTCTTTTAAGAGTTTGATAATCCTCTCCTTTGTTTCAATTGACATCTCTCGTGTTGGAGCCATGATTCATGTCATTCCACTTGGTGCAACAGCTCTCCAAGGTGTGATCACTCCTTTTTAGATGCAGACTAATGAGCAGATCTGATTTGATGCAGGTGTTAGTTTTGGGAATGAAAATTTACAGGGTGATTCCATAATTTATTCCTCAGAATTGAGTGAGTCCATATTTTTTTCCCTCTGCTTGGTCTAAAAAAGTAACTGCTACTGACTGCCACAATTATTTTTCTTGATTTCTTATAGTGTTTCTTAAAGCCAGAAAGTTGCCATTTGAAATGACTTTAGTTTTGTGTCATGTCTGTGATCTGCTTTTTTTCTACAAAATTAAACAACTGAATGAACATCCTCCGAGGCCGGTGATTCCATAATTATTGCCAGGAGTTGTAGAAAAAGCCAGAAGTAGCTGCATTGTATGTTTGTGGATTTACAACCCCAATTCCAGTGAAGTTGGGACATTGTGTAAAATGTAAATAAAAACAGAATACAATGATTTGCAAATCCTCATCAACCTACATTCAACTGAATACATCACAAAGACAACATATTTAATGTTCAAACTGATTAACTGATTAACAAACTGATTAACAAACAAATATTTGCTCATTTTGAAATGGATGCATGCAACACGTTTTAAAAAAGCTGGGACAGTGGTATGTTTACCACTGTGTTACATCACCTTTCCTTCTAACAACACTCAATAAGCGTTTGGGAACTGAGGACACTAACTGTGAGTGTCATGACTGGATATAAAAGGAGCATCCCCAAAAGGCTCAGCCATTCACAAGCAAAGATGGGGCAAGGATCACCACTTTGTGAACAACTGCGTGAAAAAAATAGTCCAACAGTTTAAGAACAATGTTTCTCAGTGTTCAATTGTAAGGAATTTAGGGGTTCAATCATCTTACAGTCCATAATATAATCAGAAGATTCAGAGAATCTGAAGAACTTTCTAGACGTAAGCGGCCGAAAACCAACACTGAATGCTCGTGACCTTTGATCCCTCAGGCAGCACTGCATTAAAAACCAACATCATTGTGTAAAGGATCTTACCGTGTGGGCTCAGGAACACTTCAGAAAACTATTGTCAGTTAACACAGTTCATTGCTACATCTACAAGTGCAAGTTAAAACTCTACAATGCAAAGTGAAAACCATACATCAACAACATCCAGAAACGGCGCCGCCTTCTCTGGGCCTGAGCTCATTTGAAATGGACAGATGCAAAGTGGAAAGTGTGCTGTGCTCTGATAAGTCCACATTTCAAATTGTTTTTGGAAATCATGGACATCGTGACCTCCAGACGAAAGAGGAAAAAGACCATCCAGATTGTTGCCAGAGCAAAGTTCAAAAGCCAGCATCTGTGATGGTATGAGGGTGTTACTGCCCATGGCATGGGCAACGTACACATCTGTGATGGCACCATCAATGCTGAAAGGTACATCCAGGTTTTGGAGCAACACATGCTGCCATCCAAGCAACGTCTTTTTCAGGGACGTCCCTGCTTAATTCAGCAAGACAATGCCAGGCCACATTCTGCAAGTGTTACAATAGTGTGGCTTTGTAGTAAAAGAGTGCGGGCACTAGACTGGCCTGCTTGCAGTCCAGACCTGTCACCCATTCAAAATGTGTGGCGCATTATGAAGCGCAAAATACGACAACGGAGACCCCGGACTGTTTAACAACTGAAGTCGTACATCAAGCAAGAATGGGAAAGAATTCCACCTACAAAGCTTCAACAATTAGTGTCCTCAGTTCCCAAATGCTTATTGAGTGTTGTTAGAAGGAAAGGTGATGTAACACGGTGGGAAACATACCACTGTCCACATACCACTTATTGGGGTTATAGAGAAAACTTATGACAGGGTGCCAAAAGAAAAGTTGTGATCTTTTATGAGGAAGTCTGGAGTAACAGAGAAGTATGTGAATTTCAATTTATTTAGTTGCGCCAAATCACAACAGAGTTGCCTCAAGGTCCTCCACACAAGTAAGGTCTGCTAACCCCCAGAGCAACAGTGGTAAGGAAAAACTCCCTCTGAGTGAGAAACCTCAAGCAGACCAGACTCAAAGGGGTGACCCTCTGCTTGGGCCATGCTACAGACATGAATTACAGAAACAATTCACAAAACGAATATACAAGAAATGCTGTTGGTGCACAGGACAGGAGGGTCTCCAGCACAAATACCACACCCATCTCTGGATGGAGCTGCACCTTAAACAGAGAGAAAAAACAGAATCAGGCATCAGAAAGACAAGAAATACAGTGTAATTTGTTGGCATTAAACAACAAGAAAAACAGGAAATACTAATGTGATCACCGGCCACTAGCCCTAAGAAGACCCAGAATTTAGGTAAAGTTGAGGCCGTGGCGCACTCCATTTCCTAATAAAATGAATTAAAAGAGTAAAAAGAGTAGAACTATGCTATACCAGTATGCTAGCCATACGAAAGGGAAAATAAGTGCGTCTTAAGTCTGGACTTGAAAGTCTCCACAGAATCTGAGTGTTTTATTGATGCAGGGAGACCATTCCACAGAACAGGGGCACAATAAGAGAAAGCTTTGTGACTTGCAGGCTTCTTATTCACCCTAGGGACACAAAGTAGTCGTGCACCATGAGAACGCAAAGCCCGGGCCATTACATAAGGTTTAATTAGGTCAGCAAGGTAGGGAAGTGCCGATCTGTGAACAATTTTATAGACTAGTAGCAGAACCTTAAAATCTGATCTCACTGGGACAAGAAGCCAGTGAAGGGATGCCAAAATGGGTGTAATGTGGTCGAACCTTCTGCTTCATGCCAAAAGTCCGGCTGCAGCATTTTGAACCAATTGGAGAGCCCTAATGCTGGACTACGGTAAACCAGAAAACAGAACATTGTCATCACTTTGTCAGTGTGATGTATGACACATGAGCCTAGGCTAAGCGTTAACTGGTCAATTCGATGCCAGTGTCTCACTGGACCAACAACCATCATTTCAGTCTTATCAGAGTTTAAAAGTAGGAAGTTTCTCCACATCCAGCTTCTCACTGATGCACGGCAATCTTCTAAGGATTTTTTTTTAACAAGATTACCAGCAGTTATTGGCATGTATAACTGAGTATCATCAGCATAGCAGTGAAAGGTAATCCCAAAACGCCGCAATATGTGCCTAGGGGGTGCTATGTAAAGGGAGAAAAGCAGGGGGCCTAAGACGGACCCCTGTGGCACCCCAAATTTCATGTCACTAAGGTTAGAGGTAGTGTTACTGTACAAAACACAGTGAGAACGACTGGTCAAGTATGACATCAACCATGCATGGGCACTCCCAGTAATCCAAAAAGGTTGTGCAGGAGGGTGGATCAGGACAGTGTGACAGAAAAGTATTTTGCAGTAACAATAAAATAATGGAATAATGTCAAGTGTGGTGGAGATGTGAAGGTGAGAGGGCAGGGTGGAGTGTGTGGAAGAGTGGGAGTAGTGATTTTTGATCGAAAGCTAAATGCAAGACTGAAACAGAATGTTTACAAGAATGGTAATGAGACCAGCTGCATTATGTGGTATGACATGTTGGTGGTGGCACTGACAAAAAGACAGGAGGTGAAACTGGAGGTGGAAGAGCTGAAGATCCTGTGATTTTCCTTCAGTGTAACAAGGAAGGGCAGGAGTTGGAATTAGAATACCAGAGTGACAGCACAGGGAGGACATTTTGGAGGCAAAGTGAGCGAAGTGAGGTTGAGATGGTGTGGGCATGTATGGAGGACAACTGGTGAGTATTTCAAGAGAAGGATTCTGAGGATGGAGTCACCAGGCAGGAGGAGAAGAGAAATGTCAAACGATGCAGAGGTCAGAGTGTGATGTATGTATGATGTGCTGTGACAACCCATAACTGGGGCAGGTGAAAGAAGAACAAAAGTTTAACTATCATATTTACATATGACTCCCAGTCTTAAAAAAGAAAAAAAAAAAATATGTCCATAAGAAAATTTTAAGGTTAATGAGCCCGAATTTGTAAAGTTAGTGGTCCGCCTCCAGATTTCACAAACAGAACACACCACATAATTTGCACAATATTATTTGTTGAGGTTGTTGCTTTTGTATGCTTTTAAACTACTTACTTTCTTTGTTCCTGATTTTACATTCAGTGTGTATCTGCACTGCAGTAAATAATCTCATGACACATTTCATGTGATGACCAAAAAGTTAAGCATATTTCATGCATATTTCTATGAATTTAGACATGTATTTGCAACGCATATCATATTTAGAGTCACAAAATACACATTAATGTTAGGGTTTAGTTTAGGGCTTGAATAATAATAATAATAATAATAATAATAATAATAAATAGCAATAATAATAATAATAAAGGGAAATGACAATTTATTGCTTTTTTCTTTGATGATCCACCTTCTTGTTAACTTACTTTTTCATGCATTTTACACCACATTTCCTCAATGAGAACAGCTTGATCTGTCAACTTGTAGCTTTTGACCTGTTTCTGTGCCTCAATTTAGTTGGATTTGCCTCAGTTTATTTGGATTTCCAGGCTTTTTATTAGACTTTTGGAGGCTTCCCATAAGAAGAAGAAGCTGTTTGCAAAAAAATTGTCGAAGCACAAAATTCACAAATGATCAATTTGAGCAGCAACTTGTGATATATGGTGACACAAATGGCCACCAAAGGAAACAAGTGCATAGTCTGTACAAACCCAAGCTACCCTGGGCAAATTTTAATAAGCATACCACTGACAAGTGATGGTTTTCTGCAGATTGCTTGTACAAAGTACAGTAAAGTGACTTTTTTAACCATTGACCCTATAAATTTACAGGCTTCTTGGGGCCACCATACCAAAATTGAGGCACAGAAACAGGTCAAAAGCTACAAGACATTACTGAGCTCACAAGACAAGATTTTGACAATGTTACCTATGCTCCAGTGACCTTGACCTTTCACTTTGTGACTCTAAAATCAATAGGCTTTTGGGTGTCACTATGTGTCATATATACCAAGTATGGTAACAATCAGGCCAGTACAACTAAAGTAATCTTACTCACAAGTGAATTGTCACTTGACAGAGTGACTCCCCACGCATAGTCATGTCTAGCCCACTGGCTGAGTTGTGGTTAAAAAATTAATAAAATAAAAATCTGTCAGGCTGCTAAGCCAGTGTTAATACCAAGCTCTGAGGTTTATTGTCTAAATTTTCCTCACATAAAATACTAACACAGACATTGTCACTGTCTAAATTGATGTCAGTGAAGCAGTTTTACACTGTGGGTGCAGATGTGCACCACATGTAAAATTGTTCCTAAAACAAGCACTGTGGAACAAGGCAGACTATGCTTACAGGACCTCTCCAGGAGGGGCTGGCTGCCTCCCAGGCTGCACGGTTGTTAGATCTTTCCTTTGGAATAAATAATGATGAGTCCTCATTAAACATGGACACCTAAGAGAATTCATATCTCTCCAGAGACCTCTGCAGATTGTACTGCTAACCACAGTTCCACAAATGAGCAGTGACTGCTTGTTTTTTTTCTGTACACGTCAGACAGATGCGTGTATGGTAATAATAACAGTAAATTCAGTACCTTATAATGGAAATGTAGCATTGATCCTCACACATAAATCTATGGATGATTGAGGACATGGCCTGAGTTTCAAAGAGATCCTTCATATCTATGGTACAATCAGACAAACTCATCTCTCTCTTTTTTGTAGAGAAGAGAAAACCGGAAACAATTGTAGAGAGCCCTATCTTCAAGTCCAATAGTGCATGGTATAAAGCACATGGTGCAAATGTACATTTGTGACATAGACACGTGCCATAGTCTGGACCACGCCAAATGTGTTATGCCCCCAAGGTCTGGTTTGTTTGATTCAGGTGAGTGCTCTGAGCTGTGGCCAGGACCAGGCTGTTGCCATTCATCTGGTCCAAATTTCATAAGTGTTATGATCAAGCGGGAAAAAGATAAAACACAGACTAGTTCCGTTTCCTGAATGCTCTTTCGCTGCTTAATAAAAGGATGTTTTATAATAAGCTTTCTCATGAGCAGAGTTCCAGAAGGAGTTTCGAAGTGTCTGTGGTGCAGCAGGGCACGGAGATGCACAGAAACGCAGCCACATAAGTCTGAGTACAAACAACACATGACCACTGACACGACTGTTTAATATAATATTATAATTACTACATGGATAATACAGTCTTCATTCAGCAACAGTTTGGTATTTCAGTGTATGATCCTCTTCACAAGAACTACTTTACAAATTCCAACAATGGAGCTGTTCGTCTTTTGCTTTTTGTGCCCTCTTCCTCACAATCAGTGTTTTTTTTTTTCTCTCCAACCTCATTGCGGTAGCAGCCCACATATGCATGTGTGTGGCCCACTGGGGCACAGAGCTGGTACCACTTTGGCACACCAGAAAAAAAATGCATATTTTGATGTTCAGGATACGCTCTACGACTGACTTTCAGCCCGCCACACATTCCCAACCCCCATTTTTTTCTGTGACAGTTGAGTAAATGTGGTGCACACGTCACATTTTGCCATAAACCTGTATTAGGATGCTTGTAACACTCAGTGTGATTGGACCTTTCGTAGTTATTACGGTATAAGGAGCACAAACAAGAGATGTTTCGTTGCCGTAAATGTTTAACTGAGGCTGTTTGTGAATGCAAATGACCATGAAGGTGCACGAGCATGTGCTTTAGAGCAAGTGAAATTAATCAACAGCTGATTCTTAATGCATATGACCAACATGCGCCTGTTTGATAAAAATTTATTTTTATTATTATTATTAGAATCATTATAATCAGATTATTATTATTTATTATTATTTTATTGTATTTTATTATTTAGTAACAAACTTCTGGGTTTAAATTACGTGCATACATGTTGGGAAATTTTCCTGATAATCTCTAAAACATTTAAGATCTCTAGATACTGCTGTCTGCTAAAGAAACAAGTTTTGTTTTGTATTTTTCACTTTAAAACAATATTCCATTCAGGGTTCTCCCAAGAAATCTTTAGTATAGTGGTGCTGCTGGCAATTATTACCCGAGGCGGCGCGCGTTGCGAGTCATTTTGACTGGTTTTAGATGCATTGAAAGCAAGAATAATAGACCAAAAAAATGACACTTATGTTGTAATATCAAAGTTCTTTTTTGCATTTTTCTGTCTAAGTTAAGAAAATAAATAACGTTGAAAACTTTAAAAACACATCAATATTTTATGGACATAGCATTTGCCCGGCTTCTTCAAAAATGACACACTGTACCTTTAATCCAGTAAGACAGGCAGAGTTTTTCTGTCATGTTGACAGTTTAGGTTTTTTTCAACATTTTTGAGTGGATTGCATGTTTTTAAAAAAAAAGCAATATAACCCCTAAGTGTCTTGTTTGAACAAGATTTAAATCTGGACTGATTTGATTGTCGAATCAGAATCAAATTTATTGCCAAGTAAGTTCTCATATACAAGTAATTTGATGTGGTGTCATTGGTGCATAAACAACAATAACAAAAACAAAACAGAAAGAAGTAAGAAGTAACAGGAAGAAGTAAAGGAGTAAATCTGCTGTTTTAATGATGAAACCCTGGATGAAAAACTTTCTGAATTACTTTTTCACACTTTACTGTTTCACTGATGCTGTGTGGTGAAGATAATCATTGATTAAAATTGCTTTGCTGCTTTTTTACAGCATGTTGCGTCCGTTGTTCACACTTTTTCCTCCTCCCTCTCTCTCTTCTCTCGCTAGCTACGCAGGCAGAAGGAGCTCTTTTTATTGGAAGACTCTGAGGGTTTTTTCACTGTGAGACGCTGTGATCTCTCACTCTGAGATGCAGCGCTATTCTGCTTGTTTTTCTGCCGGCAGGGGAGGGGAGAACAGGCAGTTCAGCACAAACACAGCCTGGCTGGATTAAAAAAAACTACCTGAGAGCAGGGCACAGTATAACGGCGCTGTCATAACACTATAAGGGCATAACACCATTGTTCCATTGACTGGGGAGGACCCTGTCTTTGATTACTGACGTATGACTGAAAATAAAGTTTCATTATATTTGGCAAATGTTCATTTTCTTTTGATGTACGGTAATAAGTTGACCTACTTATTGTAGTCATTTTCTCTTAAAATATTTAAACTGAAATTTTACACTTTTCTGTGACCCTCCCAAACATGTATTGGTCATTCTGAACATTTTCAGTACCTGGGAAAATCTATTGCTGCAGTTTAGAAAATACAACTGTATTTGAAGTAGCCCTCTGGACAAAAAAGGGGCGTGGTCATTTTCAGGCGGTTTCCCGAGATAGAGATTTTGGCACATATCCCAAGTTGTTCATTGGGGTCATATTAGTTGAGAACAGTTGAATTATCCTCTCCTAAATGATGTGCATACATGTCTCAGCTAGGTCATCTACTATATGATAAATATAGTATTATAAATATTTATGAAGTCTTCCTCATTTGGTTGGTAAGGTTAGACCTTACTTGTGTGAAGTGCCTTGAGGCAACTTTGTTGTGATTTGGCACTATATAAATGAAAATAAATTAAATTTGGTCACATGGTCTCCACACAGCCCTAGCTGCAGGGTGGGAGAAAAGAAGTGTTAAAATATGATCCAATCCAGACTGATTAAAGTTATGTATTTTCCATTAGTCAGTTATTTTGTTTGACTTGTGTTTGTGTTCAATTCAGTTTCATGTTCCTATTATGCATTATTCACTGTGCACATAGTGTACCCACTTGTTAGGTGTGTCTGAATGCTGCATTATTAAAATTCCACAAAGTCACTGTGCTTGTCCTTAGACCAGTTTTAATGCATTCTTGTGATGGACAATAGAAATGTGCCACATTTGCACTAACTACACCTCATTTTTAGGTCAACATGCCCATGGATGCACAGATGAGTATAAGTACAATAGGAAATATCCACCAGGTGTATTGTACTGTGTCAGGTGCATTGTGCATTGCTATGTGCATTGTAGAATAGCTCTTGGATTCTCTTGGCATTTTGATGAATGAGTTTTCAGCAGCAAGACACCACTCACATGTCATCTCATGTGGGAATAGAGGCCTATCCAGAATTTAGAGGTGTTTCCACAGATGTTGGTTCTCTGTCAGCAGGGGGCAGGCTGAACCTAGCTTTGCAAGGGGCTCTTGTTGATCCTGGTTTGTGTTGATCCTGACTGCCTCAGAGTTGGAGATGGTTTGGTAGCATTAGCTTCTCCCCTGGGTTTTATTCAGTGCTCCTGATTCTCACGTCTTCAGGTTTATCTTGCAGTTTTTCAAGCTGGCCTTGAGTGGCTTTGTAGCGGAGCAGTGGTCAAACTTGATTCCTAGTGCTGGAGCTTAGCTGACAAGAGAAGAGGGCTTTAGGGAAACAAGTGTCTTCCATGCATCATGCATACTACATGGCCAATCCATCTCAACTGAGCTTGAATAAGGAGACTAACTATAGAAAGCATGTCACATCTTGTAAGAATCTCTGTGTTGGGGACCCTGTCCTGTAATTTGATGTTGCAGACTGAATGAAGGCAGTAGAGCTGGAATGTGTCCAGCTGTTTGATGTAGCATCTTTGGCGTGTCCATGTTACACAGCCATATATCACTGAGGTGATCACTGTGGTCTGGTGGAACTTCATCTTTGTGGCAGACAAATACCATGACCTTTCCACAGCTTGTGCTGGGGTCTGCTGAAAGCTGAGCTTGCCTTGGACACTCTTTATGTCATCATCCAGTTGGGTATTGTTCAACAGGATATACAACCCACCAAGCAGAATTTTGACACAACATTTACAGGGATATTGTCTATCATGAAAACGGGGTGCTGTAGGAGGTACCCAGGTGTTGTTTGACACATGACCTCAGTCTTCTTTGGACAGATTGTTAAACTGAAGGATTTGGTAGCATGAGGAAAGTGGTTAACTAGTAGGTGAATGTCTTGGAGAGAGAATGCTATCAGAGTTCAGTCATCTGCATACAGTAACTCTCAAAAGTTCCCTGACTTTGGTCCTGGCTTTGATGCATTGTAGATTGAAAATGCTGCCATGTGTCCTAAGGGCCCAAGACAACTGGCAAGACAAGAAGATGAAATCTGGAGAGATACATACAGCTATGTATTATTGCCAAAGAATAAGGTCATGCATGGCAGATGGGTGCGCACAGTCTTTTAGAGTCAGTCATAATACGAGACAATAAAGGGAAAGTGGGAAAGTCTTTGGCTGACGCCCAGAAGGCACAGGAGGTGTGGAAGAGGAACACAGCATGAAAAATACAGAATGAAAAATAAAACTTCTCTTCATACTAAAGTGCATCAAATAAAATCCCAAAATAAGTGTGTTTTCATGTTTTCCTGTGAGTCAGCAAAAACTGTTCCTCCCATCGCTGCCTGCAGCACATTGGTACAGCAGGCAGGCTTATGAGCAGCGGGCACAATGCCAAACACAATTCAGTGACAGAAGAGTGTTACTGTATTTATACTGGGATCATGGTCAGGGAGCAGTGAGTGCAAAATTTAAAGGGCTGCAACGAATCAAGCGCCGGCGATGGGCCACAAAATCAGGAAGGAGGCTGTCTCTGGACTCTTAACGTCATCTCTGACCTTTGGTGTATTTACAGAGGAGGTTTGATTTCCACTCATTTTCCATGCTCACACATAAGTCGTTGTGGATCAGGCCCCAGAGGTGAAAGAGTAGCTTTGTCCCAGCCTGGAAGGTGAGCGGCGGCGGAGTCCTGCGCTTCTGCCAGTACACTAAAGAAAGGCCTACAAGCTACGGCCATTCAGAAAAGCACAAAATCACCTGTTTTATATTAAATTTGTCATATTAGTCCAAGAAACCAATAGCCTGCAGAGCTCAAGCTGCAGTTTTCGACAAATTTGACTAAAGTGGTTTATGATGTGTTGGGACTGCTACACAACCAGTGTGGTCGACTGATGCACAGAAAAATCAGATACACTTTAACAAAGGCATAATAAGCAACACCACGGTTTGCTTTTGGGACCATTGCACTATATCGTATGTAGATTCAGAAACACCCTTTTTCTTCTTTTTTAAAGCAATTAAATCTGCATTTTACACATTTTACACATTTTGCTGATTCGTTATCTGATCAAACTGTTGAATATGACTTCTGATCCAATTGTCATTCTAGTAGGTATTGAAACTGCCCCTTTCATAGCACTCCTAACACGGCAGACAATATTGCCCTCTACAGGACGGACCCATTAGTCACACTTGTCCGTCTCCACTTTTTGTTTTTGTTGTTTTTTAAAACTGTAATTGTTTGAAGACAGAGCGCACAGAGGCTGCAGGGTGAGATTATACTGAGAAGGGAAATTTTAACCTAAAGACTCTGCCATCTTTTAAGCCTCTGCACTTGACCCTGACCTTTGACCTCAATGTGGAGTGCAGAAAAAGAAGATAGCTTTGAAATAGAGATAGTGAGGGGTTAAACATGTGCCAGCAGGCAGCTGCACAGTTCTGAAGGAACTCTGATGGAGGTCCTCATGTGCATCTCTGAAAACATGGATGGTTGTTTGGTTTTTGTTTTTTTTTAGCCAAAAGGATAATTTAGCTTTGGTTACGCCCACACAAATAAGACATCAGATCAAGACTGAACAAGTATGGGCACCCACACCTTGCATTTTGGACACCAAGTCATCCAGTTCATTCTTTGTGATTCAGTGATACCACAAAATACTGTATGGGTCTGTGTGTGGTTTTGACACTCAATACATTATGTAAAAAAACAAAACAAAAATGAACCATTGTATTCTTAACTAACACAGTCTTTCCACCATGTTAAATATCTAATGGTTCCAAAATGTTTGAAACACTTATGACACTAAGTTTGACCTTCCACTGCCACCTAAGGTCAATGGCCATGTGGTCAACAGAAAAATGATATATGACCTCATGAGTGTTTAACAATAATCACTAGCGTCTCTTCGACCAATTCCTCAAGCTATCAATTCTAAATAACCCCTATTTATAAGGACTGGGCCCAACTGTTGGCCTTAGTCTGTGACCTTGACCTTTAATGAGCTAGTTAATAATACTGTGGGCATGAAGACAGTCAGGTGCTATGGCTATTTGACATTTAACCCCAATGACCTTGACTTTCATTCACATGATTGCCCTCTGAGTGATCTTGCGAGGGCAATTCTGAAATTCACCTAAGTGTGTGCCACTTAAGAGTGAAATGAAGGTGGTTGATCTTGACCTTTGCTAAAATGAATGAATTAAGGGCAAATTCACCCTTCACTGACATCGCACGTTTGGCAGAAATCAGCAAAAGAACATATCATTCTTGAAGAATCCAAGTTCTAATTTTTAATGTCATAGTGACGTTACCACTTTGTTTCGACTTCAGTCTCTGTTTGCCCATTGGTCTGAGGCTTTCTAATGATGTTACCAAGTGGAGGTAAAGCAGAATCACACTTATAATTCCAGCCTATCTTACCTGCTTGTCTACATGATGAAAATATTTTTAAAGCACCTTTCATTAAAATGTCATGCTCCCCATGAACATCTAATGTGTTAACAGCGTTTTACTTTAACATAGCTTTAACAGCTTTTACACACTCATCAATCATTTGCACAGGTGTGTGTGTGTGTGTGTGTGTGTGTGTGTGTGTGTGTGTGTGTGTGTGTGTGTGTGTGTGTGTGTGTGTGTGTGTGTGTGTGTGTGTGTGTGTGTGTGTGTGTGTGTGTGCAAAAAAATTATCTGAATCTTTTAAGAGGTGAGATACAAATATTACATTTCAAATGACAGTGTTGAATGCAGAAGGAATATAACACAATGCTATAAACCCTTGGCTGTATGAGCATTGTCTTCTTTATAATTTGCAGTTGTTTAATTGGTATCCCAGTGCAAACTATATATATATATATATATATATATATATATATATATATATATATATATATATATATATATATATACACACAGTAGTGTTCAGAATAATAGTAGTGCTATGTGACTAAAAAGATTAATCCAGGTTTTGAGTATATTTCTTATTGTTACATGGGAAACAAGGTATCAGTAGATTCAGTAGATTCTCACAAATCCAACAAGACCAAGCATTCATGATATGCACACTCTTAAGGCAATGAAATTGGGCTATTAGTAAAAAAAAATGTAGAAAAGGGGGTGTTTACAATAATAGTAGTGTGGCATTCAGTCAGTGAGTTCATCAATTTTGTGGAACAAACAGGTGTGAATCAGGTGTCCCCTATTTAAGGATGAAGCCAGCACCTGTTGAACATGCTTTTCTCTTTGAAAGCCTGAGGAAAATGGGACGTTCATCTACAATGATCTCCAGGTGTCTTCTAACTGTCACAGCACTTACAGGTAACTCCAGACTGTCTTTGATCATCCTGGAGCTGATCAATGGGTGAGCCTTTGCCGTTCTGGTTATTCTTCTATCCATTTTGATGGTTGTTTTCCGTTTTCTTCCACGCATCTCTGTTTTTTTTTTGTCCATTTTAAAGCATTGGAGATCATTGTAGGTGAACAGCCTATAATTTTATGCACCGGCGAATACGTTTTCCCCTCTCTAATCAACTTTTTAATCAAACTACGCTGTTCTTCTGAACAGTGTCTTGAACGTCCCATTTTCCTCAGGCTTTCAAAGAGAAAAGCATGTTCAACAGGTGCTGGCTTCATCCTTAAATAGGGGACACTTGATTCACACCTGTTTGTTCCACAAAACTGATGAACTCACTGACTGAATGCCACATTACTATTATTGTAAACACCCCCTTTTCTACATTTTTTTTTACTAATAGCCCAATTTCATAGCCTTAAGAGTGTGCATATCATGAATGCTTGGTCTTGTTGGATTTGTGAGAATCTACTGGTACCTTGTTTCCCATGTAACAATAAGAAATATACTCAAAACCTGGATTAATCTTTTTAGTCACATAGCACTACTATTATTCTGAACACTACTGTATATATATATCATTATACATTTATTGTTGTAATTATTAATTGTAATTATTAATATCTTATTGTCTTATGTGCAATTTGTACATGTTCAGTCAAGCCCCTCTATTTTGTCACATGATAATTTCACAAGGACCACAATGGAAATACGAAGCATTTATGCTTTATTGTGTTATCTGTGTATCATTGATATATTCACCTTTGTATGTTTATATTGATGTTGCAGAATAAATTCAATCAATCATAAACAATATTTTATTAACGTTTTACGTGTCTGCAGGAGGGCGTGCGTGTCGCATACATGAGCTTTTGAAAATTGTGGAAGTTACCTTTGACTGAGTGTGATGCACGTGCATGCTGACATCGGTGACATTTCTTGTAAGTTCACTCTGGAAGTGTTAGCAGGTTACAAAAACAGCTTTCACTTTTTAAGTGTTTATTTCTCGCTAGTTTTTACAACCACAGTTCCAATGAAGTTGGGACATTGTGTAAAATGTAAATAAAAACAGAATACAATGATTTGCAAATCCTCTTCGACCTATATTCAATTGAATACACCACAAAGACAAGATATTTAATGTTAAAACTGATAAATTTGATTGTTTTTGTGCAAATATTTGCTCATTTTGAAATGGATGCCTGCAACACATTTCAAGAAAGCTGGGACAGTGGTATGTTTACCACTGTGTTACATCACCTTTCCTTCTAACAACACTCAACAAGTGTTTGGGAACTGAGGACACTAATTGTGCGAGTCATGATTGGGTATAAAAGGAGCATCCCCAAAAGTCTCAGCCATTCACAAGCAAAGATGGGGCGAGCATCACCACTTTGTGAACAACTGCATGAAAAAAATAGTCCAACAGTTTAAGAACAATATTTTTCAACGTTCAATTGCAAGGAATTTAGGGATTCCATCATCTACAGTCCATAATATAATCAGAAGATTCAGAGAATCTGGAGAACCTTCTACACATAAGCGGCAAGGCCGAAAACCAACACTGAATGCCCGTGACCTTCGATCCCTCAGGTAGCACTGCATTAAAAACTGACATCATTGTGGAAAAGGATCTTACCGTGTGGGCTCAGGAATACTTCAGAAAACCATTGTCAGTTAACACAGTTCATCGCTACATCTACAAGTGCAAGTTAAGACTCTACCGTGCAAAGCGAAATACATCAACAACATCCGGAAATGCGGCCGCTTTCTCTGGGCCTGAGCTCATTTGAAATGGACAGACTCAAAGTGGAAAAGTGTGCTGTGGTCTGATGAGTCCACATCTCAAATTGTTTTTGGAAATCATAGACGTTGTGTCCTCCAGACAAAAGAGGAAAGAGACCATCCAGACTGTAACCAGCACAAAGTTTAAAAGCCAGCATCTATGATGTTATGGGGGTGTGTTACTGCCCATGGCATGGGCAACTTACACATCTGTGATGGCACCATCAATGCTGAAAGGTACATCCAGGTTTTGGAGCAACACATGCTGCCATCCAAGCAACGTCTTTTTCAGGGACGTCCCTGCTTATTTCAGCAAGATAATGCCAAGCCACATTCTGCACATGTCACAACAGTGTGGCTTTGTCGTAAAAGAGTGTGGGTACTAGACTGGCCTGCCTGCAGTCCAGCCTGTCGTCCATTGAAAATGTGTGGGGCATTATGAAGCACAAAATACGACAACGGAGACCCTGGACTGTTGAACAACTGAAGTCGTACATCAAGCAAAAATGGGAAAGAATTCCACCTACAAAGCTTCAACAATTAGTGTCCTCAGTTCCCAAACACTTATTGAGTGTTGTTAGAAGGAAAGGTGATGTAACACAGTGGTAAACATACCACTGTCCCAGCTTTTTTGAAACGTGTTGTATGTATCCATTTCAAAATGAGCAAATATTTGCACAAAAACAATAAAGTTTCTCAGTTTGAACATTAAATATCTTTTCTTTGTGGTGTATTCAATTGAATATAAGTCGAAGAGGATTTGCAAATCATTGAATTCTGTTTTTATTTACATTTTACACAATGTCGCAACTTCATTGGAATTGGGGTCGTACATCATATATGAGAAACGTGTTATATTTACACAGATCACTGATACACAGTGGTTTGGGAGCGGATTCCACAATGTTGAATTAGCCACGGTGCCTCTCTACTCTGACTGGCTGTCACCTCACCACCCCAAAAAATGGATTTGCATGATTCATAGCATAAAAATAGGAAACAGAATGTGTTTGACCTTTTAAAATAGGTCAAGGTTAGCCATCTTTGAACATCCAAGGTCTGTGTTCCCTGGAATTTAAAGACCCTGGCAGAAATAGGACTGGACTTATGTTGAGCACAGACAGACAAACAGACGGACGGACGGACGGACAGACGGGTGGATGCAAAGCCTTCGCAATATCCATTGGCCATATTTTGAAAAATGAGAAAAATGAATCATCAAAAATAAGGACCCGGTCAGTGATCCAAGACCACACACTTAAGAAGTTGATGAATTCTGCTTCTGGCCACCGAATGAGTGGCATGTCTTAAATAAAAAAAAGCCCCTCATCACTTTTCTGAGAGCAGATGTGGATTCAGCCTCTCCCCTTTTAAAGAAAAACTCCAGGGTGGCAGAATTTTTGAGCCCATACAGATCTAGTACAGGTTTCAGTTTCATTGTGATGCAAATGCATCGCGATTTAGTACAAACTCAGTCAAAGAAGCAGGAGAATCTTTATATTCATGCAATGAGGAGTTGATTCTCTTCCCTCACTGACTTCCTCAGTCTGCCTGCAGATAATCTGTGCTACCAGACAGGTGTTGCTGTCCTCTTCTTCAAGGCCTGAGGTGATGTCCTTACTTGGACTGCTTGATTTTGGTACAGGCAGGCACTAGGAATTTGTTTGCGTGAACTTGAGCAGCCTTGACCCGATGAGGCAGGTGTCTCAGCTGGTACACAAGAGGCACGCTGATGACTGAACCTTGTCCCAGGAAACCTTTAATGTGCTGAGTTGGATCTGATACATGTTCTGGATTAGGAACTTGATATAGCTTTCCACAGCTTGTACCAAAGGTTTTGACACTTCACCGCCTTTCCCCAGCTGGCTCCTGGTTGCTGTATTTCTGTAACTTTAAATCCCTATTTTGGGATCTGTTGGACTTCTTCTAGCATACATTTTGCAAATTTGTAAATTTTGTCTTAATGCAAGTGAATTGTTGCATACAGAGCCCTGGAAGTGTTATCGCAAAATGTTTTGCATATGGAGAGAATGTGCGCACGTTTTATTATATTGTGCGATTGTTTTGTTATATTGTGCGCACGTTTTGTTATATTGTGTGCACATTTTATTATATTGTGTGCACATTTTGTTATATTGTGTGCACGTTTTATTATATTGTGTGCACGTTTTAAGCATCGTTGATTAAAACAAAGACACAATCTACTTAAATGTGGCCACAATTTGTAAAACATGCATTCAATATTGTTGTGACACATAAATGTTTCCTATTAACCAACAAACCGGCAGACAGTGTAATACATTTCCCTGTTAGAAATGGATCTGGTCAGAGTGTATCATCGTGGTTTGGGTGCACAAGGACATACAGAGAACTCCAGCTGCCCAGCATGACATCATCTGGAGTTTAAGTACATTAAAAAGGGTGCTGAGGGCGAAGCGTCTCCCCATCGTGAGGATGACAATTTAGGTCATATTATGGAGTTCATTTTGAACGAAAGGAAAACGTGCGCTCGTTTTATTAATTTGAGGGCTCATTTAAAAGAAAACGTGCACTCATTTTATTAATTCGAGGCCTTGATTAAAGGAAAATGTGCGCATGAATTATCACGGCCAGGAAAATGTGCGCATGTTTTATTAATTCGAGGCCTCGATTAAAGGAAAACGTGCGCATGAATTATCACGGCCATTAAAACATGCACACGAATTATCACGGCCAGGAAAACGTGCGCACATTTTATTAATTTGAGAGTACGTGCTATTCATTCATGGGCTCAATTAAAGGAAAACATGTGCACAAATTATCATGGCCAGAAAAAAATATAACTTTAAGTGACCTCTGTAGTTGCATACCGTCAATTAACATACAAATTCATTTCTTCAAACAGATATTGTGCTGCAAACCTGGGGGGTCTTACTCCCCATAATTAAGCCTTAGGCCCCCTAACACACACATAATATTCTAATATTGTAAATATTACGACGAATCTTGTAATACAATTTTAGACACTTCAACGGAACCATAACATAACATTAGTAGCAGAACCTTAAAATCTGATCTCATAGGGACAGGAAGCCAGTGAAGAGATGCCAAAATGGGTGCAATGTGGTCAAACTTTCTGCTTCGTGTCAAAGGTCTGGGAGCAGCATTTTGCACAAATTGGAGAGCCCTAATGCTGGAGTGCTGTAAACCAGAAAATATAACACTGCAGTAGTCCAATCTAGAAAAGACAAATGCAAGAATCAGGGTCTCAGCATCAGCCATAGACAGGATGGGACAAATCTTCCCTATGTTTGGCAGGTGGAAGAAAGCAGTCTTCGTAATATCTCTAATGTGGAGGTCAAAGGACAATGTAGAATCAAAAATTACACCAAGGATCCTCACTTTGTCAGTGTGATGTATGACACATGAGCCTAGGCTAAGCGTTAGCTGGTCGAATTGATGCTGATGTCTCACTGGACCAAGAACCATCATTTCAGTCTTATCAGAGTTTAAAAGTAGGAAGTTGCTAAACATCCAGCTTTTCAGTAATGCAAGGCATTATTCTAAGGATTTTATGTGGAAGAGATTACCAGCAGTTATCGGCATGTATAACTGAGTATCATCAGCATAGCAATGAAAGGTAATCCCAAAACACCAGAATATGTTCCCAAGGGGTGCTATATAAAGGGAGAAAAGCAGGGGGCCTAACATAGACCCCTGTGGAAACCAAAAATTCATGTCACTAAGGTTAGAGGTAGTGTTATTGTACAAAACAGTGAGAATGACTGGTCAGGTATGACGTCAACCACACAAGGGCACTCTCAGTAATCCCAAAATGATTTTCCAGCCTGTCGAGTAGAATATGATGATCCACATTATCAAACACAGCACTGAGATCCAACAGCACCAGAACTGTAGTGGTGTCCGAATCTATTGCAAGCAGATCATTCACCACTTTAGTGAGAGCTGTCTCTCTGAAATATTTTCTAAAAGCAGACTGTAGTGGCTCAAAAAGATTATTCTCAGTAAGGTGGTCCACGAGCTGCCATGAAGCCACTTTTTCCAGAATTTTAGGGCACAATGATAGATTTGATATCGGCCTATAGTTTTTCAATACACTAGGGTCAAGATTAGGTTTCTTAAGTAATGGTTTAATCACTGCAGATTTGAAACATTTAAGAACAGATCCAGAAGTTCATGAGAGATTAATCATTTCCAGCACAGTCGGCCCAAGAGTGGGCCACAGGTCATTAAACAGTTTTGTTGGTATCGGATCAAATAAGCAGGTTGTGCTTTTGTAGACGTTACAAGTTTTGTCAGCACACCTAGTGAGACACTGTAAAATTCTGCAGATATAGGTAATACCTCAGTAATGGTGCCCACCTCAAAAGCAGGGTGCAGTGGCTGGGTTAAGGCATGCTGGTATATGTTTAACCTAATATTTTCTATTTTCTTAGTAATCCAAGAAATCCTGTGCTGTAAAAGGACAGTGACTTACGGGTGGTTTTCAATGAATAAGTGTTGCCACCGTGTCGAACAAGAACTTTAAGTTATGCTTGAGGTCACACAAGTAATCATTGAACCAAGGTGACTGTGTTTTTGGGGGTGTGGTATTTATAAAGGTGGTGCAATCATGTTGAGTGTGGTTTTGAGCACTGCGTTTAAACTATCCACAAGACTGTCTTCTCACTGGGCATTTGCCAAACGTGAACATAAGATATCAGGCAGTCTAGCTTCAAGTTCAGTCATAGTTGAGGAGTTGATGCATCGCTGCAGTGATAAATAAGGTTGTTGTTGTTCTAGTAAACACAGCAGCGAAACTGTAAACCTAATAAGTGAGTGATCAGAGACCACCGAAACAAGAGGCATGATGTCAATATTCATGACAGCAATACCACGTGTGAGAACCAAATCTAGGGTATTTCCACTAATGTGCGTCGAGTCCTGAATGCACTGCTGAAATCCTAATGCAGCCACAGTCTGCAGAGGGGATCAGAAGGCTTATTTATATGAATGCTGAAGTCACCAATAATCAGAATGTTATCTGCACTAGTTGACAAGTTCGCAATGAATGCACCAAATTAATCTAAGAATTCAGAGTATGGGCCAGGGGGCCTATATACAGTGACAAAATAATATGGCTGATTTTTATTCTGCTATGAAAGACAGATACATCCTGAACAACATTGTTAAAATCTGTTCAAAGATTACTGGAGTGAAACAGAGAGATTTAAACTCTTTCTGCAATCAACAGATCCTCCTGAAGGCTGAAAATATTGTATCTTTGTCAGGTCATGTTCTTTTAGGGGAGTTTTCTCTGCTTCCTTCAGGATGCCGTCATGCTTCACAAGTTTGTAGAAGCAACCGTTTTTTTTTAAGTCTTTTAAAGACTTTTAAATGCTCCATAGGTCTGCCATGATTTTATTTTTATTTTTTTTTGTGGCTACCCATTTTAACTCTTTAAGACAGTTTTTATCTGTTTTTATTTGATTTTATTAGTTTTATTGTTGTTATATGTTGTTATGTTACTGTGTTTTTTACGGACTGCTGAAATTTAATTGCTTGACCTGATTTGATTGATTCTGACCTTGGCAATACATAGCACCGCAGGCAGAACAGAGAATCAGATGCTGAAACGAGTTATATTTGTGATGCCCAACAGCTAATAAGCTAAACATAGATTTATAAATAAGAGCAACACCCCCGCCTTGCTTCGCATCATGAAGGACGTGACTAAATGTGTATGATGGTGGGTAGGCCTCATTTAAGGGGAGGACAGCTGTAGGTTTAAGCAAGGTTTCACATAACCCAATCATATCTAAGTGATGATCCATAATTAGGTCATTAATCAACAATGATTTTGAGGACAGTGATCCCATGTTAATGAGCCCCAAACTAAGGACCTCAGTGGGGTTGACAGTTGGACTGTTTGGATTTAGGGGTGGTTCCAGAGTAGCATATATAAGATGCCTGGAGGTAGGTTTAGGTTTGAGACATTCCATGCGGGTTGTAGGTAGCAGACACAAAATCTTTGCTATTGCTGGAACAACCACTGGGCCATCCTCAATTTCAACATCATCCAGTATAGTAATGGGTATTAAATTTGCAAAGCATATCCCTCTATGATTTTTATGGACATGTCTATGGAAACAGGCCACAGTCTCAACTTGATGAATTTCCCTCCCTGGCAGATAAACTGCACTATTACCATAGTGGATTTTCTGCACTAATTTCCCCGCTAAGCTAATGGATTCCACACCGACATTTGTCACAAGTCTTGCAAGGTCTCTAATAACCTGTTCTGTGGCCTGTTGTAAAATCCTCATGTTGCCCTCCCTGTAGAGCTCTGTCTATGTTCGCAGACAAGATGGCGCCTTCCCCAGTAGGGTGAACGCCATCCAGCATCAGCAAGCCCAAGCAACCCCAGAACGAAGGCCAGTTATCAATTAAATTAAAGCTTTGCTGTCTACAAAATTGTGCCAGCCACCTATTTAACTATGTCAGCTTGCTAAACGCCTCATCATTACCCCAGGAGGGGAGGGGACCAGAGACAATTAATTAATGCCAATGCATCTTTCTGGAAAGGTCACAAGTCCTCTCTCTGTCCATTTTTGTGACCTCAGAGTGCTTCATCCTGACATCTTTGGTGTCGACGTGAATAACTATTTGAGTGTATCTCTTTGTCTGTCCACCCTTCTGCAGCATCAGCACTCTAAGATGGGAGTCAATGTTGGGAGCTCTGGTCCCAGGAATACATTTAACGTCAGCCAGTGTCTGTAACCTAACTTTGTGGGTGATAGAATCCCCTATCACTAAAGCCCGGTATTTCGGCCTGGAGATAGGAGTGGAAGTCACCCATGGGCTAAAATAACTCACATAAGGCATATCCAAGGGAGAAAACCGGTTCATAGTTCACAGTGGCGAGTGTGATTGGATTACCACAACCTGGCACCAAGCCCTACGTGACTTCCTCCACCTAACCACAGTCCGAAAGCCATCCTCCACAGCCGATGTTTCTAGGCTGATGCTAATGGGCACACTAGCCAGCCCAACACTAACCTCATCTGGAGTGCCCATAACATCTATCTCCACTAAGCTAAGAAGCTAAGAAGCTGTTCTAATTTACGGCCACGGCTCTCTAAAAGAGCCACCCTAGCTGCCAGCATCACGCAGGATTTATGTAAAGTGTTTTCTTGTGTACTTTGTGCACACGAAAATTCAAGAGCATAGCCAAGTGAGCGCGAGCTAACCACTAACAAATATGCTAACCATTCCTGTGGTTCACACAGGAGTAAATTAATGAGCTAAAATTCACAGCAGTTACACTGAAAAAGTAACAGAAGTATTAGACTGGTAGAAACAGTAATAAAAGGAGGAAGGAAAAAACTCCCAAGCGTAAACCACTCCTAAGATTAACACGAGTAACGTAATGAGCTAAAATTCACAGCAGTTACACAGAAAAACGAACAGAAGTATTAAAGAAACTTCCCCCTTGAGCCTTAATCCAATTAAAGGTCAAGGGGTAAGATTAGTGTGCCTTAAGATGACTCTGATTTGCCAATGTCTTTTTCAGGGACGTCCCTGCTTATTTCAGCAAGATAATGCCAAGCCACATTCTGCAAGTGTTACAACAGCGTGGCTTCGTAGTAAAAGAGTGCTGGTACTAGACTGGCCTGCCTGCAGTCCAGACCTGTCACCCATTGAAAATGTGTGGTGCATTATGAAGCACAAAATACAACAAATGAGACCTCGGACTGTTGAACAACTTAAGTCGTACATCAAGCAAGAATGGGAAAGAATTCCACCTACAAAGCTTCAACAATTAGTGTCCTCAGTTCCCAAATACTTATTGAGTGTTGTTAGAAGGAAAGGTGATGTAACACAGTGGTAAACATACACTGTCCCAGCTTTTTTGAAACGTGTTGCAGGCATCCATTTCAAAATGAGCAAATATCTGCACAAAAACAATAAAGTTTCTCAGTTTGAACATTAAATATCTTGTCTTTGTGGTGTATTCAATTGAATATACGTTGAAGAGGATTTGCAAATCATTGTCTTCTGTTTTTATTTACATTTTATACAATGTCCCAACTTCATTGGAATTGAGGTTGTATAAACACACAAATATATCTAACATGGGTCAAGAATGCCTGATTGTCATTGTTTTATTTGCAATCTGCTGCAAACTAGATCTTATCTGGCTAAGGTTTTAGTAATTTCTGTCATGTAATATTTTCTTCTTCTTTGCTTTAGCCCTATACATTCTTCTCATCAACCTACTCTTGAATCATCCACTCACATGAGTCACCTTCTAGAAAAATAAAGAGATGCCCTACAACCATTTCTACTTCTGTTATGGAGTAAATCGCTAACATGTCATGTCTAGATCCTTTGAGACTATATATAACCTTAGCTGTCCTACATTGTGAGAATAACCAATGTCCTCCTTGCCTGGGAAAGGACCCACAGATCACAGAACAGCCCTCCATCTCTTTTTCAGAGATACAGCCAATTTTTCCTTTCTGCACCAGCTATTTTCCTCGAGGCGCTGATGCTTAATCAAACCTAAATCCCATTGAGCCTATTAACATATCAGGCTGATATGCACTGCTGTAAAAAGCGTGAGTAGGGAAATGGAGAGCAGAACATTACCATAACTCTGTCTGTGCGATCTGCTCTTTTTCTCTCTCTCCTCTTCACCACCCACATCTATAAATGCCTACCTGGCAAACAGCTGAATATAAATAAACATCTTTATCTTTCTTTGCTTCCTTCAACTGTGCTTACAGTTTTAGAAGTTGTTAATTATTCAGTTACTGGTGAAGATTCACTAAAAAACAACAAGACAAACCAAACAGACTATTCCGGTGTTTTAGCATGTCATCAAAATGATGCAGCCAGGTCCATAAGCATTTGGACAGTGATTCAATTTTTTAAATTTTGCCTCTATACACCAGCAGAATGGGGTTGAAATGAAATAATCAAGATGTGCACATAGTGCAAAATTTTAGCTTTTAGTTCAAGTGGTCTAATAAAAATATCTCATTAACTGTTTAGGAACTGTGGCCATTTCAATACGTTTTCTCTCCATTTTCAGAGACCACACCTGAGTAAGTCCTTTCATCTTCTCCCTCGTTTTCCCTCAGGATCAAGTTTTACGCCGGATGCCCATACTGACGCAACATCAGGTTACATGGAGAATGTGCAGCGGTGGCCTTGAACTGGGAACCTTCCACACTGGAAACAAGCATACTTAACCACTTTTACAGCCAGGTTTCTTTAGACAAGTAAGGGGATGAATACATGAACATTTCCAAGTCACTGAATACAGTAGCAGTTCTACATTGAATTATTACCTGGGCGAGATCCCCTCTGAGCCCCCCCTCCCCCCCCCAAAAAAACAACAACAAAAGAAAATGCACAAAAAGCCATTTTTATGATAACAATAAGGTGCCGAATCTCTTATCACCTCCTGAGGCACTGAGGCAATTCTGCACAAAACAGTATAATCAGAACTTTAATAAAGATATACTATATACATAAAAGTGGCAAATATATACAATCTGATTCATCATTCAGATGGGAAAAAAGATATGTATTTTAAATAAAAATTACGCTGAGGCAGGTTTTACACAAAAGGAGAGAGAGATGAAATAGTAAAAAAAAAAATAACTAGAGACATTCATCACGAAATGCCGAGCTACGTTGCAGCGAAGGATTTGACAGTTGTGACCACTGGTGACCTTGAAAAGCAGGTCAAGGTCATTGGCCTTCGAACCCATGCAAAGTACTCCTCCAAGGCATGTACCCACCAAATATGACATTTTTGCGAGCAATAGGTGCCGAGCTATGTTGCGGCGAACAGACGAACTGACAAAAGGACGGACGGACAACTCGGATGCTATATGCCCCGCCTCGCTGCGCAAGTGTCTCATGGGGCATAAATATAGGAGAACTGCTCAGTCCAACAGAAGAAGATGTCCTTCTGGGATTATTATTATCTGTTTTATTTCAGAGGACTCTGGAGGCAGTTGCAAGGTCCCAACAGGCCCGAAGGGCAGCAGCTTCTGCTGTGGGGGAGGCAAAGCAGCAGGTGTGGGAAGAGTTCAGAGCAACCATGGAGAAGGACTTTCGGTCAGCACCATGGTGCTTCTGGTGGACTGTGAGGCACCTCAGGAGGGGAAAATGGGGAACCATCCAAAGTGTCTACAGTAAGAATGGGACTCTGTTGACCTCAACTGAGGATGTAATCTGGCACTGGAAGGAACACTTTTAGGAACCAGGGTTGCACCTTGTCACCAATCCTGTTTTTAATATTCATGGACAGGATATCGAGGTGTAGTCAGGGGGACAAGGGTTTCCAGTTTGGTGGGTTCAGGGTGTCATCGGTGCTTTTTGCAGATTATGTGGTCCTGTTGGCTTCATCGGCCTGTGACCTCCAACACTGACTGGATCGGTTCGCAGCCAAGTGTGAAGCAACTGGGATGAGGATCAGCACCTCTAAATCTGAAGCCCCTTTCACACCGGGGCTGCTCCCAGTTGCTCCCTGTGGCGTCATGACGACACAGGAATTTCTGCGTCAGGTGCGTGCAGCAGGGAACAGAGAGGAGGTGAGAACGCAGCCTGCAGGTTCTCTGCACAGAGAAGTCAGAGTGCACAGTTTGGCTGCAGACAGACTGTGCACTCTGACTTCTCTTCTACTTGTTGTTGTGCTGAGCTGCAGGGCTGCGCTCTGAGTTCTGTTATAGTTTATCTTTCCTCCCTTGACCGCGAGATGCGCACATGAACCGTCCTAAGCAAATGTGGAGATGTCTGGAGTTCTACTTGGTGTTGACATGTCTTGGACTTGTGATGAGAGAGTCTGGAGAGAAAGGAACTCGTGGTCACAACCCGCCGTACTTGCACGTGCGTGCAGTCTACTTGCAAAAACGTGGGCTAAATTTGGAGATCCGTACGTCGTAAGTACTGCCTCAGTACGAATTTAGGAGCACGCAGACACACCGTAAAGGTTTTAGTGCATGCAGAACTTTCGCTGCGGTCAGGCTGCGGATTCACCAGCAGTACAGATGACGCACGCTGTGAGTACTGCCTCAGTACGGATTCAAAGGAGCACATTTTCATTCAATTACTATTGAATTAACCAAATCCGTACGTAGGCAGTATGGATTATGGCACTCACCACGTACTATGGAGGCCGACAGACTTGCATGCATGACGCAGCTTCTCACTTGAACTTGGACTTTATTTCCAAACTTCAGCAACACACACACTCCACAGCTTCAGTCTGATAACTAGCTGTAACTTTTTGAGGCAAGTATACACTCGTACAACTGACCGCTGCAGGCTGGACATGCTCATGCATCGCCAACGCTGAAAAACACCTGCCGCTCCGGTCCCGCTCATGAAAAAGAAAAGCCAACCCCACACACACACTGCTTTATTGTCAACTCTCTTTATCGTTACACTCCTAGAGACGTGTGTTGAACGTACTCCCTCCCTCCTCTTGCTACTGCCTCCGTACGAATTCAAAAAACATAGTGGCCGTGGCATCTGCAGAAAACGTACGGCGAAAAGTCCTAGAGATGTCCAGACTTTTTACTGGATATATCTGGCAATCATTCTGCATTTTTTTCTTCAGCATGTAGTTTTTACTGCATTAAGTACACGGTATAACAACAATCCTGCGTGATTTATACTGCGGGAACAATGGAACACAGCAGGAATCATAAATTGGCTTCAAGTCACGCCGGGTAACGCCTCTTTGCCCCGACTTGCGCTGGAACCACTTCCTTTCTGCATCGAGCACAGGACACCAAAAAAATTAAACAGGTTTAATTTTTCGGCGCCCAACTTGCTTCCTCCTTTGCGCCCTCGCGCTGTTGTGGCGCCGAGCTGCATCGTCTCGGCACTGAGTTGCTTCCACGCAGCGGCGTCATAATGACACACGGCACAACTGGGAGCAACCGGGAGCACCCCCGGTGTGAAAGGGGCTTGAGGCCATGGTTCTCAGCAGGAAACTGATGGATTACCTACTTCAGGTAGGGAATGAGGTCTTGCCCCAAGTGAAGGAGTTCAAGTACCTCAGGGTCTTGTTCACGAGTGAGAGGACAATGGAGTGTGAGATTGGCCGCAGAATCGGCGCAGTGGGGGCGGTATTGCATTCGCTCTAGCGTACTGTTGTGATGAAAAGGGAGCTGAGCCAAAAGGTGAAGCTCTCGATTTTCTGGTCAATCTTCATTCTCACTCTCACTTATGGTCATGAGGGTTGGGTCATGACTGAAAGAACTGGGTTCAAGTGGTCAAAAAAGGTTACTTAGGAGGGTGGCTGGTGTCTCCCTTAGAGATACGCTCCATGCGGTCATCTGTGTGGTGCTTGGAATTGAGCCGCTGCTCCTTCTTGTTTGGGCATCTGGTAAGGATGCCCCCTGGGCGCCTCCCTAGAGAGGTGTTCCAGGCACTTCCATCTGGGAGGAGACCCCAGGGAAGACCCAGGACTAGGTGTAGAGATTATATCTCCACATTGGCCTGGGAATGCCTCGGCATCCCACGGTCACAGGTGGTTAGTGTGGCCCGGGAAAGGTAAGTCCGGGGTCCCCTGCTTGAGCTGTTGCCCCCGCGACCTGATCCCGGATAAGCGGGTGAAGATGAATGAATGAATGAGAACTGTTCAGTGTTAGTCTCCTTTAGTTCAAAAATGTGAAAAAAGAAAAAAAAAAAAAAAACAGGAGATTTTTCATACGTTTTGTGTCTGCTGTAGTGCCCTCAAGCAAAGAACAGTGTGTTTTCTGCAGCAGACTTTAAGACAGATTGAAGAGTACATGCTGAGGTCATTGACACATCATTCACATGGGAAAAAAAGCTATGTACTTTCAAAAAAAATTTATGTTGAGGCAGGTTTAACAAGCATCATAGCAAGAAGGCTAACAAACCTAAAAGTTACACCTCCAATTCCCAAGGGTTTAATACAGTTCTATCTAATCTAATCTAATTAACATTAGTCCTTCATTCTTGATATGGATACCTGAGAGGTCGGTCTAATGAGTATACGTAAATTCCAATATCAGATTGCTTGTAAAGGGATATTGGATATTGAGAATTTGAACATACTGTATGTAACAAAGTAGGGTTTACAACTTAAAATGACTTAACTGCTTTGATTTACTGAATAGGAGGGGCTTTAAAAATACACCTTTGTTTTTTCTTTAAAAACTAAATTTTATGAGTTTTCAGAGAAGCACTAAACACATCCATACAAATATAACACATTAAGACACACATGCACACAAACACACACACACACACACACACACACACACACACACACACACACACACACACACACACACACACACAAGCACTTGGTCAATATACACAGTAAATTAACCTTTTCAACTCTTTTCAACATTTTTTATCAGTTAACTACAATGAGCAACAGATCCATGTACAGGCACCATCCCTCACACACACACATACACACATTAAAATGATGAAGTTGGCTTCCGTCCCACACGGCTGACGTTATTTTCCCAAATTTTTAGTCTGTTAAGCTATGAAGGGAATCTTTACGAGGTCTATTAGAAAAGTATCCGACCTTATTATTTTTTCAAAAACCATATGGATTTGAATCACGTGTGATTACATCAGACATGCTTGAACCCTCGTGGGCATGCAAGAGTTTTTTCACGCCTGTCGGTTACGTCATTCGCCTGTGGGCAGGCTTTGAGTGAGGAGTCGTCCACCCGCTCGTCGATTTTTTTCATTTTTTAGGAATGGCTCAGAGACTGTTGCTTTGTTTGATAAAATTTTTTTCAAAACTGTAAGGCACAACTGAGTGGACACCATTCAATAAATTCAGCTGGTTTTCGGTAAAAATTTTAACGGCTGATGAGAGATTTTGGTCTGGTAGTGTCGCTTTAAGGACGGTCCACGGCGCCTGACGGCGATCTGCGCTTCGAGGCGGCAGCGTCTCGCCGTTTCAAGTTGAAAACTTCCACATTTCAGGCTCTGTTGACGCAGTAAGTCGTCAGAGAACAGAGAACTTTCAGAAGAAGTCGGCATGAGGAGTTTATTCGGACATTCCATTGTTAACGGTCATTTTGTAATGAAAGAACGTGCGGGCAGAGTCGCATGTCGGGCTGGACCCGACCGCGGGGGGTCGCGGCAGGAAAAACACCTCCGTGTTGGAAATCTTAACGGGCAAGTTGGAACATGCCCAAGCTGTTAAACAATTTCTCAGTTACTCACTTGTTGAAAGCCATTAAAAGCCGCCTGAATTCTACAAATGGTTTCAACACGGAGGTGTTTTTCCTGTCGCGGCGCACACAGATTTGCCGAGTCGTCACGGAAACGACTCGGCGAATTTGCGCGTACGTCTTTCATTAAAAAAATGTCCTTAAACAGTGGAATGTCCGCATAAATTCCTCATGCCGGCCTCTTCTGAATCTTCTCTGTTCTCTCACGATGTTCTGGGTGAATTAAGCCTTAAATTAGGATGTTTTAAGCTCGAAACAGGCCGACGACAGCGCCTGGAAGCGCTGCAGGATGTCCCGCTCCATGGGAAGTCCTTACACCGACAGAAACACCCCATAATCTCTCATCAGCCGTTAAACTTTTCACAGAAAACCATCTTAATTTCTCGAATAGTGTCCACTCGGATATTCCTCACAGGTCCAGAAAAAATTTTGATAAAGCAACGCGCGCCGTCTCGAGCAGCGTGTGAAACAAAGGAATTCAGCCGAGAGGGCTGGACCACATCTCACTCAAGGCCTGCCCACAGGGAAATGACGTCACCGACACGCGTGAAAAAACTCACGCATGCGCACGAGGGTTCAAGCATGATTGGTGTAATCGCATGTCATTCAAATCCATATAGTTAAAAAAAAAAAATAAAAGGGTCGGTTTATTATCTAAGAGACCTCGTACATCTTGAATCCCTTGTCATGATCTGCCCCGGGCCTCGGTTTTCATCTTGGTTCTGTCTGTGTTCATGTCCCCTGTCTTTACTTTTCAGTTTAGGATTACTTTAGTCACTGGTTTTATTTTGCATTTTACCACTATAGTCATTGCTTATAATTTCTGTTTGCTATACTTTGCCATGGTAGTTCTGTTTTAGTTTCAGCCCCAGCCTTTAATCCCCTGTTGATCACTTTCAGTTCTCACCTTTGTTTTCCTGATTTTGTTTCTTTGCTCCTTCCAGGTGTAGGTTTTTCTTGCATTATGTTTGGAACTCACCTTCCACTTTCTTTCTGTCTGCTTAGTGTTTACTTTTCTGCACTCTCTTGCACCTGTTTGTTTCGTCTTTGTTTCTTTCTTCCACACTATTTCTGACTGCTTAGTGTTTGTTTTATTGCATTCTCTTGCTCCTGCTTCTCTCAGCTTTGTCTCCTTCCTGAACTTTCTCACACACCTGTTTTCACTTTCCTTAAAGCTAGAGTTGTTAGTCCTGGAGAGCTAGCAAGAGAGCTAGGAAGATTTGAAAGTAGCACCTCCTCCAGGTTCCACCCCCTCCACCCTACCCCGTCAGTGCTCTGTCCAAAGCCACGCCCCCACAAACTTGAACGCGCATCTGACTGTGGGACTCAGCGGGTCAGAGGAGTGGCTGGTCTGAAAGGCGCAGGACACGCAGGAAGCAGAGGAGCCAAAAATATCGCAGTAGTGTGCACGAGGCCTGAAAAAAAACGCTGGTGTGCCATGGTGGCTGCTCTATCATATATATTGATTTATAACACAAAACTGTCAAAAGGGGTAATAAATACAAGTGTAAAGATGATTGAATATATCGTCAAAGCAGTAAATTGATCAGTCCTTTCGAACGCCATGCAGGTCGCTGCTGCTGCTGCGTTTATGTACCATTGGAAATTACACCCTCTTTGCTTGGATTTTTTTTATGTGGGTGGGGGGGTCAACTTCACTGGGCTCCGGCACCTTATATAGGCAAGAATTAATCTTTTGTGTGGATACAATGAATTATTTTACCAAAAATAAAATGAAAACCACGCTCCTGCCATAAGCAACTGCTGAGTTTGAAACAACAAAATAGTCCTGTAATGTCCGACATTACTTGAACACAGCAGCAGCAGCGATCTGTGCGGCGTTCAAAAGGACTGCTCTGATGTCGGTTCAATGAGATGTCAATGAAACGAGATGAGTGTGCACGTGCAGAGGAGGGAGGGTGTTGAACCTGGTGACAAGAGCAGGAAGAATTAGACATGAAGGCATCTGACTGGTTTTTTGAGAGCACACCGTGTGGCTTACTGGTCGGAGTTTTATCGCTCCTACAGCTGCTACAGACGTCTGATTTTTTCGTTCCTTTTTCTGAATACATAATGTATTTACTACTGGATAGACAGACCATTTCACCCAATATAACAAAAAGTGTTTCTGAACAGAGTTACCTACCCTAGCTTTAATCAGACCCTGTTATTTAAGCCTTGTATTTTTCTCTGTTCTCTGCCAGTTTGTTTGACTTTGTCTGCGTTCCAGCCTAGTGGTTGTTAGTCCTTGACCATCTGCTCTTCTGTGTATGACCTTGCTTTGTGTTTATGACCTTGCTTTGTGTTTTACCTTGTTTTTTTGCCTCTGCCTCTTGATTTTGGACTCACTGTGTTTTTGAACCTTGCTTGTTTTTTTGGAGTCATTTTGCCTCAGCTCTGACAACCTTGTTTCTCCTTGCCTCTGAAACCAGCTTGTTTTTGACATTTGCCTCTGCCTCACGTCTGCCAATTACATTTGCCACGCTGACTGTTCACCTGTTTACCGAACCTGTGCCTGTTTTTCTGTATAAAGCCTTTAAATAGGCTACTCAACCTTCTGAGTCTGAGTCTGCATATTGTGTCCAGCGTATTGTTCGTTCCACGCCACGAATCCTGGCAGTCATGTCAATTTGTGCAACAACCCGTCATTTTCAGTGAATAAATAAACTGGATATACAAGGTCTGTTAGAAAAGTATCGGACCTTTTTATTTTTTGCAAAAACCTGATGGATTTGAATCATGTGTGCTTGCATGAGCCAACCTTGAACCTTCGTGTGCATGCGTGAACTTTTTCATGCCTGTCGATTGTGTCATTTGCTGGTAAGCAGCCTTTGTGTGAGGACGTGTGTAGTGCTCTTTGCAGATTTTCATTGCAAGGAAAATGACGGAACGACTGGAGCAGCACTGCATCAAATTTTGCCAGAAACTGGGCGACAGCCAGGTGGAAACCATTCGGAAGATTCAGACGGCTTTCGGTGATGATCCTATGGGCATCACACAGATTAAGGAGCGGTACAACCAGTTTAAAGACGTCCGCACAAAGGTGGAGAGCGAGCTGCGCTCCGGTCGGCCATCAACATGCTGAAACGACCAGATCATTTCCAAAGTGAACGCTGTGGTGATGCGGGACCGTCGTGTAACTATCCGAGAAATTGCGGAAGAGGTGGACATCAGCACTTTTTTGGCACATTCCACTGTGACAGAAGATTTCAGTTAAGTTGAGTTCAGTTTATTGGCCCTTTGCAGTAACAGAAACCACATTGGAAAAAAAGGTGCAAGAAGCTCAAGTGTGCTGTTGACATTAAAAACTATACCACAAGACGTGAACAAACAATTTAACAGACACACATGGTAAACAAATGCCATGTAAATTCTAAAAGATCTAAAAACGATATCACAAACAAGAAAACAACCAAACGCCTGAGGAAAACAAATATATACAAATCTAAAATTAAGGAGTTCATAAAAAAGCAAATTAAAAACAAATTAAACAATGGAAATATCAACGTGCATTGTTAACGTGCACTAAATAAATAATAAATAAAATGCACTATATAAAGTGCATTGTGCAAATCCAAAATTCAAAGTGTGCCATTCAGAATCATCACAGCTTGTGGAAAAAAACTCCTCGAGTGTCAGACAGGAGAGCATTTAACACAACGGAATCTTTTTCCAGAGGGAAGAAATTCAAACATGGCCATAGACGGATGACTTGAAGTGTCATTAATGATCTGCAAAGCCCGAGTTAAAAGTCTGGCTTTGTAAATCACCTCCAATACCGGCAAAGTGCAGCCGATGGTCTTGCTGGCCGAGCAGACCACTTGGTTTAAAGTCTTTTTTTCTTTTACAGTAAGGTTACCAAACCACACTGTACCATTTGGCCATGAAAAGAGTGGCGGTGAAATTCGTGCCGAAGCTGACGGCGGAGAAAAAGCACCTTCGTGTTGAAGTCTCACAGGACATGCTGGACTCCGAAAAATGATGCCCACCTCTTCCACAATTTCTCGGATAGTCACACGACTGAAAAGCCACCAAAAGCCGTCTGAATCTTCCGAATGGTTTCCACCTGGCTGTCGCCCAGTTTCTGTCAAAATTTGATTCAGTAGCACTGCTCCAGTCGTTCCGTCATTTTCCTTGCAATGAAAATCCACCAAGAGCACTACACACGTCCTCACACAAAGGCTGCTTACCAGCAAATGACGCAATTGACAGGCGTGAAAAAGTTCACGCATGCGCACAAAAGTTCAAGGTTTGCTCATGCAAGCACATGTGATTCAAATCCATCAGGTTTTTGCAAAAAATAAAAAGGTCCAATACTTTTCTAACAGACCTCGTATATGCACATAGCCTAACAGCGAACATGAATTTGGCCCCAAGATGGCACCACAAGCCACGTGACAGTTTTTTTTTTTTTTTTTTTCCGGCTCGTCATGTCGCTATCCTCTGTATAAAGGGACTCTACCCCTGCACTTAACCCCCACCCTCCCTTCCCCTTCTCACCTTCTCAGCAAGCAGGGGTGCCTGCAACTGCAGGGGGCGCCAATTTGCCAATTCAAGAGTCCACAGTCCCACTGAGCAGTGTCCTGGCAAGGAAGCGTGATCGCCAATTTATTTCCAGGCAACTCAGCAGGCAGCGCGCATATAAGTTCAATTAGTCTCTGTCAGGACGGGTGGGAGCCCGTCACCAGGGGCAGCTGGACCCACAATACAGACCCACAGACTAGACTTAGGTGAGGAAGAAATCATGGTCTTTATTCCAGCATCAGGTTCGGTACACATGTAATCAGTCAGAGCGGCAGAGGTACAAGCAGGGTCAGGCTGAGACGCAGTCATAAACAGGCAGGGTTCAGAGGCACGAGCAAACACTGACATCTGGGACGAGGCAAGAGGCATGGTCGAAGACAACAGAGCAGGATTCGGAACACGGCAAGACAAAATCAGGACTGAGTAAGGCGCTGGAAAGTGTACAAGACAACAATCTGGCAGGGAAGTGAAGGACTGTGGGGTTTAAATACATGTGGACTAATTAGTGAGACGCGAGGGACAGGTGGTGTCAACGAAGTGCACGTGAGGAACAATCTAGAAGGGGGCATGGCAAAACAAAGATGAACAAAGATACTACATTGTGAAAGACAGTGAGGGAGGACAACACAAGGTGGAGTGAATAAAAGACAAAGATATGTGAACAGGTGCACAGAGCGTGAGTGAAAGGAAACACAAAGCAAACAGAGTTAAAGTGAGAAACAGGGACACATGGCCAGTGCAGAGAGAACATAATCAGGTATAAGTGAGGGATGAAGACATGAAGGCAGCTGCAGGATGTGGGGTGAAACAGAACTATGAGCAGAAAATAATATAAACAATGAACCGGCTAAACATAAAACAGAATAAAATATAACACAGAACAGGGCATGAACAGAAACAAAATACTAAAGCAAAACTAAACAAGAGATAATAAAAACTGCACGCAAGAGTAGAGATAAGTACTAAACTCAATTAAACACAAACTGACTTAAGAAAACAAGGCGGTAAAACAGAAAACAAAGTAAAGCCTGGCATCAAGCATAAGCCCAAAAAGGAAAAGCAAAAACAAGAGATAAACAATGATCAATAATGCAAACATAAACTGACAGAACAAAACTAGAACGGAACTGGATGATGGCAGAAGCATGAAAAGTAACAAAAACAAAGTAACAAAGCAAAACAAGAACAGGGACTGACCACATAATGAAAATAACAATTAATAAAACAAAGCTGGGGCAGATGAAGATGAACTAAATAAAGAGGCCAAATAAGGATTAAAACCTGGATCAGGGACGGGCATGACAGTCTCGTCAAGAAACAGGTGGAATATGACGGAAAGCTGCGCATGTTGGCAATCCCACAAACGGAGGAAGGGAGACAATATTTCCTTCCATAAGTATGTGGTTTTGGTTATTCTCGTCACTTTGTCCATGACATGTTGATAAACAGGTGTATGTTTCTTGCCCATGTCTGTGCTGTCTGAGGACACGGACCATTAACTCTTCACTTACACACACACCACTCACACAGAAATGTGCAACCCACACCACTGAGTTCATGAAAGAAACTCGGTCAAAAAAGGACAATTGTGTAAAACTATAATATAATATGTTATATTATTATATATATATATATAGAGAGAGAGAGAGAGAGAGAGAGAGAGAGAGAGAGAGAGAGAGAGAGAGAGAGAGAGAGAGAGAGAGAGTAATGGGGAGCTGAGCTGCACTGAACACAGAAGCAGCTCACCCCAGCAGCGCAGCTTAACAGCGCAGATCCGTATAACTTTCAACACCAATTTTTCAGAATGTGTGGGTGTCAGAGTAAGTTTAATACTTTCCTGACATAATTTAATGTTAATTAAATTTACTGGCTTGATATCTAGGTCAGAGTGGCATTTTAACTTATATTTTGCAAGTGTTTTTCTTAGTGTGTTCACTCGCGAATCCTATTGAAAATGCATTAACATCTGGGAACTTTGTCAATATTTTGTGGTTAGGAGGCGTCATGTCGCTGTCCATGAAGGGACATTCGCGTTTCGTAAGCAGCACTGGGAGTGCAGACTCTAGTACTCATATATACCCTCTTTGTTACCCATACAGTGATATGAAAATCACTTTGCGGCAAAGATCTTTTTTTTTTTTTAAGTGCTCGTACTGCCCGCCATGTGTCATAAAAAAATGCCACTCTGGGAGGCTGCCTGGTTCCCCTATTCCAAACATCGCTACTGACTGAGTATGTACCAGACTTCATTTGCATCCATCATTAGTATTTCATTGTGACAGTCCCTCAGTGGTGAGGAAGATTGTCTTTTGATTGATTCCCAAAGAGGATAAAAAAAAAAAGTACATCCACGGTCAGTCTGGAGCAGTGGTGTCCAAAGTATTCCAGAAAGAACCAAGTGGGTGCAGGTTTTCTTTGCAGCCAACAGGTGATTTCACTGATTCACATCACTTTGCGCAGACGGGATGGGTTCATCAGTGAACTCATCTAGGCTTGAGTATCCCATGTGGATTTGGCAAACGCACAAATTTCACATTTTCTTTTTAGCAAAATACTTCATTGTGCCACTCAGCCATGAGATTGTTCAACTCATGAGCCAACAGAAAAAAATTACACAATGCACAGTTTCTCCACTCACAACCACAGAAGCTGATAATTCTTTCAGACTTGTCACAGGTTTCTTGGCGGTTTCCCTCACTAGTTTCCTTCATTTAATGTTAGTTTTTTTTTTTAATATAGACAGATTTACTTTACAAAATAATCGTGTTTTTACACTATTCCTTAATGATATATGTAAATGAAGTCAAAGACACATTCAGTGACTTTGAAATGCCAATGTACCCATCCTGTGATGTGGAAAAAAACTGGATGTAAAAGTGAAGATTTGCATGAAAAGTAATCTTCATATTTAGTTCATCCTACTCCTATGACCATGCATACAAATGACTGTAATTTCTACATGGTGAATGCAATATTTTTGTGAAATCCTTTGAATTAAAGCCAAAAGTCTACACTGCAAGCACATCTTGATCATTTCATTTCAACCCCATTACACTGGTGTACAGAGGCAAAAACACAAAGTTGGGTCACGGTTCAAATATTTCTGACCATATTTCTTTGAACAGTCCAAATAAATTTGGAAGTCCTGAGTTGAATCAATATATTGGTATTTCTTCAGGCTGTTTTTTTTTTGTTGTTGTTGTTGTTTGTTTGTTTGTTTGTTTGTTTTTTGATTGCTTGGATCAGATCCACATTTGTAAAGTTGAAGCTTGAAACCAAAAGCTAAAAACAAGTTGGATCACTGTGGTTCATGTTACAGTTTGTGCAGTTATTCACCTGCCAAATACAGCATATTGTGTGACCTGTCATTCTCTTGTACACTTATATAATTATGATTAAAGGGGAAAGCAGTAAGATATAATAATAATAAAAAAAACATACTCTGTAATAGCAAACATTTCCAGTGCAACAGTAAAAATATACCAATATACTACAAACGTACAGTACAACATACAATATTTTGATTTTAAATGGAGATTCCTTCAATATGCATTGACAACTCTTAACAGCTTTTCTTTTTTGTGCCAAGAAAATGCTCCTTCTGGTCGACTTTACAATGTGATTACTAATTCACTCAGGTCTACATTTTGCTCCATGGACAATCCTTTTCAAATCTGATGAATAAATACACAGGGTAGGGGCAATGTTAAAAGTAGATTTGCATCATCTTAACTCTAAATCAACCAATGGTAAAGTTATGATGAAATGACAGTCCACTGACTGTGCAACAATAACGCTTCTTTCAGAATATTTTGTTTTGTAATATCATATAATTTGCACAGGAATTGCATCAGTATTGCAGTGGAAGTTTTTCTCAATAAACTACTGGACTGGGATCAGAGGCAAAAAAGATCAAGAGTGCTCAAGAGATACCACACCCAAATTTCAAAGCATCAGGCATGTAGATAAAATATTACATGAGCTGTTCAAGAGCAAGCTTCAATCACAATCTTACATTCCGGGCTAAATCAGTCAAAAATAGAACCCCAGTAGTAGACAGCCATGATACAGGCGGGTGTATTACAAAAATCCAAGGTGCTTTAATGATCCAACTGAGTGAGCAAAAATCAAACAGGTAGGTGCAGTGTGAGTGCAACATAAAGTCTAATACAGAAACACAAAACGGGGAACAACTGGGAGGTGTTAACGACAACAACAGAACTAATGCCAGCTGGAGATGTTGGAATGTGAGAAACCAACCGGAGTACTTTCAAAACCAAGAATGCACAAAAACAGCTCACCGCCACACCACATGTTTGTTTAGTCACGTTAAGGTTGGTTAAGAGTAGTAACATTAACGTTAGCAACAAACAACTTGACAGCAGTGACTTAAATGTAAAAGAATAAATTAACAACAGGTGCAGGAAAAGTGAAAACGGAACACTAAGACACAGGAGGAAATAAGGAACAAAGAAATAAAAGACAAAACTGACATCATGAAGTGTGTAGAAATGAAACCTGATCAAGAAATATGAAGCCAAAACATAACGTACACAAAATGACAAAAACAAATGTGAACTAAACCATAAATCAACAGCTAAACAAACAAGCAGTGAGCCACAAAAACCAGAAATGGATCATAGCACCATGGGGGAAAAATCAACATGACAATAACAAATGCACAAGGTAAACATGGAACTTAGAACATCTTGAAAATCACAAATACATAATGAACAGAGTGGCACACAAAGACCCTGACCATGGACGCAACAGAGCAAACAAGAAACACAGACAGTGACACACACCGATGCCAGCTCGCAGACAGATCACAAGGGCAGGGGGAGTAACCAAGGAGGACCACAAACACATGTACAACTGAGACAACTGAGGGCACAGACACACACACACACACACACAAGTGGGACCCACAAAAATGATACTCACACACACCAGACAGACACTGCCCAGGGGTGCACACACACACACACGTAGAAAACCAAAACTGTGCATAAGCGACAGACAAAATGAACCAAATAAAGACAATAACAGGACAGGAACACAAATTCAAGAACAAAAGACACAGAAAGGGCCAGAGAAACGCATACACAACACACAATAAAATATCTGCTCTAATTTCCATAAAATTAGCCATTTTCCTAGATACAGTATTAGTATGTGGACAGAAATTTAACACAATACGATATGTATCCACATAGGCTACGCCATGATTCAGGAATAATACTTTTTATTATAGAATAATTTTATCCACTCACTCACTCACTCATCTGCAACCACTAACTCCAATTAAGGGTCATGGTGAGGGCTGGAGCCTATCCTAGGAGTCAGGGGGCATGAGGCGGGGTACACCCTGGACAGGTCGCAAGTAATAAGGTTGCGTAGACACAGAAACGTGGTGTACGTCCTTCTCCACGCTGTCCAGGTGTATCAAAATTGAAATGACTATGGAAATGTGCAGTGTGCATGTTTCTACAGCTATTGTTCCTTTGACAACACTTGGAGGTGTGACTGGGAAACTTAATAATGTGAAAACAAGAAGTCATCAGAGTGGTGTGCACATCAGTGAGTAAATAATTTATTTGTTTAATTGTCTCTAATGAGAACCAGTGCAATGTACATTTGGGCATGTGCGCATTCAAATATGTTTTTTTTTTTTTTTTCTATTTTGTGTTTTATTGGTGAAACTAGAATTGCAACTTTCCTGACAAGCCCCCCTTGTTTCTCTGTGTTCAGTATTTGTCAACAAACGCATGCGTTAAGTTGTGAATGTCACACATTATTAGCTGCGGCGCACTTCAGCATTCATTAATAGTTTGGCTCATTTAAGTGGTGTATTGTTTTCTGCCTTCATTTAACCCCAGGGGGCCGTGTCTACCCGCTAAGAACGTGGCTGATGACCCCTCTAACGAACCCCAGCACTGACCAAGAGAAGCGGTACAATGAACTCCATTCCCGCACTCAGACAGTAATGGAGAGGACAGTGGGGGGTTGCTGCTGTACTGACCTGAGAAGGTGTGCTGCATTGTGATGGCCTGTGGTGTCCTCCATAACATGGCACGCCACCATGGAAGACCACCTCCAGAGCAGAACTCCCCCCACCCCCACCAGAGGAACTGGACGCCCACCCGTCAATTTCAACCCACCCCTGGAACCTGGAAACTATATGGGGCCAGCAGCATGTGATTTCAACCATGTAAACAGGTAAGGACAGAATTCACTTATTCACAAGTGCATTTATTGCTTTACTGATATCACTAAGGACAATTATTTGATCCAGACAATCACTGACGCCACTGATTGCTCTCACAATTTCCTCTTGTGATTCCAGCACAGTTCGGGTGAGGACACGGCCAGTCGGGCAGATGTCAGCAGCTGGTCCCTTACCAAAAAGTAGTACATACAAGTATGTTTCAAGTATACTTCCAGTTTACTTTTTATATACTTATCAGTACTATTTTTTGGTAAGGGGTGTGGAGACACAGGGTTCAGCAGAGCCGGTGGAGGAGTCTGTGCCCTCTCCTGACTCACTGTCTGTTCAGAAACCAAAAAAAAATGAAGTAATTATATATGAGTCAAAGTGTTTAATATCCTTGCAACTTTACACATGAGCTATGTGTACTGTGAGCAGCCTACTGTATGACCAGTATAATGACATTTATGTGTTCAGCATATTTACTTTTTCCACTTAACTTCCAGCCATAACGTCTGACATTTTTTGTATATTTGTTGTTTTTGTTTTACTTCAGTGTGTGTGCACGCTGCTCTGAGTCTACAGCCTTTCACACACTCCCACTCAGTGCTTTTTCATTTCAAAATGATCCCAGTTGACAGGGTACCAAATAAAATATCCCTCCGTGACCCTTCATTTACTAGTATCTGTAGCTCACACTCAGTAAAATTTCTTTTCTATGTTCATGTTGAATGATGGCACAAAGAGGGGAATCCCAGGTCCCAGGGCCTATATAAGTAGATTTGCATATTTAAATGGAGGTGTGGACAGGAAAAAGTTTGGTACTTCTGCACGTGTGCGCAATTCCATATTGATTGGGATGTACAAACAGAACATGCTTGGATCCATGCATATGCACACTTTGATAAATCTGACTTTTTTGTGTGTACAACAGTTTCTGGGTTTTAGCATACACCATGTTTCTGTAGGAAATCCACACAAGTCTTTGTACATGAGGCACCTGGTCTTGTCTGATAAGGTTGACATGCTAGCCTATGAATTTGCTCAGATTAAGTCATTGCTCCTTAGGCTGCAGCCTCCTGTGGCTTCTGCTATTCCTATCACAGAGCAGTTGGTGTCTTCCTGTGAATATACTGAGGAGGAGCTGACTCCCCCACTACCAGCCATCATGATGAGGATGTTATGTCTCTGATGGCATCTGAGTTATTATTTAGTGTGGGCCAGACAGGTCAGTTTGAGGGCCAAGAAGAGGGGGGCCATTCCCCTCTTCCTTCCGTACGGGACTCCCATACCTTAGATGCAGAATCTCCTCAGGCATCAGAGTGTGGGCCGTCCACTTTAAAGCAGGCCATTCAGTTGACAGTGTTGTGGCTTGGCATTGATGCTCCTCCCACAGGAATTGCTCCTTCTAATGTGATTTTTTAAGGTCACTCGGACACCAGTGTTCAGTGTTCCACCCTCTTTTCCATATATTGAAGAGCTTCAGAGGTGCTGGTCTGATCCTAAATCTCTCCCATTTGCCACAGGACTGCAGGGCACCTTGTGCAATGAAAGATGCAATACAGTATGATTTAGGCCACATGCCATCACTAGCCTGGTTGTAACACCCACTGATGCTGTCTAACCAGGGGCCCAATGTCCACGCCCTCAGTGTAGGGTCACTGATGAGCTCCTTACCAAGAGCTATGACACAGTGGCTCGAATTGGTTGTCTAGGGAACTCCCTGTCTCACCTTGCCATTGCACTCCTACAGTCTCTCCAGGATGCTGATGCTGACAGTGAAACAGAGCCTGAGTGATGCTTCACTCAAGGCTTTCGCCTACATGTCACGAGAATTTAGCAGGTTAATGTCCACCCTAACTATTTCCTGATGCCAAGTGTGGTTGGCCCAATCCCCACTGTCTGAGGCATGCAGGGGATCACTACACACCCTGCCTATCATTCCAGATGAGGCTTTCAGGCCTGCAGCCAAACAGACCCTGGACCATACTGTTCATGCAAATAATCCTTGCCAGTTATTTGCGGAATTACAATGAACTCGCAGGCACCAACCTAAGCACGCAGGTGGCTTCTGCCCTAGATGTTGGAGTTCTATTTTCCATGCAAATGCACATGCTTTCTGGGGTTAGGGTCGTCTGCCCTTCCAGCAGTCCACCTTTTGACCACCTGCAGGTAGACCTCCCAGAAATGACAGGCGGGGCCAACAAGGACTGGCCCTTGAAATCATCAAGGGCCTGCAACAGTTGGGTTTGCCATCCATGTTTCATCTTGGAAACAGCTCAACTGGTGGTGGGACTTGGTCTCAGAACACTGGTCAGGGGCAACAGTTTTTATATTTTATATTAAAATATTCAGTTCAATCGTACCCCCCACCCCCCCCCAAATCCAATGGGGTAAAAGTTATGGTTGTAACAGACATGGACAGGTCTCTTGTTCTCAGGCAGGAAATTTGAGAGCTCCTGAAGAAAGGAGCCATAGAACAGGTTTAGAGTTCAGATCAGTCAAGAGGGTTCTATTTAATTTATTTTCTTGTTCCAAAAAATTATGGAAGTTTACATCCTGTTCTTGACCTCATAAATTTAAATCAGTATGTAAAGGTACTGCGTTTTCACATGCTCCACACAACAGACCTTCTCCAGGCAATTTGGCAGGGGGACTGATTTACCAGTGTGGACCTGAAGGACGACTATTTCCACATCCTGGTGGATGCTCACCATAGGCAGTTCTTCTGGTTTGACATCGCAGGACAGGCGTACCAGTTCTGAGTCTTTCCATTTGGACTCTCCCTCACTGTTAGTACTTTCAGAAGGTGTGTAGCAGGAGCACTCTCTCCTTTGCAGGCTTGGGGAATACGAATTGTTCCATATGTAGATCAGTGGCTTGGGTGTGCTCTAAGCAAGCACTTGACAACACTTTGACCCTACTGAACCATGTGTCGCAGTTAGGGCTCTCTGTGAATTTTGCAAAGAGCTCCTTGACTCCCAGCCAATAGGTGTTTTTTATTGCCATTGCGATCGACTCACTGGTGATGAGAACTTGCCGATCACCACAGAGAGTGGACATTATTCTCACTCTGGTCTCCTGTGGTCACAGGAATACAACACTGACTTATAGTTTGCTCCTCCAGCTGATGTTGGACAGTTGGTTGCAGTGTCAGCAGTCATACTTCTGGGACTCCTGTTTTTACATCCCTTACAAATTTGGTTCATCAGACTGGGTCTCGATCCCCAGCTGCACCAAAACAGGTCTGAGGATCTTCCCGGCCAGTGCCTTCAACAACTTTAGCCCTGGGTAGACATGTGGTGTTCCTCTGGACTCTCTGCCCTCCCACTGGGAGGTTGTTCAAACAAATGCTTCACTTTTAGGTTGAGATGCAGTGTGAAACCACAGAATGGTGGGAAGGCGGAAGTCCATCTGTTTGCCTCGAGTGCCACAACACACTGTCACCTGTGGTTCTCTCTCAGAACCGAACAGCCCCTTGGGTCAAGGTGCTCTGGCTCACCCTTGACCAGGCCGTTTCCTGAATGCGTTTCCTCCTCTTCTGTTGCTCATGCTGACACTACACACGATATGCATGAGCAATCACACAGTGTTGCTGGTACCTCATAATGGCCAGGCAGGACATGGTTCCAGATGATTCTAATGCTCCTCAGCAGGGAGCCGTGGCCTCTCCATCAGAGGTGGGACCTTTTATTGCAGTTGGAGGGGAGCATTTGGCTTCCTCACCCGGACCATCTTCAGCTGTATGTGTGGCATCTGATTATGCATTACACTATAGCCTAACCCTTCCTTTCTACCACAGCAAGGTTTGGCTTTCCATGTTAACCCGCCTGTTACCTTGACTGTATTTGCTCTACAATCTAGTGCAGAGACTAATTCTAGTCTGTTGTGTCCTGTTCGTGCACTTAGATGTTAGATTGAATTGTCAGCTGAGTTCCGCAGAACTGATGCTCTGTTTGCCTGCTATGGGGTACACAGGAAGGGCTGTGCCTTGTCCAGACAAAGTCTGTCACATCGGATTGTTGATGCTATATTGCAGGATGGCGACCATCAACCTCCTCCAGTGACATGTCATTCAACCCAAGGCATATCCACTTCCTGGGCTGCCCTGAGAGGTGTTCCACTGAGGGACATCTGTGCTGCAGCAATGTGGGCTTCCTCCTGTACTTTCACCCACTTCTATAGAGTTAATGTGGCTGATACTCACGCTATGACAACAGCTATATTAACGGCCTCTTAATACTTCAACTGTAAATGCTGATTCCTCCTGACCTTGTTGGTATGAGATCATCCAGGTGCTAAGCACTGCCCTCTGGTGGTCAGGAGGAATGAAATACAACAAGAGTTACATATGTAACTAAGGTTCAATGAATTCCGGATGATCGCCAGAGCTGGTTGTCACTCACAGTCCAGCCAATAGATTCCAAAAGAACAGAATGCTGGGTGACACAGTCTTATATATTGTTGTTGATGTCACCCAGGTCACGTTCATTAATGTGACGTTGTTGGTGTAAGACCTCGACCTCTCCGCATATGCATGTGGGATAATCCAGGTGCTAAGCACAGCCCTCTGGCTGTCAAAATTCATAGAACCGTAGTTACATTCGTAACTCTCAATTTCATGAAAAACCATGGATGTTCTTCAGGGATGTTCTTGCGCAATAGCAAAAACCAATGCCCTGCCTCTGATCGCCATTAGTTCCTTACTGGGACAACACCAGATACAGCAGCAGAATGCGCAACATAGGAGACATCTAGAAGAAGAAGCCAGCTGTTGTTAACATAGTATAAATAGCAGAGCATAGCTTTGCAATTCTGAACTGAACATAAACTTATATGGTCTACCACTATCAGGCATACTGATTTTGTTTTTTAACCTTGCAGAACAAGATAGAACAAAAACAACATGTGGCCCAAGTCTCTCACAACTTTTATTTTTTCACTATATAACATGAACAGCTCTATAGTTGAAGGCTAATTGTTACACCCTTACAGTAATACATATATTTGAACACATATAGCTAGCTACAAAGAGAGCAAGGACATCATGAGAACGTATGCCTTTGTGTGGTGGCATGGCAAAATGATCATGCTGAAAGTGTTTGTGCTTTGTATGTGATCACTTAGATCCACCAATTGTCTAAATATATATCTAATTGGTGTGCTCTAATCAATCAATTGGTTGATAGGCTAATCACCCAATCATCAATCAATTTACATAACTTGGAGGACATTCCTGAAAATAGAAACTGTGCCACTCACATTTTTTCCATAGTAATGACTTGTGCTTGGTACTGTTTACAGAAACAAAGATTTGCTCTTTTCTCTCTCCTCAGTCATCAATTCTCTCTGTTGTCTGCTTTGTTGTAATCAATACTTTTACCCAAAACATGATCTATAAATAAATTCTACAATCAGATAGGTGACATGATGGATATATCTGCCACACTATTTACTGCGTTACTGTTTGGAAATTGCATATTTGGCATATTGGGAAGTCCAGACCAAGTCCACGACCAGTTCTGATCGAGAGAGCTGAGCTGGAGGCTGTGGATTCCTACAAGTACCTCGGGCTGTGGCTGGACAGCAAACTGGACTGGACAACCCACACCAACCATCTGTACAGGAAGGGACAGAGCAGGCTGTACTTTCTGAGGAGGTTGTGGTTGTTTAACATCTGCAGGAAACTCCTGCGGATGTTCTACCAGTCCATAGTAGCCAGTGTCCTCCTTTACCCCGTGGTGTGCTGGGGGGAGGGGGGGCAGCACATTCAAGAAGGATGCATCCAGGCTGGACAAACTGATCATGCGGGCTGGCTATGTGGTTGGCATGAACCTGGACTCTGGTGATGGTGGCAGAGAATACTGGGCAAACTGCTGAACATTATGCACTATGCCAGTCACCCTCTTCAGCCACAGACTGCTCCATCCCAAGTTCAGGTCCACCAGACTGAAAAACTCCTTTGTCCCTCAGGCCATCAGACTGTACAACTCCTCAATCGAGGGGAGTAACAGGAAGACAGAGGTCGGGAATGAGAGGAACAGTAGTAGCCAGTAAATCCAGTATTGATCAGTATATCTGGTATTTATATTGTGTATTTATATTTATATTTGCAAACTGTTTTTCTTTTTTACTTTCACTTTTGATACACTGTGTGCTTCTTACCCTGTGTGCTGCTATACAATGCTGCTGGGACCTCAATTTCCCTGAGGCTGTTTTCCCAAGGGATTAATAAAGTTCTATCTAATCTAATGAAATCTAATTTAATGATACGATAATGGTAAAGCAACATGAAGTGGACCTTAAATGGCCCCTGGGCCTCATGTTCAAAACCACTCTGCAAAATTTGCTTGCACTGACAGTAACTACACTCAACAAAAATATAAACGCAACACTTTTGGTTTTGCTCCCATTTTGTATGAGATGAACTCAAAGATCTAAAACTTTTTCCACATCCACAATATCACCATTTCCCTCAAATATTGTTCACAAACCAGTCTAAATCTGTGATAGTGAGCACTTCTCCTTTGCTGAGATAATCCATCCCACCTCACAGGTGTGCCATATCAAGATGCTGATTAGACACCATGATTAGTGCACAGGTGTGCCTTAGACTGCCCACAATAAAAGGCCACTCTGAAAGGTGCAGTTTTGTTTCATGGGGGGATACCAGTCAGTATCTGGTGTGACCACCATTTGCCTCATGCAGTGCAGCACATCTCCTTTGCATCATCCGTGAAGAGAACACCTCTCCAACGTGCCAAACACCAGCGAATGTGAGCATTTTCCCACTCAAGTCGGTTACAACGACGAACTGGAGTCAGGTCGAGACCCCGATGAGGACGACGAGCATGCAGATGAGCTTCCCTGAGACGGTTTCTGACAGTTTGTGCAGAAATTCTTTGGTTATGCAAACCGATTGTTTCAGCAGCTGTCCGAGTGGCTGGTCTCAGACGATCTTGGAGGTGAACATGCTGGATGTGGAGGTCCTGGGCTGGTGTGGTTACACGTGGTCTGCGGTTGTGAGGCTGGTTGGATGTACTGCCAAATTCTCTGAAACGCCTTTGGAGACGACTTATGGTAGAGAAATGAACATTCAATACACGAGCAACAGCTCTGGTCGACAATCCTGCTGTCAGCATGCCAATTGCACGCTCCCTCAAATCTTGCGACATCTGTGGCATTGTGCTGTGTGATAAAACTGCACCTTTCAGAGTGGCTTTTTATTGTGGGCAGTCTAAGGCACACCTGTGCACTAATCATGGTGTCTAATCAGCATCTTGGTATGGCACACCTGTGAGGTGGGATGGATTATCTCAGCAAAGGAGAAGTGCTCACTATCACAGATTTAGACTGGTTTGTGAACAATATTTGAGGGAAATTGTTGTGAAAGTGTAGGAACACGGACCCACAACAGGGGGCGCAAATGAACGGACAATGGAGGAGTCAAATAACACTGTTTTTACTGTTGTGAAAACAGGCACAACAACACAGCCGATTACAATATTGAGACTAAGTCCAATTACAACGGTGTCGTGTGGGCAGGCTCGACGATAGGAGACGTCTGTCCAAGTCGAACCGGAACCAACCCGATTTCCTCTGCCACCGAACCCCGGGAATACTGGAGCCGCCAAGTCCCGAATTCCCAGGTGGCCACTGCCTCCGCTCGTCGGATCCGGTACTGCTGGCATGGAACAAAAACAGTCAGGTGTGGATGCGGCTGCACCCAGCAACACGGAGGGTGGAGAGTCTACCTCCACCTCTCGTTAACAACAATGCAGGAGTGTAGGAAGGTGAGTACTTATCCAACTGTTGTCCAGTAGTCTGCTGTCCTACCAATACTCAACAAGAAATACAACAATGGTTATTTATATGTTCAGGCTGAGATCGTTACCTCTTTGATTAGGCGATATCTCGGCAAATGAGGTGGAGATGCCGTCCTGCTGATATACCTCCCTGTTGATTAGAACCAGCTGTCTCCAGTGATGGGTGACAGCTGTCATCCTGGTTGCTCCTGTGAGGCGGCAGCGCCCTCCGGTGCCTGGAGCCCGCACTCCAGGCAGGGCGCCCTCTAATGGTGGTGGGCCAGCAGTACCTCCTCTTCAGCGGCCCACACAACAGGACCCCCCCCTCAACGGGCGCCTCCTGGCGCACGACCGGGTTTGTCTGGGTGGTGACGGTAGAAGTCAGCCAGGAGGGCCGGGTCCAGGATGAGGCCCTTCTTCACCCAGGAGCGTTCTTTGGGACCGTACCCTTCCCAGTCCACCAGGTACTGAAAACCCCGGCCCATCCGTCGGACGTCAAGGAGCCGACGTACGGTCCAAGCCGGCTCTCCGTCGATGATCCGGGCAGGAGGTGGTGCCGGACCCGGAGTGCAGAGGGGTGAGGTGTGATGAGGTTTGATCCTGGAAACGTGGAACACTGGATGAATCCGTAGTGAGGCCGGAAGCTGGAGCCTCACTGCGGCGGGATTGATGATCTTGAGAATCTTGTACGGCCCGATGTACCGTTCCTGCAGTTTTGGGGAGTCCACTTGTAGGGGAATGTCCTTGGTGGACAACCACACTTCCTGCCCGGGATGATACGTGGGAGCCGGGGCCCGCCGCCGGTCTGCATGGTTCTTCGCCCTCGTCCGGGCCCTTAACAAAGCAGAACGGGCGGCACGCCACACCCGACGGCATTTCCGTAGGTGGGCCTGGACCGAGGGCACACCGACCTCTCCCTCAACCACCGGAAACAACGGGGGCTGATACCCCAAGCACACCTCAAAAGGGGAGAGGCCGGTGGCTGATGACACTTGACTGTTGTGGGCGTACTCGATCCAGGCCAGGTGGGTACTCCAGGCCGTCGGGTGCGCGGCTGTCACACAGCGTAGGGTCTGCTCCATTTCTTGGTTGGCCCGTTCTGCTTGTCCGTTGGTCTGGGGGTGATACCCGGACGAGAGACTGACCGTGGCCCCCAGTTCCCGGCAAAAGCTCCTCCAAACGTGCGAGGTGAACTGGGGACCGCGATCGGAGACGATGTCTGATGGTATCCCATGCAGACGGACGACGTGGTGGACTAGGAGGTCCGCCGTCTCCTGGGCCGTTGGTAGCTTCGGGAGGGCCACAAAGTGGGCCGCCTTGGAGAATCGGTCCACTATCGTGAAGATGACGGTGTTTCCCTGGGACGGCGGGAGACCCGTGACAAAATCCAGGCCGATGTGGGACCAGGGGCGATGAGGGACGGGCAGCGGCTGTAGCAAACCCGAGGTCTTGCGGTGATCGGCCTTGCCCCTGGCGCAGGTGGTACAGGCCTGGATGTAACCCCGGACGTCGGCCTCTAGGGACGCCCACCAGAAGCGCTGCCGGACGACTGCCACGGTCCTACGCACCCCAGGATGGCAAGAGAGCTTAGAACCGTGACAGAAGTCCAGAACTGCAGCCCTGGCCTCTGGTGGGACGTAGAGTTTGTTCTTCGGTCCGGTTCCGGGGTCCGGGTCTCATGTCAGGGCCTCCCGGACGGTCTTCTCCACGTCCCAGGTGAGGGCGGCCACGATAGCGGACTCCGGGATGATGGGATCCGGGGGATCCGACGACTCCGTTTTGACCTCATCTTCGTGTACCCGGGACAAAGCATCCGATCTTTGATTTGTGGTCCCGGGACGGTAGGTGATCCGGAAGTCAAAACGGCCGAAGAACAGTGACCAGCGGGCTTGCCTGGGATTCAGCCGCTTGGCGGTCCTGATATACTCCAGGTTCCGGTGGTCAGTGAAAACCGTGAATGGCACGGACATTCCCTCCAACAGATGTCTCCACTCCTCAAGAGCCTCTTTCACCGCAAGGAGTTCTCGATTGCCGACGTCATAGTTCCGTTCGGCTGGGGTCAACCTGCGGGAAAAGTAGGCACACGGGTGAAGGACCTTATCGGTCTTCCCGCTCTGGGACAGCACGGCTCCTATCCCTGAGTCCGAGGCGTCCACTTCAACCACTAACTGGCGACTAGGATCGGGCTGCACCAGAACAGGTGCAGACGAGAAGCGCCGTTTCAACTCCTTGAACGCGGCTTCGCAACGATCCGACCAGGTGAAGGGGACTTTTGGTGAGGTCAGGGCTGTCAGGGGGCTAACTACCTGACTGTAGCCCTTAATGAACCTCCTGTAGAAATTAGCAAAGCCTAGGAACTGTTGCAACTTCCTACGGCTTGTGGGTTGGGGCCAGTCTCTCACCGCCGCAACCTTGGCCGGATCAGGAGCGACGGAGTTGGAGGAGATAATGAACCCCAAGAAGGACAAAGACGTGCAGTGGAACTCACACTTCTCGCCCTTCACAAACAGCCGGTTCTCCAACAACCGCTGCAGGACCTGACGTACATGCTGGACATGGGTCTCAGGGTCCGGAGAAAAGATGAGTATATCGTCTAGATATACGAAGACGAACCGGTGCAGGAAATCCCGCAAGACATCATTAACCAACGCTTGGAATGTTGCGGGAGCGTTTGTGAGACCGAACGGCATGACCAGGTACTCAAAGTGACCTAAGGGGGTGTTAAATGCCGTCTTCCACTCGTCTCCCTTCCGGATCCGAACCAGGTGGTACGCATTTCTAAGATCGAGCTTGGTGAAAATTTGGGCTCCATGCAGGGGTGTGAACACTGAATCCAACAGGGGCAACGGGTATCGGTTGCGAACCGTGATCTCGTTCAGTCCCCTATAATCAATGCATGGACGAAGACCGCCGTCTTTTTTACCCACAAAAAAGAAACCTGCGCCCATCGGGGAGGTGGCATTCCGGATCAACCCGGCAGCTAACGAGTCCCGGATGTAGGTCTCCATTGATTCGCGCTCAGGCCGTGAGAGGTTGTACAGCCTACTGGACGGGAACTCACTGCCCGGAACCAAATCAATGGCACAATCATACGGACGGTGGGGGGGAAGAGTGAGAGCCAGATCCTTGCTGAACACGTCGACAAGGTCGTGGTACTCCACCGGCACCGTCCCCAGATTGGGAGGGACTCTGACCTCCTCCTTAGCTCGGGAGCCGGGAGGAACCGAGGAACCTAGACACACCCGATGGCAGGTCTCGCTCCACTGCACCACTACCCCGGACGGCCAATCAATCCGGGGATTGTGCTTCAACATCCAGGGAAATCCTAAAACCACACGGGAGGTGGCCTGAGTCACAAAAAACTCGATCACCTCCCGGTGGTTTCCTGACACCACCAGAGTTACAGGTGGTGTCTTATGCGTGATTGGAGGGAGTAGGGAGCCATCTAGTGCCCGAACCTGTACAGGCGAGGTAAGCGCCACCAGAGGGAGCCCTATCTCCCTGGCCCATCTGCTGTCCAACAGATTCCCCTCAGAGCCCGTGTCCACCAGTGCTGGGGCCTTCAGGGTTGAGTCCTCATAAAGGATCGTAACTGGGAGTCGTGTGGCAATGTGGGTGTGTCCCACGTGAATGTCTCGGCCCACCCCTAGCCCAGTCTCTAGGGGCGGGCGTTGAAGTTTAACCGCTCGGGGCAGTCTCTCATATGGTGCTCTATTGCACCACAAACAAAACAAGCTCCATGGGCCCGTCTCCTCTGTGCATTTGGTGCCCTAAATGTTGCCCTACTCGTGTCCATAGCTTCGTCAGCAGGGGGAGCTGTGACCCCACGGAGCACAGGGGCCGTGGAGTGTGGGGAAGGCGGAGCGCGGTCGGAACCGGAAGGGAGAGGGACGGCGCGTGCCCGGCCACGCCCTTTGTCTCGTTCCCGCCGACGTTCTTCTAACTGGTTGTCTAACCGTATGACAAGATCGATGAGCCCATCTAAATCCCGTGGTTCGTCCTTAGCCACCAGGTGCTCCTTAAGAACCAAAGACAGTCTGTTTACAAAGGCGGCGCGGAGGGCAGTGCTATTCCAGCCGGACCTCGCAGCCGCAATGCGGAAGTCGACTGCATAGGCAGCTGCGCTCCGACGCCCCTGTCTCATTGACAGTAGCACGGTTGAAGCGGTTTCTCCTCTATTAGGGTGATCGAACACGGTTCTGAGCTCCCTCACAAACCCATCATATGTCAGAAGGAGCCGTGAATTCTGCTCCCAGAGCGCTGTAGCCCAAGCGCGTGCCTCACCGCGAAGCAGGTTTATTACATAAGCTACTTTGCTAGCATCAGTCGCGTACATGACGGGACGCTGTGCGAAGACGAGCGAGCACTGCATAAGAAAATCTGCGCACGTCTCCACACAGCCTCCGTACGGTTCTGGGGGGCTTATGTAAGCTTCAGGGGAAGGTGGGGGGGGTCGTTGAACGACCAGTGGAACATCGCTGTTACGCACAGGGTCGACAGGAGGGAGAGCCGCAGCGGCGCCCGGGGGGCGCGCTTCCACTTGTGCGGCGAGAGCCTCCACCCTGCGGTTCAGGAGGACGTTCTGCTCGGTCATTAAATCCATAAGAGTCGTGAAAGCGGTGAGGATCCGCTGCAACTCACCGATCACCCCTCCCGAGGACGCCTGCGTGTCCTGTTCTTCCATTGGCCGTTCAACAGCCGGTTGACGCCCCTCGGGATCCATGACGCTGGCCGAGATATCCTGTTGTGAAAGGGTAGGAACACGGACCCACAACAGGGGGCGCAAATGAATGGACAATGGAGGAGTCAAATAACACTGTTTTTACTGTTGTGAAAACAGGCACAACAACACAGCCGATTACAATATTGAGACTAAGTCCAATTACAACGGTGTCGTGTGGGCAGGCTCGACGATAGGAGACGTCTGTCCAAGTCGAACCGGAACCAACCCGATTTCCTCTGCCACCGAACCCCGGGAATACTGGAGCCGCCAAGTCCCGAATTCCCAGGTGGCCACTGCCTCCGCTTGTCGGATCCGGTACTGCTGGCAAGGAACAAAAACAGTCAGGTGTGGATGCGGCTGCACCCAGCAACACGGAGGGTGGAGAGTCTACCTCCACCTCTCGTTAACAACAATGCAGGAGTGTAGGAAGGTGAGTACTTATCCAACTGTTGTCCAGTAGTCTGCTGTCCTACCAATACTCAACAAGAAATACAACAATGGTTATTTATATGTTCGGGCTGAGATCGTTACCTCTTTGATTAGGCGATATCTCAGCAAATGAGGTGGAGATGCCGTCCTGCTGATATACCTCCCTGTTGATTAGAACCAGCTGTCTCCAGTGATGGGTGACAGCTGTCATCCTGGCTGCTCCTGTAAGGCGGCAGCGCCCTCCGGTGCCTGGAGCCCGCACTCCAGGCAGGGCGCCCTCTAATGGTGGTGGGCCAGCAGTACCTCCTCTTCAGCGGCCCACACAACAGAAATGGTGATATTGTGTATGTGGAAAAACTTTTAGATCTTTGAGTTCATTTCATACAAAATGGGAGCAAAACCAAAAGTGTTGCATTTATATTTTTGTTGAGTATATATAAACAATTCAGAGAACTGCAAGCAGACAAGATTTGCCAGTATAAATGATCATAGACATTTAGAGATCTGGATATCTGATGGAGAGCGCAGATGATAAATGGTGATGATTATGAGATCAACAACAGTCATTTTCATACTGAACTGATCTTTTTACAGCTCAGCAGACACTAACAGCTTTGCTTGTGACCTTGACAAAGGTCTCTGTGACCTTGAGTGAGCCTCAGGCCATGTTGGCACCCGTTCGTGTATGTCAGAGTCAAATGTTGGTTCCTGTTTGGATTGTACACCGTGCAGTCTGTCTAAATGAGAACAACTGAAGTCAGACTGCCGTTTGTCTTGTGTCACATCAGTCTTTCCAAAACATTTCTCAGAAACAACAGTCACACAGCACAGTGCTCAGTGCAACAAGAAGACATTATTGCTGTCAGCATTGTTTTTATAGCAGCAGGATGACACCGTAGCAGTGGGAATGGAATGAGCCTGTGTTGTACAGACAGGATATAAAGACAACACAACCCTGACAAGTCTGAAATTTGAGGACACTTCCAGAGAGATATGAAGACTATAAAAGTCTAATTTCTTGCTGGAGTGATTGCTGGTTGCCTTTTTTGTGGTCCCTTATGATGAACACGACAGAAAATATAGACATTGAGTGTTCCCTCTGGACTCACAAAGCTGAGACATAACACACAATATTTTCTCAAAGACATCAACATTTATGCAACACACACACACACACACACACACACACACACAAAATACTGCAGCTTCTCTTTTTTCCAGTTAATGAAGCCAAAATCTGGATAATACGTATAATAATCCATCCATGTATTTTCTATGCCCGCTTACTCCATGAAAGGGTCATGGAGACTGGAGCCTATCCCAACAGTCACAAGACATGAGGTGGGCTACACCCTGGACAACACATACAGACAGACAAACTCATTCACACCCTAACACACCCCTACATTGCATCCGGAAAGTATTCACAGCGCTCTTCTTTTTCCACATTTTGTTATGTTACAGCCTTATTCTAAAATGGAGTAAATTCTCTTTTTTTTTTTCAAAATTCTACTCACAACACCCCATAATGACAACATGAAAAACTTTTTTTTTAAAATTTTTGCAAATTTATTAAAAATGAAAGACTAAGAAATCACAAGTACATATGTTTTCACACCACTCGCTAAGTACTTTGTTGATGCACCTTTGGCAACAATTGCAGCCTCAAGTCTTCTTGAGTATGATGCCACAAGCTTGGTGCACCCATCTTTGTGCAGTTTCGCCCATTCCTCTTTGCAGTACCTCTCAAGCTCCATCAGGTTGGATGGGGAGCATTGGTGCACAGCCATTTTCAGATCTCTCCAGAGATGTTCAATGGGATTCAGGTCTGGGCTCTGGCTGGGCCACTCAAGGACATTTACAGAGTTGTCCTGAAGTCACTCCTTTCATATCCTGGCTATGTGCTTAGGGTCATTATCCTGCTGAAAGACGAACCGTCACCCTATTCCAGGGGTGGCCAAGTTCGGTCCTCGAGAGCCACCTTCCTGACACTCTTAGATGTCTCCCTGCTCCAACACACCTGAATCCAATGAAAGGCTCATTAAAAGTCTGCTAATGAGCCTTTCATTGGATTCAGGTGTGTTGGAGCAGGGAGACAACTAAGAGTGTCAGGAAGGTGGCTCTCGAGGACCGAACTTGGCCACCCCTGCCCTATTCTGAGGTCAAGAGTGCTCTGGAGCAGGTTTTCATCCAGGATGTCTCTGTACATTCTTGCAGTCATCTTTCCCTCAATCCTGACTAGTCTCCCAGTTCCTGCTGCTGAAAAACATCCCCACAGCATGATCAAATCAAATCAAATCAATTTTATTTATATAGCACCAAATCACAACAAACAGTTGCCCCAAGGCGCTTTATATTGTAAGGCAAAAGCCATGCAATAATTACAGAAAAACCCCAACGGTCAAAACAACCCCCTGTGAGCAAGCACTTGGCGACAGTGGGAAGGAACCCCCCGAACAGGAAGAAACCCCCAGCAGAACCAGGCCCAGGGAGGGGCAGTCCATGATGCTGCCACCACCATGCTTGACTGTAGGGATGGTGCCTGGTTTTCTCCAAACATGACACCTGGCATTCATGCCAAAGAGTTCAATCTTTGTCTCATCAGACCAGAGAATTTTGGTTCTCATGGTCTTCAGGCGCCTTTTGGCAAACTCCAGGCATGCTGCCATGTGCCTTTTACAAAGGAATGGCTTCCGTCTGGTCACTCTACCATGTAGGCCTGATTGGTGAACTGCTGCAGAGATGGTTGTGCTTCTGGAAAGTTCTCCTCTCTCCACAGAGGAATACTGGACCTCTGACATAGTGGCCATCGGGTTCTTGGTCACCTCATTGACTAAGGCCCTTCTCCTCCAATCGCTTGGTTTAGACGGGCAGCCAGCTCTATGAAGAGTCCTGGTGGAGCCGAACATCTACCATTTATGGATGATGGAGGTCACTGTGCTCGTTGGGACCTTCAAAGCAGCAGAAATGTTTCTGTGCCCTTCCCCAGATTTGTGCCTCCAAACAATCCTGTCTCAGAAGTCGACAGACAATTCCTTTGACTTCATGTTTGGTTTATGTTCTGACATGCACTGTCAACTGTGGGACCTTATATGTAGATAGGTGTATGTCGTTCCAAATCATGTCCAATCAAATGAATTTACCCCAAGTGAACTCCGATTAAGCTGTAGAAACATACCAAGGACGATCAGTGGAAACAGGATGCACCTGAGCTCAGTTTTGATCTTTATGGCAAAGCCTGTGAATACTTATGTACTTGTGATTTGTTAGTTCTTTATTTTTAATAAATTTGCATAAATCTAAAAAAAAGAAGAAAAACAACAACCTTTTTTCACATTGTCATTATGGGGTATTGTGTGTAGAATTTTGAGGATAAAAAAAGAATTTCATCGATTTTGGAATAAGGCTGTAACATAACAAAAAGCGGAAAACGTGAAGCGCTGTGATTCTTTCTGGACGCACTATATGGTCAATGTAAAGTTTCCACTTCACCTAACCTGCAGAGGGAACCCATGCGAACACGGGGAGAACATGCAGACTCCACAGAGAAAAGCCCCAGGCAGGAAGGGATCCCACGACCTTCTTGCTGTGAGGCAACAGTGCTAACCACTAATTCACGTGCTGCCCTAGCTGCAATTCAAAAGTGTAAATTAATACCTTAGTGAAGACGAACACCCTCAATAAATGATTACTTAACACAGTTAAGTCTTGATTGACTGTCCATTCATGTATATTACTTCACTAATTAATGTGTCCTTTCTGTAGTGTTACCAAGATGCTGATTCTTTATTTAGCTGCTCTGATCTCTTTGTTAAATCTCTCGCTTCTCTACATTTTAATCAACAGAAGTAAGGTCACTGTCTCATATCAATTTACCTGAGCCATCTGCTGTCTAATACCAAGGTTTGGCCTTTGTGCGATTGCCCAACCCGATGTACGCGCCTCTCATTACATGCCGACCAGGATTATAGCTTTGGCAGGGATCAACATTGTTTCCAATGTTTTTATTTTCTGTGCCCATCTGAATCATTGTATCTACAGCTGCAGGCAGTGCTTGTTTGTTTTGTACAGTCTGGATGATTTATGATTTATTTAGGGAACACAGCTATCTGGTTCCTTTGTACAACAAATCAAACACATCAATCCAAAGCCATCTAATGATGACAAAATGTGCTTCCCGCACAATGATAATCTAAAGGTGTATTTCCTGCAGCCACTTTGGTGAAAGATATGGAAATAATATTCACACTCAGTCACTTAATAAGAGAAAAGTGTGACATTGTTTTACATATTAACAGTAAGTGCTGTTTCACATTTGCATATCTGCATTAGTCGGGTAATGAAATTAAGTAAAACCATTTGACAAAATAAAAGGATCACATTACGCACCTTGTCGATATACTAATATAGTTCACCAGGTGTACTGTAAATCTGTAATTTCTTTTTATATGCAGGTTGCAAATTTCAGGTCTGAAAGAAATGCCCTGTTTTTTGTTTGGACCCAGAAGTTGAAAATCGCATCATGCATTATGTCACATTATATAACGGCTGAGTGGATCCTTGTCATTTGATTGGTGCTTTGTATGTCACATGACATGGATTAATTCATCCCATTTGTGTTACATTGCATTTAGAGTGCGGCTTGGTTCCATAAGTTTGGTACCATTACACTTTGCACATGTGCACACACAAATGCACACATGCGTACGCCCTCATGTGCACACATGCATGCGCACCCAAACATGCGCGTATGCATGCACATACACACTGGAGGCTGTTGACAGGAGGTTGGAATGAAAAGCTGGACTAATTTCTGATGTGATTTTTTTTTTTCGCTGCACTGAGGATGTACACAGTCTTTTTTTTTTTTGGGTAGTACACGCGCTTACAAGCGCCGTCCCGGTCACGTGTGTATGCACGCATGCGCGGGGGACGACACGATGATTTGATTGAGCTAACTGACGCTGCTAATTCTTGTAACACACACACACACACAAAATCGACTCCGCTGTAAGCCATCTGGATGATGAAGAGCTGTTCAGATGAAAAGCTGACGTGATTTTTGGCTGGTCTGAGGAACTACACAAAGTCTCTTTTTGTTTCTTTTTTTATTGAAATCTGAAGTCAGTGCACAGCATCACTGGACTACACGTCACAATTTGGACTTTAGCAGCAGTGGAACACCAAAATGTAAGTCCCTTTTCTGTTGTTTATAAATTAATAAAATGTCAAATGACAAGGATCTATTTTAGCCATTATATAAGAGAAATAATGAATGCTATTACATTCTTTCAATGGAACGAATATTTTATTTGGTGAGGCTTCGCCTTATTGAATGGCATGTTCCAGCTTTCACCTCATGAAATATTCGTACCATTGAACTCATAAACATTCATTATTTGTATACTTAACAACCAAATTGCCAAACACCTCTGTCCAGGGACATTATGACTCCAAAGTCCACTCTTCCCAGGCTTCTCGCTCTCAAAAGCACATTATTGACTGTGAAGTGTTAAAGCAGCCTGTGAATCCTGAACCTGAACATCGGTTGCTGATTGGCTGCTGTGTTATTATCACAACATAGATGTCCTTCCAGCAATGGAATTTTTTTTTTTTTTTTTTTTAGCTATTGAAAAAAAGCAAGACTCCATCACCAAGTAATATATGATTTAAAATTAAAAGAACGTTAAGTCATACAGCTTTTGCTAAAGATTACACAACAGTTTCTGCAGCGTGCTCTGATGGCTACAGTCGAAAGGCATGTCACTCGTCTGCTGAGTTGACTCCTGTGGAGGAAGTCTCAGACTGGAATGAGTGTAGTTGTCCTTAGGAATACGACAAGCTGCAGCACTACCTGTTGAATAAAACTGGTTGAAATGTAAATGTGAAATGTTAATTAATTAAACGCCTGTGCAGTGATTCATAACATATAAGAAATCAATTCCACGCTGAGGCATATTAGCCAGCTACAGTGTTGTTGAAAGTCCACAGCCTGTTAATCATTCAGTTGATTAATAAAAATGTATTCATGAAGCACTTTCAGAAATACATGTGCTTTAAAATTAAAAACAGAATTAACTTATACGAATTTGAGACAGTCAACACAAACAGGAACATGGCAAAATAAAACCAACAGAACACACTAGTAGGCAAAAATCCATAAATCATAATCTGTAGGGTGCTTGAGTACTCATTGTGCATTTAGTAGTAGTCAGAACCTCGGATGATCTACTACCACCGTGGTGCACAAAGGGACAACACTACACTAGTGGCAAATCTGGAGTCCAGTAGCCGAAGAAGAACTTCCCAGGAAAATTCAGAGATGGTGGACATACATGATATGTTAGTAGCGTCCAAGGGGATGGGGAATTGTATAAATATGCATTAGGAGCCGCTGAAAAAAAGGCTGCTTTTGCAAATGAGAAATTTTCATTACATACCATATGTGGGGGATGCCACGGTTGTATGTCATTTCCAGTAATGGCTGTGTAGCACATACTGACCAGCGACAGTACATACTGTGTATTCGGATGCAAGGACAAGCGTGTCAGCACCCTGAGACTGCACGGCATGTGCATAAGGCCCAAATAATGCAGCAAGATATATCCGCATATCATCAGCATAGCAGTCGATTCCTTATGAATAATCTGACCAAATGATTAGATATAAGGGCAATACCAACAGACCCATGACTAACCCCTGAGGTACCCCATACTACACTGGGGAGAATTCATTTTAAAAAAGGAAAAAAAAATGTGTTTGGCCTGACAGATAAGGCCTCAACTATGAGAGAACTTGATCAAAATAATTTTCAGGCTTCTCCAACAGTATACAGTGGTCCACTGTATCAAAATAGCACTCAGATAGTTGGCTTAGTATCAACAGTCAGCACCCCTGGCTACCCTCATGAGCGTGGTTTGTGTAGAATGATGCACCCTAATGAAGACTGCAGAGTAGAATTGCAATTATTAATTGATGATTCAATTAAACATAACTATTTTGACAATCATCATTTGAGTAATTTTTTAAAACTAAAATTCTCCAATTTCAGCTTCTTAAATGTAAATATTTTCTGGTTTATTTTACTATTTTCTTTACTCCACTCGAGCAGTAAATAATAGGCTCTTGCTACTGATACGGCACCGTACGCAAACCACAAACTACTATTAGTACAACACATTGTTATTTAAACTACCCGATGTCACAGTTGATGCACAACCCTATCTTCAACCCTAACCCTAGGCTCTAAGCTTGAAGTTCATGAGTTTCCTTCTGTACATAATGAACCTTTTTACCTCCAAATATAAACAGGTCAGTTTCTTATATGATGTCGTAGAATCACAGCTATTTACACTCAACAAAAATATAAACGCAACACTCTTGGTTTTGCTCCCATTTTGTATGAGATGAACTCAAAGATCTAAAACTTTTTCCACATACACAATATCACCATTTCCCTCAAATATTATTCACAAACCAGTCTAAATCTGTGATAGTGAGCACTTCTCCTTTGCTGAGATAATCCATCCCACCTCACAGGTGTGCCATATCAAGATGCTGATTAGACACCATGATTAGTGCACAGGTGTGCCTTAGACTGCCCACAATAAAAGGCCACTCTGAAAGGTGCAGTTTTGTTTTATTGGGGGGGGGGGGGGAAACCAGTCAGTATCTGGTGTGACCACCATTTGTCTCATGCAGTGCAACACATCTCCCTCGCATAGAGTTGAAGAGAACACCTCTCCAACTTTCCAAATGCCACCGAATGTGAGCATTTGCCCACTGAAGTCGGTTACGACGACGAACTGGAGTCAGGTCGAGACCCTGATGAGGACGACGAGCATGCAGATGAGCTTCCCTGAGACAGTTTCTGACAGTTTGTGCAGAAATTCTTTGGTTATGGAAACCGATTGTTTCAGCAGCTGTCCGAGTGGCTGGTCTCAGACGATCTTGGAGGTGAACATGCTGGATGTGGAGGTCCTGGGCTGGTGTGGTTACACGTGGTCTGCGGTTGTGAGGCTAGTTGGATGTACTGCCAAATTCTCTGAAACGCCTTTCGAGACGGCTTATGGTAGAGAAATGAACATTCAATACACGAGCAACAGCTCTGGTTGACATTCCTGCTGTCAGCATGCCAATTGCACGCTCCCTCAAATCTTGCGACATCTGTGGCATTGTGCTGTGTGATAAAACTGCACCTTTCAGAGTGGCCTTTTATTGTGGGCAGTCTAAGGCACACCTGTGCACTAATCATGGTGTCTAATCAGCATCTTGATATGGCACACCTGTGAGGTGGGATGGATTATCTCAGCAAAGGAGAAGTGCTCACTATCACAGATTTAGACTGGTTTGTGAACAATATTTGAGGGAAATGGTGATATTGTGGATGTGGAAAAAGTTTTAGATCTTTGAGTTCATCTCATACAAAATGGGAGCAAAACCAAAAGTGTTGCATTTATATTGAATGCCATACAATCACGGCGGATTGTTATTGAATGCTGTACAATCACGGCGGATTGTTATTGAATGCTGTACAATCATGGTAGTTTGTTACTGGATGCCTTACGAAATGGCAGAATACAATACTGTATTAAAAACCACTTTGCAAACAATATTTTTAGGCTATGGACAAAACATGTGAAGGCATCATCTTCGGCTCTTGAAAAAAAAATCTTTTTTTAAATCACATTTTCAACCATTTTATGACTTTTTATGGACCTAACAACTAATCATTTAATGGAGAAAATAAATGATTAATCATCTCACAATCACAGCGGTTTGTTATTGGATGCCGTATAGTCACGGTGGTTTGTTATTGGATGCCACACAATCATTGCAGTTTGTTACTGGATGCTGTACAGTCATGATGGTTTGTTACTGGATGCCACACAATCATAGCGGTTTGTTATTGGATGCCATAAAATTATGGTGGTTTGTTATTGCATGCTGTACAATTATGGCGGTTTGTTATTGGATGCTGTACAGTCATGGCAGTTTGTTATTGGATGCCGTACAATCATGTCGGTTTGTTACTGGATGCCGTACAATCATGGCGGTTTGTTATTGGATGCTGTACAGCCACAGCAATTTGTTACTGGATGCTCCACAATCATGGCGATTTGTTATTAGATGGTGTACAATCACGGCAATGTTACTGAATGCCGTACAGTCACGGTGGTTTGTTATTGGATTCTGTACAATCATGTCGGTTTGTTATTGGATGCTGTACAGTCATGGCAGTTTGTTATTGGATGCCGTTCAATCATGTCGGTTTGTTACTGGATGCCGTACAATCATGGCGGTTTGTTATTGGATGCCGTACAATCATGTCGGTTTGTTACTGGATGCCGTACAATCATGGCAGTTTGTTATTGGATGCTGTACAATCATGGCGGTTTGTTATTGGATGCTGTACAATCATGGCGGTTTGTTACTGGATGCCGTACAATCATGTCGGTTTGTTATTGGATGCCGTACAATCATGTCGGTTTGTTACTGGATGCCGTACAATCATGGCGGTTTGTTATTGGATGCTGTACAATCATGGCGGTTTGTTATTGGATGCTGTACAATCATGTCAGTTTGTTATTGGATGCTGTACAGTCATGGCAGTTTGTTATTGGATGCTGTACAATCATGGCAGTTTGTTATTGGATGCTGTACAATCATGTCGGCTTGTTATTGGATGCTGTACAATCATGTCGGGTTGTTATTGGATGCTGTACAATCATGTCGGTTTGTTATTGGATGCTGTACAGTCATGGCAGTTTGTTATTGGATGCTGTACAATCATGGCAGTTTGTTATTGGATGCTGTACAATCATGGCAGTTTGTTATTGGATGCTGTACAGTCATGGCAGTTTGTTATTGGATGCTGTACAATCATGGCAGTTTGTTACTGGATGCTGTACAGTCATGGTGGTTTGTTACTGGATGCCACACAATCATAGCGGTTTGTTATTGGATGCCATAAAATTATGGTGGTTTGTTATTGCATGCTGTACAATTATGGCGGTTTGTTATTGGATGCTGTACAGTCATGGCAGTTTGTTATTGGATGCCGTACAATCATGTCGGTTTGTTACTGGATGCCATACAATCATGGCGGTTTGTTATTGGATGCTGTACAGCCACAGCAATTTGTTACTGGATGCTCCACAATCATGGTGATTTGTTATTAGATGGTGTACAATCACGGCAATGTTATTGAATGCCGTACAGTCACGGTGGTTTGTTATTGGATTCTGTACAATCATGTCGGTTTGTTATTGGATGCTGTACAGTCATGGCAGTTTGTTATTGGATGCCGTTCAATCATGTCGGTTTGTTACTGGATGCCGTACAATCATGGCGGTTTGTTATTGGATGCCGTACAATCATGTCGGTTTGTTACTGGATGCCGTACAATCATGGCAGTTTGTTATTGGATGCTGTACAATCATGGCGGTTTGTTATTGGATGCTGTACAATCATGGCGGTTTGTTACTGGATGCCGTACAATCATGTCGGTTTGTTATTGGATGCCGTACAATCATGTCGGTTTGTTACTGGATGCCGTACAATCATGGCGGTTTGTTATTGGATGCTGTACAATCATGGCGGTTTGTTATTGGATGCTGTACAATCATGTCAGTTTGTTATTGGATGCTGTACAGTCATGGCAGTTTGTTATTGGATGCTGTACAATCATGGCAGTTTGTTATTGGATGCTGTACAATCATGTCGGCTTGTTATTGGATGCTGTACAATCATGTCGGGTTGTTATTGGATGCTGTACAATCATGTCGGTTTGTTATTGGATGCTGTACAGTCATGGCAGTTTGTTATTGGATGCTGTACAATCATGGCAGTTTGTTATTGGATGCTGTACAATCATGGCAGTTTGTTATTGGATGCTGTACAGTCATGGCAGTTTGTTATTGGATGCTGTACAATCATGGCAGTTTGTTACTGGATGCTGTACAGTCATGGTGGTTTGTTACTGGATGCCACACAATCATAGCGGTTTGTTATTGGATGCCATAAAATTATGGTGGTTTGTTATTGCATGCTGTACAATTATGGCGGTTTGTTATTGGATGCTGTACAGTCATGGCAGTTTGTTATTGGATGCCGTACAATCATGTCGGTTTGTTACTGGATGCCGTACAATCATGGCGGTTTGTTATTGGATGCTGTACAGCCACAGCAATTTGTTACTGGATGCTCCACAATCATGGTGATTTGTTATTAGATGGTGTACAATCACGGCAATGTTATTGAATGCCGTACAGTCACGGTGGTTTGTTATTGGATTCTGTACAATCATGTCGGTTTGTTATTGGATGCTGTACAGTCATGGCAGTTTGTTATTGGATGCCGTTCAATCATGTCGGTTTGTTACTGGATGCCGTACAATCATGGCGGTTTGTTATTGGATGCCGTACAATCATGTCGGTTTGTTACTGGATGCCGTACAATCATGGCAGTTTGTTATTGGATGCTGTACAATCATGGCGGTTTGTTATTGGATGCTGTACAATCATGGCGGTTTGTTACTGGATGCCGTACAATCATGTCGGTTTGTTATTGGATGCCGTACAATCATGTCGGTTTGTTACTGGATGCCGTACAATCATGGCGGTTTGTTATTGGATGCTGTACAATCATGGCGGTTTGTTATTGGATGCTGTACAGTCATGGCAGTTTGTTATTGGATGCTGTACAATCATGGCAGTTTGTTATTGGATGCTGTACAATCATGTCGGCTTGTTATTGGATGCTGTACAATCATGTCGGGTTGTTATTGGATGCTGTACAATCATGTCGGTTTGTTATTGGATGCTGTACAGTCATGGCAGTTTGTTATTGGATGCTGTACAATCATGGCAGTTTGTTATTGGATGCTGTACAATCATGGCAGTTTGTTATTGGATGCTGTACAGTCATGGCAGTTTGTTATTGGATGCTGTACAATCATGGCAGTTTGTTACTGGATGCTGTACAGTCATGGTGGTTTGTTACTGGATGCCACACAATCATAGCGGTTTGTTATTGGATGCCATAAAATTATGGTGGTTTGTTATTGCATGCTGTACAATTATGGCGGTTTGTTATTGGATGCTGTACAGTCATGGCAGTTTGTTATTGGATGCCGTACAATCATGTCGGTTTGTTACTGGATGCCGTACAATCATGGCGGTTTGTTATTGGATGCTGTACAGCCACAGCAATTTGTTACTGGATGCTCCACAATCATGGTGATTTGTTATTAGATGGTGTACAATCACGGCAATGTTATTGAATGCCGTACAGTCACGGTGGTTTGTTATTGGATTCTGTACAATCATGTCGGTTTGTTATTGGATGCTGTACAGTCATGGCAGTTTGTTATTGGATGCCGTTCAATCATGTCGGTTTGTTACTGGATGCCGTACAATCATGGCGGTTTGTTATTGGATGCCGTACAATCATGTCGGTTTGTTACTGGATGCCGTACAATCATGGCAGTTTGTTATTGGATGCTGTACAATCATGGCGGTTTGTTATTGGATGCTGTACAATCATGGCGGTTTGTTACTGGATGCCGTACAATCATGTTGGTTTGTTACTGGATGCCGTACAATCATGGCGGTTTGTTATTGGATGCTGTACAATCATGGCGGTTTGTTATTGGATGCTGTACAATCATGGCGGTTTGTTATTGGATGCTGTACAATCATGGCGGTTTGTTACTGGATGCCGTACAATCATGTCGGTTTGTTATTGGATGCCGTACAATCATGTCGGTTTGTTACTGGATGCCGTACAATCATGGCGGTTTGTTATTGGATGCTGTACAATCATGGCGGTTTGTTATTGGATGCTGTACAATCATGTCGGTTTGTTATTGGATGCTGTACAGTCATGGCAGTTTGTTATTGGATGCTGTACAATCATGGCAGTTTGTTATTGGATGCTGTACAATCATGTCGGCTTGTTATTGGATGCTGTACAATCATGTCGGTTTGTTATTGGATGCTGTACAGTCATGGCAGTTTGTTATTGGATGCTGTACAATCATGGCAGTTTGTTATTGAATGCTGTACAATCATGTCGGTTTGTTATTGGATGCTGTACAATCATGGCAGTTTGTTATTGGATGCTGTACAGTCATGGCAGTTTGTTATTGGATGCTGTACAATCATGGCAGTTTGTTACTGGATGTTGTACAATCATGGCAGTTTTTTATTGGATGCTGTACAATCATGGAGGGTTGGTTATTGGATGTCCTACAGGACATCAACAAACAGGAGTTTGTTAATAGATCCTGCACAATTATGGCGGTTTGTTATTGGATGTCATTCAATCATCGCAGTTTGTTATTGGATTCTCTACCAAGTGGCGGAATATGTATCAAAGCCACTTCTTAAAGATATCTTTAGGCTGTGGACAAAAACAACTGAAGGCATCATCTTGGGCTCTGGAAAAATGAAATCACATTTTCAACCATTTTTTTAAATTTTTATGGACCTAACAATTCACAACTCACAGATTTGTATACCTACATGTTGAATGCAGAAGCCAGCGGGCAGAATGTGTGGGACTGGCTCTGCATACTGAACTTGGAGAAAATAACTGATCGATTAATTGATAACAAAAATAATCGTTAAGTTACCCAACCCCAGACTTTCAAAAAGGTCACTCTCAGACAAATGCAACAGCAGTTAATTATTAAAGACCAAAACATATTTTGGATCCGCTCCTGATATCAATTCAATCACTGAAGCACCTGTCAAAATACCAAAAGAGCACCGACCAACATAACGACAAATCCACAGGGTGTGTGTGTTGACAGGTGATACAAAATTTAATGGATCTTCCACAACTAAACTGGAAAATAAAAGCACGTGTACTTAAGCGCCCACGGGGTCATGTTTGATGAATAATAGTCATCTGTGAAGCTGGCAGACCCCCCCCCCCCCCCCCCCGTGCTTCGGGATGGTGTGGTCCAGGAAGCCTCTCCGCTCTCCGCCTGAGCAGCGGATGGTTTGAGCCGCTGAAGCCGGCAGCCTGAGCGCCGCCTCCGGGCAGCTTCAACTCACCGCTCGCTTGGATGTCGCACCTACGGAGCGACCGCTAAAATATTCAAGGAGAAGAGGCGACTTTTTTCAGGATAGGAGGCGAGCCGCTTCCCTCTCTGGCCATGGCTTCCAACTTCAACGACATAGTGAAGCAGGGCTACGTGAGGATACGGAGTAAGAAACTGGGGGTGAGTCCTGCTGCACTTGCTGTCTGGCGCGAGGGAGGAAATAAGAGGACTTTACTTGTTTTTAGCATCATTAGAGAAGTAAACAAAGAGGGTTTATTGCCAGCCGTCCTGCTGTGAGTAAAACGGGACAAGAGCAGAACGAGCACTGTGCAAGTTTCATTTCAAGAGCGTAAAACAGTACATTTTGACATGTTTGTAAACTGTATGAGTGACAGCTGTTGTCATGTTGGATGACGTCATATATCCCCCTTTTCAATTTCAAGAATTTGTAAAAACCATAATGTGGTTGCTGTGTCAAACGTACGAGTGTCAGTTTTATCAAGCTTCATAAAAATACCAATTAATCTCATATGAATAGTTTTTGACTGGTAGTTTTCTGTAAAGGTGTGCAAAAGTGTTATGCACTTTTGTAGTTTTTTTATGGTTTTGGTTTTCTTCATTACAAAAAGACTCCTATGAAATTTTCAGATCTTACATTTTTTAAAAAATGATAGTGGACAATGTATGAAAGGAAGTATAACTTTTTATGAAGGAAAATCTTCTCACTTTATAGCTTTGCAGCCCCAGTGCATATGTTACATGCAGTATATATGAAGGAAGTGGCTATTCGCACGGCGGCCGTGTCCATAATTCTCATTTGGCTATTCGCACGGCAAGACTCTGGTGGCAAAACTTGGAACTATTTGTATAAACAAACATACTGCATTAAATGAGAGTTATGGACATGGCCATCGTTCAAATAGGGCTGGACTTTTGCCACCAGAGTCTTGCTGTGCGAATAGTGAAATGAGAGTTATGGACACGACCGAATAAACAAAAAATCATCAAAATTGAAAAATATTAAAAGGGTTAAGACATCTTGAATGCAGTATGTTTGTTTATACAAGTAGTTCCAAGTTTTGCCACCAGAGTCTTGCCGTGCGAATAGCCAAATGAGAGTTATGGACACGGCCGCCGTGCAAATAGCCACGGCCATATATGAATTAGAAATATTCCAGAAATTGTCTAAGGCTATATTGGAATTGTCCTACCACACAAGATTCCCAGAAGTGTGGGAAAAAAAGCCATCATCCAGAAGTGGAAGTATTGTTTAAATTTCCAAACTTTTTATGTATTTAACAAAACTTCAACCCTAACCCTTATCCTAGCCCTAACCCAAAACCATTTAAGATAAAATAATTTGTGAGGTTGCTAATTAGCTGAGACATCAGGTTTAGAGCCTCATTCTGACATGAGAAGTGTGCAGCACCTCTCGAGAAATGGCAGTCAGACTTTGCGCCAATTAACAAATTGCACGGAACACATATTTAACAAAGACAACAAATTAGATATGAATCACTGAAAAATGAATTAGTCACATTGATGCTTTTGTGAAATCATGGGATGTTTCATCTTGATCAAATATGATATACTGTTTAATTCGGTACCCTATCCATTGACCTTGACCATAATGGTCATCGCTGTCCATGGCTAATAATTGCATCTATATTATAATAGCCAAGTGGCCTGTGGGTGCGTATATGCATGCATGTGCTTGACTTCAATCATGGAGAAACTGGGAAGAGCTGACATTTTCCATTTGGTATGCTTATGTATTTTGGGGTCAAGGATGAACACTGTGAAAATGGAAAGTTGGCAGGACAAATATTTTTTGGAGAATTTAGCGATATTAGTTAACAACCATGAACAACGGACATTGTGCTGCAATGCACCATGGGAGTTTGGGCTTTTGGGGTTTTAAATTTGCTAGTGTGGTTCATGTTAGTTTAACAGTGTTGTTAGTGTTATTGACTTATTGTGTTTTTGTAGTTCAGTTGGTGTAGTCAGTTTTTAGTTAAGTGTCATGTTACCGTTACCATGAGTGAAAGCTATACTGCATTTGATGTCTTCTGCCACTATGTCTGTTTGTGCATGTGAACAAATAAATGCACGTGCTTGCAGCAGAATGCAGAAAAGACAAAAAGCTGTGTATGCCTACACATGACTTCAATCATGGACAGACGGGGGACGAGCTAACATTTACTGTTTGGTATGCTTATGTATTTTGGGTCTAAGATGAATGCTGCCAAAATGGAATGTTGATAGGACTAACATTTTTGGAGAAGTACGGTTATTAGCTGCAACACTGAACAATGAACATTGTTAATTACATTCTGGACTTACATTGTGGTCCATTTAAAAATCGAATGACAACAATTTAAAAATACATTAAGACAGTAAATTAATTTAAAAATATGTAATTAACAGGAAATAAAGGGTTGAGTTCTTAAAATTGTTGAGGTCTAAGTTTCTAAAAACATTCTGGACTCACACACTATTCCAGCTCATTGTAAAAACTTTGCATAATTTATTACCAGCCTTGAAAAATGTCAGCTACCTATTTTATAAACACTACCCAATCTACAACCTGTGGATCCCCACAGGCAACATGCTAGTTTATTACACTTGGCATATAGGTATATCTAAAGGGGCCCAAAATCTTGAAATCAGTACCTAATATACAAATAATGAATGTTTATGAGTTCAATGATATGAATATTTCACGAGGTGAAAGCTGGAACATACCATTCAATGAGGCGAAGCTGAGTTGAATGGTATGTTCCAGCTTTCACCTCATGAAATATTTGTTCCACTGAAAGAATATAAAAACATTCATTATTTGTTTTATATAATGGCTAAAATAGATTCTTGTCATTTGATATTTTATTAATTTATAAACAACAGAAAAGGGACTTACATTTTGGTGTTCCACTGCTGCTAAAGTCCAGATTAGCTCCTTCAATTCATCGTCCATCAGCAAGACAAACTCTACTTTGTTTAGCGAAATTCCGCCCCCACTACTGTGTTCATGGGTGTGGTTCGCAGCGTGCAATGGTACAAAATGCATGGAACCAAATTTGCACGGTAAGTTGCACACTAAATGCAACACAACACAAATGGGACAAATAATCAATGTCACGTGACATACAAAGCACCAATCAAACAACAAGGATGCACTCAGCCGTTATATAAATAGGATTAACCAGGATGTGACAACCACTCTTTCCACTGAGCAGCATGCAGGTAAACCACTTCAACTATTACCATGTGAACGCTGGGTATATAAAATGTATTTAAAACAAAAATGTAGCTGCATGAAAGCCTGGGTGTAGATGCACTATTTTCACCCTCTGAACATGCTATTTGGTCTTTAATGCATAACATACATGTATTCCCCCCCCCCCCCCCCCCCCCCACACACACACAGTTGTTCTATTCAGTGTTTGTTTTTTTTTAAAACCAGTTAAAAAGAAACATAAAAGAAAAAAAGCAGGTGCAGTCTCAGGTGTTTCAATGGCTACTGTTGTTTATGAGTCACCGGGGGTGTCTGTGACACCATTTAGAGTTACTGTTGCAACAGCCAACAGTAGCCATTGAAACACCTGAAACTGCACCTGCTTTTCTGTTTCTTTTAATTGGTCACAAAGAAAACTAACGCTGAGTATCACAGTTGCAATAACGATAAGAAATGTGTAAATGGACTGCATTTATATAGCGTTTTTCCATCTAAAACGGAAGCTCAAAGTATTTTACAGTAATGCATCGCATTCACCCATTCTCACACACACACACACACTGAAGTCAGGGTGCTGTCATGCAAGGCGTTCACTACACACCAGGAGCAACTTGAGGATTAAGGATCTTGTCCAAGGACCCTTCCTGATGTTCCAGCCAGACGGGGGTTTGAATCGAGGATCCTCTGGTCTCAAGCCCACTGCAAAACTACTAGACCATCACCTCCCTGTAAATGTCTGTTAACATTTACTACATGCAGATCTCTTTGTGTTTTAAAACTATACTGAGTAAATGTGAGTTGCATGTGTGTATGAAAAGGTTATAAATCTATACATATGAGATGTCATAAAAAAGTAGGGCCTGTATTGGCATTGTGCATATGATATTCATCCTCTGTGTTTGACCCATCCTAATTATAAAATGGACATATTTTTGATGGTGGGAGGAAACCCACGCATACATGGGGAGAACAGAAAGGAACTGGGCATGGACTCAATCCACATAGAGGAAGAAGAAGAGCCTTTGTTGTCATTGTGCATACATACAACAAAATTTGACCTCCGCATTTAACCATCCTAATTACAGTTAGACACAATCCAACCACAGTCTGGCAGCCGGGGACCAACTCCAGATGTAGAGACGCTGCTTTAGTCAGGGGCAGAGAAAGGAGCAGACCACATTGACAGAGGGAGAATATCCAAACTCCACACAGAAAGGATCTTCGTAAATGAAGTCCTTTCTGTTCAAGCCTCTCGAATGAAAAGATTCACTACTTTCTTTACGAGGTCTATTAGAAAAGTATCCGACCTTATTATTTTTTTCAAAAACCATATGGATTTGAATCACGTGTGATTACATCAGACATGCTTGAACCCTCGTGGGCATGCGAGAGTTTTTTCACGCCTGTCGGTTACGTCATTCGCCTGTGGGCAGTCTTTGAGTGAGGAGTCGCCCACCCTCTCGTCGATTTTTTTCATTGTTTAGGAATTGCTCAGACTGCTGCTTTGTTTGATCAAAATTTTTTCAAAACTGTAAGGCACAACTGAGTGGACACCATTCGATAAATTCAGCTGGTTTTCGGTAAAAATTTTAACGGCTGATGAGAGATTTTGGTCTGTAACTGTCGCTTTAAGGATGGCCCACGGTGCCTGACGGCGATCTGTGCTTCGAGGCGGCAGCGTCTCGCCGTTTCAAGTTGAAAAATTCCACATTTTAGGCTCTGTTAACCCAGTAAGTCGTCACAGAACAGAGAACTTTCAGAAGAAGTTGGCATGAGGAGTTTATTCGGATATTCCATTGTTAACGGACATTTTGTAATGAAAGAACGTGCGGGCAGAGTCGCATGTCGGGCCGGACCCGACCGCGGGGGTCGAGACAGGAAAAACACCTCCGTGTTGGAAACCTTAACGGGCAAGTTGGAACATGCCCAAGCTGTTAAACAATTTCTCAGTTACTCACTTGTTGAAAGCCATCAAAAGCCGCCTGAATTTTACAAATGGTTTTCAACACGGAGGTGTTTTTCCTGTCGCGGCGCACACAGATTCACCGAGTCGTCACGGAAACGACTCGGCGAATTTGCGCGCACGTCTTTCATTAAAAAATGTCCTTAAACAGTGGAATGTCCGCATAAAGTCCTCATACCGGCCTCTTCTGAATCTTCTCTGTTCTCTCACGACGTCCTGGGTGAATTAAGCCTTAAATTAGGATGTTTTCAGGTCGAAACAGGCCGACAACGGCGCCTGGAAGCACTGCAGGACGTCCCGGTCCGTGGGAAGTCCTTACACCGACAGAAATACCCCATAATCTCTCATCAGCCGTTAAACTTTTCACCGAAAACCAGCTTAATTTCTCGAATAGTATCCACTCGGATATTCCTCACAGATCCAGAAAAACTTTGATAAAGCAACGCGCGCCGTCTGGAGCAGCGTGTGAAACAAAGGAATTCAGCCGAGAGGGCGGGACCACATCTCACTCAAGGCCTGCCCACAGGGAAATGACGTCACTGACACGTGTGAAAAAACTCACGCATGCGCACGAGGGTTCAAGCATGATTGGTGTAATCGCATGTCAATGAAATCCATATAGTTTTTTTTTTTTTTTTTTATAAAACTGCCGGTTAGTTTTATAAGATACCTCATATATGAGTTGATTTATTTATTTAAACTGTATTTAGTTTTGTTATAATTTTTGTCTTATTTAAAACCATGGATTTCCAAAACTGTCCCAGGGTTTATAGACAAATTGTAAAAAACAATCAAGGTAATCATATGTTTTGCTCAGTTGTGAGTAGCAGTGGTGAATCACCATTTATAACAGCTTAAACTATCATTTCCTTTTGCTGTCTTTTAGTTTTGATGAATTATTGTGTTAAAATCTCTTTGAGGTGGCAGCTCCTCACACCTTCAGTAATGGATTTTCACGTCGCTACAGCAAGGAGAAAAATGGCTTGTCTTCTTAAACTGAAAGGAATGATGTATATTAATTTCCCAGCACCTTGCTGTGGGGCTCATATACAACTATCTGCTTTTGTTCATGCTTCCCGCTCCTTCTTGTAACACAGCGAGCACACGCCAAACACTGATGAAGTATGATGATGGTGGTTAACGATGTCTGCCTCCCCGTATCATCACCTGAGTTTGTCAACAGCATTCCATCTTCTGTTGTTTGTGGCTTCTGAAGCGTTTTTGATTGGTCTTTCGGAGCAACAGTTGTTTCATTGCCCACACTGGATTTTACCTGGTAGCAGTGCCTTACGTAACAAAAATGATTAGGATCAGTTGTTAATGTGCAGATTGCTTAATTAGAGTCATCTCACTTTATCTACTTCTTATACAGTAGCTAAACTGACATAACAAAGGAGTTTGAAGAATATACTCCCAGTGGTGGAAATTTACTCAGTATATTTACTTAAGTAATGCACTTAAGTACAAATTTGAGGTGGTTATAGCTTGAATATTTCTATTTTTTGTGACTTTATACATATACACCATGACATCTCAAAGGCAAATATTGTACATTTTAACCTACTACATTTATCTGTCATAAGTTATGAGTTACCTTTTATAGATTCTGTCCAACAATACCAAAAGTCTATGTAGTGTTTGTTCCTGGAACCACCTTTTTCTCAGCACATTACTGAAATACCCAAATTTGCATACGAGGTCTGTTAGAAAAGTATCGGACCTTATTATTTTTTTCAAAAACCATATGGATTTGAATCACGTGTGATTACATCAGACATGCTTGAACCCTCATGGGCATGCAAGAGTTTTTTCACGCCTGTCGGTTACGTCATTCGCCTGTGGGCAGTCTTTGAGTGAGGAGTGGCCCACCCTCTCGTCGTTTTTTCATTGTTTAGGAATGGCTCAGAGACTGCTTCTTTGTTTGATCAAAATTTTTGCAAAACTGTAAGGCACAACTGAGTGGACATCATTCGATAAATTCAGCTGGTTTTCGGTAAAAATTTTAACAGCTGATGAGAGATTTTGGTCTGGTAGTGTCGCTTTAAGGACGGCCCACGGTGCCTGACGGCGATCTGCGCTTTGAGGCGGCAGCGTCTCACCGTTTCAAGTTGAAAACTTCCACATTTCAGGCTCTGTTGACCCAGGAAGTCGTCAGAGAACAGAGAACTTTCAGAAGAAGTCGGCATGAGGAGTTTATTTGGACATTCCATTGTTAACGGACATTTTGTAATGAAAGAACATGCGGGCAGAGTCGCATGTTGGGCCGGACCCAACCGCGGGGGGTTGCGACAGGAAAAACACCTCCGTTGGAAACCTTAATGGGCAAGTTGGAACATGCCCAAGCTGTTAAACAATTTCTCAGTTACTCACTTGTTGAAAGCCATCAAAAGCCGCCGGAATTTTACAAATGGTTTTCAACACGGAGATGTTTTTCCTGTCGCGGCGCACACAGATTCGCCGAGTCGTCACGGAAACGACTCGGCGAATTTGCGCGCATGTCTTTCATTACAAAATGTCCTTAAACAGTGGAATATCCGCATAAAGTCCTCATGCCGGCCTCTTCTGAATCTTCTCTGTTCTCTCACGACATCCTGGGTGAATTAAGCCTTAAATTAGGATGTTTTAAGCTCGAAACAGGCAGAGGACGGCGCCTGGAAGCGCTGCGCGACATCCCGCTCCGTGGGAAGTCCTTACAGAGACAGAAACACCCCATAATCTCTCATCAGCTGTTAAACTTTTCACCAAAAACCAGCTAAATTTCTCGAATAGTGTCCACTTGGATATTCCTCACAGGTCCAGAAAAAATTTTGATAAAGCAACGCGCGCCATCTTGAGCAGCGTGTGAAACAAAGGAATTCAGCCGAGAGGACTGAACCACATCTCACTCAAGGCCTGCCCACAGGGAAATGACGTCACCGACGCGAGAAAAAAATCACGCATGCGCACGAGGGTTCAAGCATGATTGGTGTAATCGCACGTCATTCAAATCCATATAGTTAAAAAAAAAAGTGTCGGTTTCTTATCTAATACACCTCGGAAATGCAGCTTATAAATTTTGAAAATTGGGAGAGAGGTGTGATGAGAAAAGGGGAGAGGAAGCCCACAGAATTTCAACGTTCTCTACAAGAATTCCCTTTTCCACCAAATAAAAGTGACAAATATATCAATGTAACATATCTTTTTCTCCCAAACGCTAATTTTTTTTTAGTCTTCTAACCACACACGAGTGATCACCAAGAACAAATATTTGTTTTTGTTAACCATGAAATGTGCCAATTATTCATTCAAAAGCTTTTAAAATATAATTTGATAAATTTCAGGATACTCCTGAAATCCAAGCTGTTTAAAGAGGCACAAGTGCGTTACCTGTGGAGATCCACAGACTCTAGATTGGGTAGTGTTTATAAAATAACTGACATTTTTCAAGAGTGATAATAAATTACGCAAAGCTCCTATAATGACTTGGAATGGTGTGTGACTCCAGAATATAATTATTAGGGATGTCCCAATCAGGTTTTTTTGGCCCCGATCCGATTCCGAGTCATCTGATTTTGAGTATCTGCCGATACAGAGTCCCGATCCGATACCTTAAAAAACTCAATGAACAAATGCTAAATATATAATATTTTCATTTTAATCTCCTTATTTTATTATTTATCACTTAAACAGTGCACTTCTCCTTGAGTTAGCTTGAACAATCAAGTAATAATCTACCAGACTTAAAAAATGTACCCGTTTCCATGTTATTTTATTTGTCTAAAAATAAATGTCCAAGGTTCCTTATGTTAAACAAGAAATTATCTAATCTAAAATAACAGGTGGTTTTAATTTACATATGAAAGGTTTCTAAAGAACATTTATTTAGCTATTTTAATTACAAGTGTTCTGAACTTTTTTTAAAGAGTAATCAGAAATTTTGAGGGAACAAACAACAACAAAAAAACATTTCCAAGGATTTTTCTTCAGAAAAGTGCTCTATAAATGAGCAGTCCTGTGACACATTTCTGTTTTGTACAGATCAGTGGTTTCTGCCACTAGTCTTCTGTGTTTTGGCTCGACGCGTCGTTCCTATTGGACAGCGCAAAGCCACGTCACAGCTCAGAGCGTCGAAAGTTGGATTAGGTTGAACTTATGTATTTTCCTTTGTTCAATAAAAAAAAAGATTGGGTTGAACTTTGACCACGTCAGCCTGCCGACAAGCGGCAATGCGCGCTCCCGTCAGAAGCGTTGCTTTAGCTCAGCTTTTGACGCGACACTTCTGACGCCTCTAAAAAGCAACGCGTCTCATTGAAAATAATGCTTTTTAGACCGATTCTTGATGGCTCTGACGCTTCCGACGTGTGAAAGACCCATTAATCTGCAATAATAAGCTTGAAATAGCGCTGATCAAAATAATGAGGATAAAATCTATATCGGAACAAACGATAAAACCTATATCGGAACGTCCGATTTCGATCAAGTCTGAAACCATGTGATCGGGCCCGATTTCCGATCACGTGATTGGATCGGGACATCCCTAGTAATTATCATTGTTGAATGTTCAGTGTTGTTAGCTAATATCTGTAGATTCTCCAAAAATATGAGTCCTATCAATGTTCCGTTTTAGCTGCGTTTATTCTACAGACACAAAATACATAAGTATACTAAACGGGACATGTCAGCTCTCCTCAGTTTGTCCGTGATCGAAGCTATACACATGCACGCATACATGTACTAAGAGTAGGGCCGAAACGATTAGTCGTGTAACTCGAATTATTCGATTACACAAAACGTTTGAGGCAAATTCTGTGCCTCGAAGCTCTGTTTAACATTGTAGTACAAAGTAGTATACCAGACGTGTGTGGTGCTGTAACATCCCCAGAAAAAAAAAAAACAGAAGAAGACTAGAGCATGCACATATTCTGTGTAAGAGCCAATCAGTGTAGCATCGAAAGCTACTGCTTTCCGAGAAAGATGGTCCACGCTGATCACCTGAAATAGACTTACTGTGCATTTAAAACAAAGCAGTGTGTTTGTCTATAAAAAAAAACAAAAACACATGATTTGGTCCGCTGGCTGCGCTTCACTCTACGTGTACGTTAAGTCAAGTTTTCATTGACTGGGTGCAGAGCAGATTCACTGTGGCTTTTGTGGAAATGCTGCACTCCAGAGACCAGGCTGTGCTAATGTTCACATGCAGCCTGACTGACTGAAGAACTGAAGATTACACCAACCTCCTGCGCTTACAGTCCAGTGTGAGGAGCTCAGCCCTCCCCCATCTCAGCACCCTCCCTGCCTTCATGGGTGTGACGATTACCCAAAATGACTCCAAATATGACTAAATTAGGTACTTTTATTTATTTTCAGAAATGCACTCCATTCTCAAAATGGTACATGAAAAGCAAACGGCACTCGCCTTTGCAGATGTACAGCAGGAGGCACTGCTGCCTTGTCAGATCTTAAAGTTCAGAGTCTGTAGTATGTCCCCCCCACACACACACACACATTTCACATTTCAGCATTCTAAAGAGACAGCAAGACAGAGGGAGGGAGAGAGAACGCTTCAAGTACTGTTTTGAAAATGGAGAGCATTTCCAAAAATAAATAAAAGTACTTCATTTAGTCATATTTGGAGTCAGTTTGGGTAAACCGTCGTACCCTGCCTTCACTGCACCTTCACTGCGCATGCATCATTTCGGAGTGTCAACAGGAGAGTAGGGATGGTGGCCAAGTGGTTAATGCACTTGGTTTCAGTGCAGAAGGTTCTGGGTTCAAATCCCACCCCTGCCACATTTCTCCATGTAATGTGGAGTTGCGTCAGGAAGGGCATGAAGGCCAATTCAACTTGCGGATGCACCTTGGATTTGCTGTGGCAAACCTGAGTGCAAAACAAGGGAGCAGTCGAAGGGATTAATTACTTACTAACAGGAGAGTGCTGAGCTCCAAACACCGGTGTCAGGGGAGTGCTGAGCTCTGGGCACCAAGAAAGATTCAAAACTCATAAAGATGTGAAAAAACAAATAATTACCCAGGAAAACAGAAAGGATACACTAAATTTGACAATCTACATGATGGAGCAGTGACATTGTGCCATTGCTTTGGGAAAGCCCTGGACTATTGATGTTTAAAAACGCAAAGGTAACTTTTGTCTGATTACTCAAGTAATCACCAGAATAATCAATAGAATACTTGATTACTAAAATAATAGATAGGTGCAGCCCTAACACATACAGTGAGGAAATTAAGTATTTGAACACCCTGCAATTTTGCAAGTTAATCTCCCACTTAGAAATCATGGAGTGGTGTGAAATTTTCATCTTAGGTGCATGTCCACTGTGAGAGACATAATCCAAAATAAAAAAAAAAATCCGGAAATCACAATGTATGATTTTTTTTTATTTTTATATATATAATTTATTTGTATGTTACTGCTGCAAATAAGTATTTCAACACCTGTGAAAATCAATGTTAATATTTGGTACAGTAGCCTTTGTTTGCAATTACAGAGGTCAAACATTTCCCGTTGTTCTTGACCAGGTCTGCACACACTGCAGCAGGGATTTTGGTCCACTCCTCCATACAGATCTTCTCCAAATCTTTCAGGTTTGGAGTTTCAGCTCCCTCCAAAGATTTTCTATTGAGTTCAGGTCTGGAGACTGGCCAGGCCACTCCAGGACCTTGAAATGCTTCTTACGGAGCCCCTGCTTAGTTGCCCTGGCTGTGTGTTAGGGGTCATTGTCATGCTGGAAGACCCAGCCATGACACATCTTCAATGTTCTTACTGAGGGAAGGAGGTTGTTTCCAAAATCTCACAATACATGACCCCATCCATCCTCCCTTCAATACGGTGCAGTCATCCTGTCCCCTTTGCAGAAGAGCACCCACAGAGTATGATGTTTTCACCCCCATGCTTCACAGTTGGGATGGTTTTCTTGGGGTTGTTCTCATGCTCTAAACATGGTAAGTGGAGTTGATTCCAAAAAGCTCTATTCTGGTCTCATCTGACCACATGACCTTCTCCCATGCCTCTTCTGGATCAGCCAGATGGTCACTGGTGAACTTCAAATGGGCCTGGACATGTGCTGGCTTGAGCAGGGGGACCTTGCTGCCCTACAGGATTTTAAACCATGACAGCATCGTGTGTTACTAATGTAATCTTTGTGACTGTGGTCCCAGCTTCAGGTCATTGACCATGTCCTCCTGTGTACTTCTGAGCTTTCTCAGAATCATCCTTACCCCACAAAGTGAGATCTTACATGGAATCCCAGACCGAGGGAGATTGATACTCATCTTGTGTTTCCTCCACTTTCTAATAAGTTGTTGTCTTCTACCAAGCTGCTTGCCTGTTGTCCTGTAGCCCATCCCAGCCTTGTGCAGGTCTACAGTTTTGTCCCTGGTGTCCTCTTTGGTCTTGGCTATGGTGGACAGGTTGGAGTGTGATTGATTTAGTGTGTGATCAGGTGTCTTTTATACAGGTAACAAGTTCAAACAGGTGCAATTAATACAGGTAAAGAGCGCAGAATATGAGTGCTTCTTGAAGAAAAATTAACAGGTCTGAGAGCCAGAATTCTTGCTGGTTGGTAGGGGATCAAATACTTATTTGCAGCAGTAACATACAAATAAATTATTTTAAAAAAAAAATCATACATTGTGACATTGGACATGCACCTAAGATGAAAATTCCCGACCCCTCCATGATTTGTAAGTGGGAGAACTTGCAAAATCGCAGGGTGTTCAAATAATTATTTTCCTCCCTGTAGGCCCCTTGGCTTTTAATATATAAATTTGTCTTGGTGTATGTAAACTGTTGACCCACTGAGAATCTGATATCATGAATAAAAACAGAAGTTATCTAAAATAAATTCTTTCTCAAATAACATAATATGTAAATCAAGCAGACACTCTTACTGACTAAACACATACAGTTGTGCTCAAAAGTTTACATACTCTGGCAGAATTTCTGTTTTTTTGGCCATTCTTCAGAGAATATGAATGCTAACACACAAGCTTTTTTCCCACTCATGGTTAGTGGTTGGGTGAAGCCATTTATTGTCAAACAATTGTGTTTATTCTTTTGAAATCACAATGACAACAGAAACTACTGAAATGACCCTGCTCAAAAGTTTACATACCCCTGTTCTTGATACACTGAAAAATTTTGACCAATATTTACTCAAAAAAGTTGTGGCAACAAAGTGACACATAATATAATTTAATAGATTTTAAATTCTACAATTTTGATTATAAATTATTGAATATATTAACTAAAGCTAACCAAAAAAATTAAGTACATGTTAATAAAAGCAACAGTTGAAATGTGCTGGATTTAGTAATAGCCTGCCAAATGATGAGTTATGTTGCCAGCAAATATTTAGTAAATCCTAGTCAATTTCACAAGCAAAGCTGATTCATATTTACCAAGTGTCTGAGCAAAAATAATTTAGATTTACTAAATATCTGGGGGAAACCGATTAATATCTACTGATAAGTAGACCACGGCCAGAAGGCTCTTCCTCTCCGAAGCAATCGCTAGCTTCGCGCTAGCTCCACTCAGGATGCCGCTCCAGTACTCTGCCTCGACTCTCCGCGGCCTCAACAACCGCTGCCGCCCGCTCTGTGCTGCTTCTCTCCAACAGCTCGGACTGCTCCGCACCTCCCGTCCTCCACATCGTGGCTCTGGTCGTATGTTTTCTTTTCACATTTCATCTGCAAATGCTATACCTTCACTTTGGTCTCACCGCTCGCCCACTTCTGGGTTACTTCATCACAACAAACCACACGTGAAGCGGACCAATCTCCGTCCACATCACACAGACTCACGCCACTTGAAACTGTCTCTCCTCAATACCCGCTCTCTCACAAACAAGGGCCTCATCCTAAATGAATTCATCACGGACAATAAACTGGATTTCCTCTGTTTAACTGAAACCTGGCACAAACCCCTGGATTACTTTTCCCTAAATATAGCCACACCCCCTGGATTCACTTACATTGAAAACCCCCGTTCTGAAGGGCGGGGCGGAGGCACCCATATCACTCCCAATTTTTCATTCTTTTGACCATATTGCGTTTAAATTTTCTGGTCCCTCACCTCTGGTCACTGTTGTAATTTACCGTCCCCCAAAGCCCAACCCCTCCTTTCTCTCAGAACTCACTGACCTCCTGACCCAAATAAATGCCATCTCATCATCCATCCTTCTGCTTGATGACTTTAATTTTCATGTCGACAATATCGATTCCAAATCTGCCACTGAATTCCTGGACCTTCTCAACTGCTTCAACATCACTCAACTAGTAAACTTTCCCACTCATTCTCAAGGCCATATCCTGGATCTAGTATGCTCTACCGGTGTCACAATCCATAACCTTGCAAGCCATAACCTGCACATTTCAGATCACCTTGCCATCACATTTAACATTAATATTTCCCTTACTGTCACCAAAACAAAACGTACAATAGTTTTCCATAATCTCAAATCCATCAACCCTGCTGCTCTTTCCTCTGTCCTCACAACTAAATTATCCACCTCCCCTCCTCCATCATCTGAAAATCCTTCTGAACTGGTCACCCACTATAATAATACTCTTTCCTCCTGCCTTGAAGAACTTGCCCCAACTGAAACCAAAATAGTCTCCTTCACTCACACTGCCCCCTGATACACCCCCGAGCTCCATAAAATGAAATCCCGCAAGCGCCAGCTTGAGAGACTGTACAAAAAATCTGGTTTGACTGTTCATCTACAAATGTACAAAGATCACCTGCAACAATACAAAGATGCCCTTAATTCTTCCCGGTCTAATTACTACTCCAGTCTCATCCACTCTGGTTCCAATAACCCCAAATCTCTATTCTCTACCATTAACACACTCCTTAAACCCAATAACAACATTTCATCCTTCACTACCACCAAATGTAATAGCTTTCAATCCTTTTTTCAGTCCAAAATTGACTCCATTTACAGTTCCCTCAACCTTTCTTCTGTTCCCACTCCCCCTCCAGACCCTCCTCCCCTCAGTCCCAAACATCAGCTTTCAGATTTCAAACAAATCTCCCCTGTTCAGCTTACAAAAATACTATCTGGCATTAAAACCCCCACTTGCTCCCTGGATCCCCTCCCCCCTCATTAAAACCTGTCTCCCCATAATTTCTCCACTGATCACAAAGATCATAAACTCCTCACTGTCCTCTGGTTCTGTTCCACAGTCTCTCAAGCTAGAACAGGTCATTGCTGATCAGCTCCAAACCTACCTCAGTTCCGTTAGTCTATTTGAACCTTTCCAATCCGGCTTCCGTCCAAAACATAGTACTGAAACAGCTCTTCTCAAAGTCACCAGTGATCTCCTCCTCTCCTCTGACTCCGGCCATCTCAATATTCTCATTCTCCTGGGCCTCACCCCTGCCTTTGACACCATCAGCCACTCCATCCTCCTGTCTCGCCTCAAGACCTCCCTCAACATCACCGGCTCCGCCCTCTCCTGGCTTCAGTCATACCTCACAAACCGGTAACAGTTCATTCACGTTAACCACTGCTCTTCCTCCATAGCCCCCCTATCTCAAGGTGTTCCGCAGGGTTCGGTACTTGGTCCTCTCCTCTTCATTCTCTACATCCTCCCTCTCGGAAGTATCATCCGTCATCATGGTCTCCACTTCCACTGTTATGCTGATGACATACAGCTTTACATTTCCACCACATCCATAAACCCTAACATTCACTCCACCCTCACTCACTGCCTGTCTGAGTTAAAAACTTGGATGTAACACAATTTCTTGAAATTAAACACTGACAAAACAGACATCATCATCATCGGCCCTAAAAACATCACAAAATCAACCCATTTTTCACTCTGTTTTGACAACACTACACTCACTCCATCCCCCCCTGTCCGCAATCTTGGAATCCTTCTCGACCCCACCCTCTCATTTGACCCACACATTAAACAAATAACCCGGACTACATTCTTCCATTTGAAAAATATCGCACGTCTCCGTTCATCCCTCACTTTCTCCGCTGCTGAAACCCTTATACATGCTTTTATCACATCCAGAATCGACTATTGCAATAGCATCCTCTATGGTTTACCTTCCAAAATACTCAACAAACTACAGTATATACAAAACTCTGCTGCCCGTCTCCTCACCCACACCCGCACTCGAGAAAACATCACCCCCATCCTACAAAACCTTCACTGGCTCCCCATCACTCAACGCATTCACTTCAAAATCCTCCTGATCACTTTCAAAGCCCTCCATAACCTGGCCCCCACATATCTCACTGACCTCCTCCACCGCCACACTCCATCACGCTGTCTCCGCTCCTCCGACACAAACCTTTTGTCCTTTCCCTGTAGGACCAGGCTCCGAACCTGGGGAGACAGAGCCTTCTCCATCGCTGCCCCTACCCTCTGGAACTCTCTGCCCCAACCACTTCGTGCTTGCCCCGACCTCCCCTCCTTCAAGAAAGAACTCAAAACCCACCTGTTTAAGTTAGCTTTTAATGTACAGCCCTGATTTTTAACGTGTTTTTTTTTTCTTAGTGTTTTTTATCTTTTTCTTTTGGTTTGTAAAGCGTCTTTGAGTGTCCAGAAAAGCGCTATACAAATAAAATGTATTATTATTATTATTGATAATCTAGGTGAAACTGACTTATATTTACTAATTATGTGGTTTAAATTGATTTGCATTTACTAAATATCTGTATAAAAATGATTTGTATTAAGTAAATAAAATAAATTATATAAACTCATATTCTAGCACAAAAGTAGGTAAGTCCCCTTGGCTGCTCCCTTGTTTGCACTTAGGGTTAAGGATGGGTATTGATAAGATTTTATCTATCGATGCCATTATTGATTCCGCTTATAGATCCAATTCCTTATCAATTCCCTTATCGATACCCCTTGTGAATTTTCTGTGTACTAAAAGTAGGCTTTACAGGTTTTCTATGCCAACAACATTTTAAATTGGTGACTGGATCCTTGATCTCTGGACATAAATAAAATCTGTAGTTTTTGTCAAAAGCATTTCCTTTCAGACATTTTGGCATGAATGTCTCTCCATACCTCTGGGCTGAGCTCAGCTGGTTGCTGCACGGCAGCGCAGGATGTCTCGTTTTGGAAGGAAAAAAAATGTTTTGATCGATTGCAGTCTGTTTGTATTACAAAATTTGGAAAGAGGTGTCAGTTGATTTAAACGGCGTTTTGCTTTGAAGTTATTAATTCCGACTGAACTCTATCATTCTAACTTGACTTCGCAGAGAGCCTCGCAGCGTTTGGAGCTGAGAACGGAGGACAATTCTCGTTTCTTTCTTGCAACAAGAGAGGAGTCCCAGTTAGTGACTTTAAACTGACTCACGATTGACATATTCAGGGATGAAAGTGTTGACAAACAAAAAAAGCTGTAACCCCCAACACCACTCGCATGAAAATGTTTGAATTCTAGAAGCTCTGAAATGCAATCTGGGGCTATTCCAGACAATAAACTGCAGTGAGAGCAGCATCCATTTAGTGAGGAAAAACCCAACTTTCCTTATTCAAATTCATTCCAGTAGTATTCTGCTAGGATGCAGCAGTTTTCTAGCTGGGCAGATAGTTCTGGAGGAAATCACTGAAGAAATTAACAAATTGAAAATATGGACTGACCAAAACAAATTGTCATTAAACTTAAATAAAACAGGGATGAATTGGAGGTATAAGAGTCACTAGGTGTTCACAGGAAACACTTATTTATTTGTATATGTATTTATTCATTTTCATTGTTAGTTGGTTTTATCTTTTCTGTTGTTTCATCAGGTTCTTTTTGTCTCTTTCTCTAAAATTGTATTGTAGCATTATTAGTTATTATGAGTTATCAGTGTTGCCACAGTTACTTGGAAAAAGTAATCCAATTACTGATTACTCCTTGAAAAAGTAACTTAGTTACTTTACTGATTACTCAGTTGTAAAAGTAAGTTAGATTACTAGTTACTTTTTTTAGTTACTTTCCCCAGCTGCCGACAACAACCCTCTGCCACCTCAACGTGACAATGATGCCTGTTTTGCCAAAACTCACTTTATAGTCACCCTTTCTTGACTTCATTGAAAATAAATACTTGTTTTATAAAAAGTAAAATAAAGGCCTCTTTCTTGACCTCTTATTTAACTGTTGACAGCACTGTAACAGTAAAACTACATTGCTTATAAATGTAACTATTAATTTTTTTTCTAACATTTAAATTCTCTCTAAACATTTTACTTGTTGAAATTATTATTATTATTATTATTATAAGTAGTATTAGTAGTTGTAGTAAAAAAGGCTTCAAAACTGGACCTTTAATCTAAGGGTGTTGTGTGGGGGGGGGGGGGGCACATCCTTGCCCCACGCCCCATTCCATCTGGATTCGCCCCTGCTTTGGTGTTTGAGCATAAAGAATGGATAACATTTATTTATGCAGAAAACATGACCAGATTTACAGGTAAGAAAGTTTTATTGCGTTTTCACATCACGTGGTCCTCAGAAAGAGAGTTTAGGTGCATTTGAGTGGAAATACTGTTAGTTGTTGACACGTCACGGAGGATCAGCTGCTTTTAACGAGCAGATACGGAGCAGCTCAGCTCAGAATTCTAAATAAAGAAGAAAAAAAAAGCATAAAAATGTCTTTGTAAAGCTCAGTGCAGGTGTGCTGTTGTCACCGCGCTTTAAGAGGTGAAGACTAGTTGTAGCTGCTGCAGAAAACCGCAGATTAAAAGCTCATAGCTCGCTTAAAGTGGGCAGTTCAGTCGAATCAAATCAATTTTATTTATATAGCGCCAAATCACAACAAACAGTTGCCCCAAGGCGCTTTATATTGTAAGGCAAGGCCATACAATAATTACTGAAAAAACCCAACGGCCAAAACAACCCCCTGTGAGCAAGCACTTGGCAACAGTGGGAAGGAAAAACTCCCTTTTAACAGGAAGAAACCTCCAGCAGAACCAGGCTCAGGGAGGGGCAGTCTTCTGCTGGGACTGGTTGGGGATGAGGGAGAGAACCAGGAAAAAGACATGCTGTGGAGGAGAGCCGAGATCAATCACTAATGATTAAATGCAGAGTGGTGCATACAGAGCAAAAAGAGAAAGAAACACTCAGTGCATCATGGGAACCCCCCAGCAGTCTAAGTCTATAGCAGCATAACTAAGGGATGGTTCAGGGTCACCTGATCTAGCCCTAACTATAAGCTTTAGCAAAAAGGAACGTTTTAAGCCTAATCTTAAAAGTAGAGAGGGTGTCTGTCTCCCTGATCTGAATTGGGAGCTGGTTCCACAGGAGAGGAGCCTGAAAGCTGAAGGCTCTGCCTCCCATTCTACTCTTACAAATCCTAGGAACTACAAGTAAGCCTGCAGTCTGAGAGCAAAGCGCTCTATTGGGGTGATATGGTACTATGAGGTCCCTAAGATAAGATGGGACCTGATTATTCAAAACCTTATAAGTAAGAAGAAGAATTTTAAATTCTATTCTAGAATTAACAGGAAGACAATGAAGAGAGGCCAATATGGGTGAGATATGCTCTCTCCTTCTAGTCCCTGTCAGTACTCTAGCTGCAGCATTTTGAATTAACTGAAGGCTTTTTAGGGCAACCTGATAATAATGAATTACAGTAGTCCAGCCTAGAGGAAATAAATGCATGAATTAGTTTTTCAGCATCACTCTGAGACAAGACCTTTCTAATTTTAGAGATATTGCGCAAATGCAAAAAAAGCAGTCCTACATATTTGTTTAATATGCGCATTGAATGACACATCCTGATCAAAAATGACTCAAAGATTTCTCACAGTATTACTAGAGGTCAGGGTAATGCCATCCAGAGTAAGGATCTGGTTAGACACCATGTTTCTAAGATTTGTGGGGCCAAGTACAATAACTTCAGTTTTATCTGAGTTTAAAAGCAGGAAATTAGAGGTCATCCATGTCTTTATGTCTGTAAGACAATCCTGCAGTTTAGCTAATTGGTGTGTGTCCTCTGGCTTCATGGATAGATAAAGCTGGGGATCATCTGCGTAACAATGACAATTTAAGCAGTGCCGTCTAATAATACTGCCTAAGGGAAACATGTATAAAGTGAATAAAATTGGTCCTAGCACAGAACCTTGTGGAACTCCATAATTAACCTTAGTCTGTGAAGAAGATTCCCCATTTACATGAACAAATTGTAATCTATTAGATAAATATGATTCAAACCACCGCAGCGCAGTGCCTTTAATACTTATGGCATGCTCTAATCTCTGTAATAAAATTTTATGGTCAACAGTATCAAAAGCAGCACTGAGGTCTAACAGAACAAGCACAGAGATGAGTCCACTGTCTGAGGCCATAAGAAGATCATTTGTAACCTTCACTAATGATGTTTCTGTACTATGATGAATTGTGAACCCTGACTGAAACTCTTCAAATACACCATTCCTCTGCAGATGATCAGTTAGCTGTTTTACAAATACCCTTTCAAGAATTTTTGAGAGAAAAGGAAGGTTGGAGATTGGCCTATAATTAGCTAACTGGGTCAAGTGATGGCTTTTTAAGTAATGGTTTAATTACTGCCACCTTAAAAGCCTGTGGTACATAGCCAACTAATAAAGATAGATTGATCATACTTAAGATTGAAGCATTAATTAATGGTAGGGCTTCCTTGAGCAGCCTGGTAGGAATGGGGTCTAATAGACATGTTGATGGTTTGGAGGAAGTAACTAATGAAAATAACTCAGACAGAACAATCGGAGAGAAAGAGTCTAACCAAATACCGGCATCACTGAAAGCAGCCAAAGATAACGATACATCTTTGGGATGGTTATGAGTAATTTTTTCTCTAATAGTTAAAATTTTATTAGCAAAGAAAGTCATGAAGTCATTACTAGTTAAAGGAATACTCGGCTCAATAGAGCTCTGACTCTTTGTCAGCCTGGCTACAGTGCTGAAAAGAAACCTGGGGTTGTTCTTATTTTCTTCAATTAGTGATGAGTAGTAAGATGTCCTAGCTTTACGGAGGGCTTTTTTATAGAGCAACAGACTCTTTTTCCAGGCTAAGTGAAGATCTTCTAAATTAGTGAGATGCCATTTCCTCTCCAACTTACGGGTTATCTGCTTTAAGCTGCGAGTTTGTGAGTTATACCACGGAGTCAGGCACTTCTGATTTAAAGCTCTCTTTTTCAGAGGAGCTACAGCATCCAAAGTTGTCTTCAATGAGGATGTAAAACTATTGACGAGATACTCTATCTCACTTACAGAGTTTAGGTAGCTACTCTGCACTGTGTTGGTATATGGCATTAGAGAACATAAAGAAGGAATCATATCCTTAAACCTAGTTACAGCGCTTTCTGAAAGACTTCTAGTGTAATGAAACTTATTCCCCACTGCTGGGTAGTCCATCAGAGTAAATGTAAATGTTATTAAGAAATGATCAGACAGAAGGGAGTTTTCAGGGAATACTGTTAAGTCTTCATTTTCCATACCATAAGATCTAAGATGTGATTAAAGTGGTGGGTGGACTCATTTACATTTTGAGCAAACCCTTCAGGAACGTGACCGTGAAATTGAGGAGTTACAAATTGAACTTAGAGCCGCATCATTTACATTTTGAGCAAAGCCAATTGAGTCTAATAATAGATTAAATGCAGTGTTGAGGCTGTCATTCTCAGCATCTGTGTGGATGTTAAAATCGCCCACTATAATTATCTTATCTGAGGTAAGCACTAACTCAGACAAAAGGTCTGAAAATTCACAGAGAAACTCACAGTAACGACCAGGTGGACGATAGATAAAGCAAATAAAACTGTTTTTTGGGACTTCCAATTTGGATGGACAAGACTAAGAGTCAAGCTTGCAATTGAATTAAAGCTCTGTCTGGGTTTTGGATTAATTAATAAGCTGGAATGGAAGATTGCTGCTAATCCTCCGCCTCGGCCCGTGCTACAAGCATTCTGGCAGTTAGTGTGACTCGGGGGTGTTGACTCATTTAAACTAACATATTCATTCTGCTGTAACCAGGTTTCTGTAAGGCAGAATAAATCAATATGTTGATCAATTATTATATCATTTACTAACAGAGACTTAGAAGAGAGAGACCTAATGTTTAATAGACCACATTTAACTGTTTTAGTCTGTGGTGCAGTTGAAGGTGCTATATTATTTTTTTTTTTTGAGTTTTTATGCTTAAATAGATTTTTACTGGTTATTGGTGGTCTGGGAGCAGGCACAGTCTCTACGGGGATGGGGTAATGAGGGGATGGCAGGGGGAGAGAAGCTGCAGAGAGGTGTGTAAGACTACAACTCTGCTTCCTGGTCCCAACCCTGGATAATTACGGTTTGGTGGATTTAAGAAAACTGGCCAGATTTCTAGAAATGAGAGCTGCTCCATCCAAAGTGGGATGGATGCCATCTCTCCTAACAAGACCAGGTTTTCCCCAGAAGCTTTGCCAATTATCTATGAAGCCCACCTCATTTTTTGGACACCATTCAGACAGCCAGCAATTCAAGGAGAACATGCGGCTAAACATGCGGCTAAACATGTCACTCCCGGTCCGACTGGGGAGGGGCCCAGAGAAAACTACAGAGTCCAACATTGTTTTTGCAAAGTTACACACCGATTCAATGTTAATTTTAGTGACCTCCGATTGGCGTAACCGGGTGTCATTACTGCCGACATGAATTACAATCTTACCAAATTTACGCTTAGCCTTATCCAGCAGTTTCAAATTTCCTTCAATGTCGCCTGCTCTGGCCCCCGGAAGACAATTGACTATGGTTGCTGGTGTCGCTAACTTCACATTTCTCAAAACAGAGTCGCCAATAACCAGAGTTTGATCCTCGGTGGTTGTGTCGCCAAGTGGGGAAAAACGGTTAGAAATGTGAACGGGTTGGCGGTGTACACGGGGCTTCTGTTTAGGGCTACGCTTCCTCCTCACAGTCACCCAGTCGGCCTGCTTTCCCGGCTGCTCGGGATCTGCTGGAAGGGAACTAACGACGGCTAAGCTACCTTGGTCCGCACCGACTACAGGGGCCTGGCTAGCTGTAGAATTTTCCACGGTGCGGAGCCGAGTCTCCAATTCGCCCAGCCTGGCCTCCAAAGCTACGAATAAGCTACACTTATTACAAGTACCATTACTGCTAAAGGAGGCCGAGGAATAACTAAACATTTCACACCCAGAGCAGAAAAGTGCGGGAGAGACAGGAGAAGCCGCCATGCTAAATCGGCTAGTAGCTGCGCTAAGCTAGCGGATTCCTAAAAACACACAAAGTGAATAATGCGTAAATAATTTAGAGGTGATTCAGCAGAGGGAGTGTTTTAATTAAGACACGTGAAGATTACACTCTGAAACAAATCGTTATCTAGTTATCTAGATCAATCTAACTGTGCAGATTAAACAGCTAACAGATACAGCAAAACACTGCTGTGCTCCGGAACAGGAAGTGATACAATACCGCAGTGAGAGCCAACCACCAGTAGAGTCAAGCATGAGGAGGTCAAACCCCGACCTCCTGCCCACGGACCAAGTTTAATGCTGCTATCGATCCACAATGCAAAAATAATAGTAACGCACAGTGACTTGGAGAAACAACTTTAATCTGATTACTGATTTGGAAAGATTAACGCGTTAGATTACTCGTTACTAAAAAAAGTGGTCAGATTAGAGTAACTCGTTACTGCCATCACTGGTTATTATTACTATTATTGTTGTTGTTGTTGCAATTATTAATATATGAATAAAAAATACAATTTGACTCTTTTATGACAACGCTGAACCATTAATTATTACACAGAAAACAAATGCACACAAATATGCTGAGATGTGAACATCTTAAAGCTAACTTTACCATTGAAAATGCCATAGACATGCTAATGCGTTAGCATCAGTCCCATTTTTTTAAGCTGTAAAATACATCTATCAACTGTTTCAGAAGACCATAACAGGTTGGTTTAACATAAAAAAGGTAATTACTCACAGACATATGCTCTTTAGGGTTTTAGTGGGGAAAAATTAAGATAAAACGAAATAAAACAATGAATCAACGAAGCAGCAATTTGAAGCACTGCTTCGATCTGTGAATCACTGCTTCAATTGGTTCAAGGTTCAAAATAAAGCCATGCTGCAGAAAAGTTGATTACAGACCCATTGTTTAAATGATCATTTTCCTGACAAACACCCCCAAAAATAATGATTATCGGCCACTCTGGAGGGCCGATAAGGGAATCGTTAAGCAAAAAGGCTATTGATGTCGGTGGATCGAATCATTTCTTAACGATACCCGAAAGGAACTAGTTCTCGATATCCATCCCTACTTAGGGTCACCATAGCAGATCCAAGGTGGACCTGCATGTTGATTCTAACACAACTTTCACAACGGATGCCCTTCCTGAAGCAACTCCACATTTTGTGGAGACATGTGGCAGATTTGATCCGGGAACCTTCCCCACTGAAACCAAGCACACTACCCACTTGGCCACTACCCCTGCCGACTTATATTCTAGCACATTGTTGCTTAATTCAACACATTTACACTGTTGTAGTAAGTGAACTGCAGTTTACTTACTTACTACAACAGCATGAACGTGGTTATTGAGTTTTCCCTGCGGTGCATTAGTGGAGCTGGTAAAACGGCTATTTGCGACCATAAAATCCAGCATTAATGGCCACAAATCATCAGACACAAGGGGGTTATTCCCTAAATACGTTCATTGGTGCTGTCCATTGATTGGCTCAAAGCTGCAGTCCTCATGCGAACACTTCAGACTGTTTCAAATATTAAAATCATTCTGAGTAAATATAAAGTGTTAAATAAAAAGTGTGTTTGTTTCAGTTGGATTCATCTTCACACCCTGACAAAATCGTATCCACATAAAGCATCCTGATTTTAGAAAATGACGTGTGAAAATACTTTAGTTCCTTGTCATGACTGAAGAAATGTCGCATTTTGAAAGAAGTGTTTTGTGCGTTTCTCAGCCTGAAGCAGAGAACACTGGCACTTTGTGCCACAACAAGAACATTTATTTATTTTAAAAACTGAACGAGTCACAGTGCCTCATTCATTCACATCAGCGTTTATCACAGACATCAGTGGACTCTTCAGCAATCTGCACATGATGAAAATAAATCCCATGATCCACCAAGACAAAAACAAAATTAAATTAAATTTAAAAAATGTTAAATTACTCTGTTTGGCCTCTATGTGGAACCAAGCGACAGCGTACACATGCTTGATGTTGTGCTCGTCAATATTTACGTGTTCCTCCTGTAAAACAAAAGGGTTCTGCTGGCAGTGGAAATGCAAACTAAGCCAGACTTAACCATTCTGACTTGCATCATACCATGCAGTACCAACCTGGACCGCTTGGTGGAGAAAGGGCTGTCAGCATATGCTGGCTAAATCGTCAAGGCCCTTACATAATTAAATAATCCATATATTTCTATCACCACTCTGCAATGTGAGTAAAATGCTTGCAGTGTTTGCTGTGGTGGAGGTGTGGCTGCTGTATCTCTGCCAACACGTTGGCATATTCCCGTTGTCATTCCCTTTTTCAAAATACTTTTTGGGGGAAGAGAATGACTTGAGTTGTGGTATATGATCTCATTTCTGATGTTAAATGTGCAAATGACTCTTGTAAAAGCATTTAAAATAGGGTTGTGATATGGTTTAATCCCAGTTTTGATTGCATATAGTTTGATTCAGTTTCTAACATCACCTAGTCATACGATATGTAGTAACATTGTCAGTATTTGACTAGCAACACTATAATTTGCCATTTGGGTGGACTTGGTCTGTTTCAGCTGTTTAGGATGGCTTTTTAAATGATTCTACCATGGTCGCTAGTGACACATAACATCTAGTCCTCAGATACAGGCAGCTAGACAACACTTGAGTAGTGTTGACAAAGTGTTTGAATTTATTAACATGGACTTCCAGGTTTTCCCTGCATTCTGTGTACAGTCCAGTCAAGTTTTTGGGAAAAAAAAATGTTTTCAGAAACATTGTGCTTGATCTAGTAAACTGAAACTTCTGTAGAAGTGGTTTTGCTCACGGTGTGGGTTGGATAGGTTTACCTTGTGCACTAACACAACCACCATGTGATCGCTGCACAAGCTATTATTTCTGCCAAAGCATGTGTGTTGCAACCAGACTTATCACCCTTTCCTGATTGCAAGTATTTGACTTTATATGAGACAGAACTTGAGAAAAAAAGATGTAGATGTAGATGTGGGAACTCACCCACCAGACGTTTGGTGTCGTCAACATTTAGCTCTTTGTCAGCAGGACATCTGAAAAAGAGACAGAGATTTCAGTGAAATTTGGTTTAAATGTCAACCTTGAGTGAACGACGAGTTGATTATATTTTTATTTCAGATGCAGAATTTCACAGGAACTATAATCTATGCAAACCAAATTTCCTGACTGTTTCACGCTTCATGTAATGGTTATTTAATGGTATTTTTTTTAGTGCTTTAAAGGTCTCTCAAATATCAGTATACCAAGACTTCGTATCACAGTTGACCTTCTCATGCTCCCACTTCGGTTTGTATTGTAATGCTGTGCCATTTAAAATGTATTCTATCATTTTGTATTCTGAACTAGTAGAGATGAATGGTTTTCTCAATGTGATATGTATTAAAGTAGCTACACCAACAGCTCTGGCTGAAGTCGTCAGCATCAGTCCATGTAATTGGCTCATTTCCAAACCCTGTCAAGTGTGAAGGTGAGAGGTGAGGAGGTCAGGTCCATGTTCTGTCAAATGACCATAATGACAGAACAGGGGACTCTCCATCCTGTTGTCACTGTAGTTTTTTTTTTTTCATGGGACACTTTAGTCTTAGTCTATTTATAATATAATATATATATATATATTGTGTGTATGTATAAGCACTTCTCGCCAGCAGTGTCCCTGTTTCCAACGCGAGTGTTTGTAGGGGAGACCGGGATCATATTGTCCCGGAAAATTTTAAATTTATAACTCTCTGAAACACTATTGCCTGCATTTTGAGGGACAGATTTTGTGACATCATTGTTCATTTTTTAATCTTTGTTACAGCCTTACTTTAAAGCTAACTGACACTGCCACACACACACACACACACACACACACACACACACACACACACACACACACACACACACACACAGACACACACACAAAATCCACTCCGCCGTAAGCCGTCTGGATGCATGAAGACCTGTTCACATGAAATGCTGATGTGATTTTTGGCTGGACTGAGGAACGACACAGTCTTTTTTTTTTTTTTTTTTTTTTTTATGGAAGTCCTTAGTGCACAGCATCACTGGACTACACGTGATAGTGGAACACCAAAATGTAAGTCCCTTTTCTGTTTTAAATTAATAAAATATCAAATGACAAGGATCTATTTTAGCCGTTATATAAAACAAATAATTAATGTTTTTTCATTCTTTCACTGGAACAAAAAGGATCAGAATGATACAATGTCAGAAAAACAGTGAAGTTCTGTGCAAGTAGCGAGGGGTGTGCTACAAAACATGTAACAACTGCCAATACATACTGCAGCTGATTTATCGTGCAGCATATTAAGTCCTGAAGAAGACAATTTGGTAGCCACAGTAAAGATAATGGTTATTACAGAGGAGCGATACTGTGATGTGCGGGTCCACCCATAACCTGCAGATACCCACGCATCAGACTGCAGAATTCCCACGAAGTGATTAATAATTTACCAATATACGTATTACAGTCTTTTTTGACCGTTTATTTCATCTCATGATCTCATAAATTCAGCATACGACTCGCACATGGTGTGAACAGGACAGTAACGGCAGAATCACACCTTTAGAGAAAGTTCAGAGAGAAGTAAAAGCTGCTTCACGTTTTGTTTTGTTAACATGTTCACTGGGGTTAAAATCCTCTCTCTGCTCCGCGCTCGCTGCGCACTGAACGTGTCGCACCTGCATTCAGGAATCTCCCTCACTCACCCCCTCCCTCGCAGTCTGCAGCCTGTTAACTCCGCGTGCGCACACACAGGCACAGACACACACACCGACAGCTCCGCATTTTAGACGGCTTTTGAAGAAGACGGCCACTGTTTTAATCGGCCGTCAGCCTCCTTGTTATTGTCCCGCCTTAAGACGAGAGCGAGGCTGCAGCACAATGATGTCAGATTCTGAGTCGTTTTATGCTTTGTGGATAAAATAAATAATTCACGGTAATCGCGAATATGAAAAATAATCGCGAATATGAAAAATAATCGCGATTGGCAAATATTGTAATAATTGTGACAGCCCTACCCACGGCACCCCTGACGATCGATCACGGCACCCTAGGGTTCCGCGGCACCCCGGTTGAGAATCACTGGCATAACCTACAGCTACAGTGCAAATCCTTGTTGTTTGTACCGGTGTCTATCTTTGTTAAAACATGGATTTAGTAAGAAAAGTTCCCTGATCCACGGGTTGTCCTGTTCTCGTCATTGTGCCATTCTTCTATCTGTTAATTGTTGTCATTTCTATGGGTTTTGTGGTCCTTTTTCTTTTGTTTTATCCTTTAGCCATTTATGCGTTCCGCTTTAGTTTCTCTGCATTATTCTTGTGTTAGGTATTAATGCTTTTTTGTAGGTTATACTCACTCACTCTGGGTTCTTTGTGGTTTGTTGTTTCCTTCTTTGTGTGTGTGTGTGTGTGTGTGTGTGTGTGTGTGTGTGTGTGTGTGTGTGTGTGGGTGGGCGGGCGGGCGGGCATGGTCCTGTCACCCCATGTACCTCACAGCTGATTCATGTCATAATCACACCTGTCTCTGGTGTTATGTGTCACAGTGTTTCATTTTGCCACAGTGCTTCTTTAGTTGCTGGATAGGTCATTTCTGTTCATGGTGTTGTTTTACCCTCCTGTTGGTCATTGTTTCTCTGACACTATCTGTTGATGATGCACCTCCCATGTCACTGACGTGGTCGGCTTCCTGTAGTTTCCTGTAGTTTTATTTTTTTAAACACTAAGCAATAAACCGTTCATTTCTTCACTTCTTGTGTAGTTAACTGTCTGCATTTTTTGGTTCGGCTTAACACTAATCATAAAAAAAAAACATTCTAATTAAATGGTGGTGTATGAATTTCATCACAGACCCATGAGTCCCTGCCCTGTCAGGTTGGTTTTGTGTTAGTCACGGCATGTTTTTGCAGATTGGGTGGTGTTGATTGGCTCCCATGACGGTTCGGGTTGGTGCCAGTGTTACAAAAAATAAATAAAATAAAAACCTTGACCCACACACACATCAGAGAAGCAAGAGGAAAACTTCATACACATTTAGAGAGTGAAGAGGGAGAAGTCACCTTAATTTATCTGAAGCTCACATCACAACCTTTCTGGGATGCAAACAGGTTAATCACCTTCCTTCAGGTGTCATCTGCCAAAAGCCTCCTTAGAAATGAATAATCCACCTCATTCATGCTGCCACCATCCTCACAGTTTGGAGTTTGCCTCCAAATTTTCCTATTTACACGGCTTGTAAGGTCAGCACAAAATGGGTGTGGGTATTTGGCACAGCATGACATCAACCAGTGAGACTGACTGTCACCTGTGATTACCTTAATAGACAGGTATGCCAGCAACCGGTGCAGTTATTGAGAGGGCAAACTCATGAGTGACATATTTTCAGGTGAGGGATCAATTCTGCATGTACAGTGTCAAAGTGTGCAAGGAAGAGACAGTCATCCACCACAGCTCCCTGTGGTGAAGCATTAGAGTGCCTCCTGCAACATCTGTGGGCTGTGTTACAAAAACCAGATCAACACTTTGATCCCGTGCCAAACATCCTGTGGTGGCTCTTTTTAAAATGCACAGCAGCACGACAAAATCTCATTGAATGGGGAAATATTATACAATTTAGTTTTGGAAAGCACCAGGCAGTAGTGGAACACTAGGAAGATGATCATCAAGTATCTGGCAACAGTATAATTGAAAGTCTGAATTTAAATAGCCTGCCGCTCATCAGCTGGTCATACACGGCAGGTGTGCAGCCGTGTTGAGCGGTGAGGCGCAGCAGGTGTGAATCGGCTCTGAGTGTGCCCTTTGGGGGAAAAACTCATAAACTACAACTAGGATAAAAACAGGAATAGGAGGCAGACTGACATTACCCCCCCTCAACGGTCCCCTCCTGGCAACTTCCCAGGTTTCCCAGCATGCAGTCTATAAAACTCTTGGAGGATTAGGGTCCTCTTCACCCAGGAGTGCTCCTTGGGTCCGTATCCTTCCCAGTCCACCAGGTATTGATACTCCTGACCCCTGCGTCGGACGTCCAGGATCTTGTTGACAGTCTAGGCGGGATGGCCATCAATGATCCGGGCAGGAGGAGGCGATGGTCCAGGAGGACAGAGGTCACTGGTATGAACAAGCTTGAGTCGTGAAACATGGAAAACAGGATGAATCCGTAAGGGACGGAGGCAGAAGTAGCCATATGGCTGTGGGATTGACAGTTTTGTCAACGACAAAGGGTCTGATGAATCTAGGAGCCAGTTTAGGAGATTCAGTTTGTAAAGGGATGTCATGGGATGACAACCAAACCTCCTGTCCGGGCTGGTAGTTAGGGTCCGGGTTTCTCCTCTGGTTTGCATGGCGATGGGTGTGAGATTGAGCCCTCAAGAGAGCAGCATAAGCCTCTTTCCACACCTGACGGCATCTTTGTATGTGAGTCTGGACAGACAGTACAGAGAGTTCCTCTTCTTGTGCAGGGAATAGGGTTGGTTGATAGCCTAGGGAGGCTTCGAAAGGTGAGAGTCCTGTAGCCAAGGATATAGTGGGGAAAATAAGTATTTGACCCCCTGTCAGTTTTGCAGGTTTTCCCATCTACAAAGAATGGAGAGGTCTGTAATTTTTTATCGTAGGTACACTTCAACTGTGAGAGACAGAATCTAAAAAAAAAAAAAAAATCAGTAAATCACATTGTATGATTTTTAAATAATTAATTTGCATTTTATTGCATAAAATAAGTATTTGACCCCCTAGAAAAACAGAGCTTAACAATTGGTACAGAAACATTTGTCTGCCATTACAGAGGTCAGACGTTTCCTGTAGTTCTTGACCAAGTTTTCACACACTGCAATAGGGATTTTGGTCCACTCCTCCATACAGATCTTCTCCAAATCTTTCAGGTTTGGAGTTTCAGCTCCCTCCATAGATTTTCTATTGAGTTCAGGTCTGGAGACTGGCCAGGCCACTCCAGGACCTGGAAATGCCTCTTACGCAGCTCCTCCTTAGTTGCCCTGGCTGTGTGTTTGGGGTCATTGTCATGCTGGAAGACCCAGCCATGACCCATCATCAATGCTCTTACTGAGGGAAGGAGGTTGCCAAAATCTCACAATACATGACCCCATCCATCTTCCCTTTAATACGGTGCAGTCGTCCTGTCCCCTTTACAGAAGAGCACCCCCAGAGTATGATGTTTCCAGCCCCATGCTTCATGGTTGGGATAATTTTCTTGGGGTTGTTCTCATCCTCTAAACATGGTAAGTGGAGTTGATTCCAAAAAGCTCTATTTTGGTTTCATCTGACCACATGACCTTCTCCCATGCCTCCTCTGGATCATCCAGATGGTCACTGGTGAACTTCAAACAGGCCTGGACATGTGCTGGCTTGAGCAGGGGGACTTTGCTGCCCTGCAGGATTTTAAACTATGACAGCATCATGTGTTACTAATGTAATCTTTGTGACTGTGGCCCCAGCTCTCTTCAGGTCATTGACCAGGTCCTCCTGTGTAGTTCTGAGCTTTCTCAGAATTATCCTTACCCCACAAAGTAAGATCTTGCATGGGATCCCAGACTGAGGGAGATTGACAGTCATCTTGTGTTTCTTCCACTTTCTAATACATAATCATAACAGTTGTTGTCTTCTACCAAGCTGCTTGCCTGTTGTCCTGTAGTCCATCCCAGCCTTGTGCAGCTCTACAGTTTTGTCCCTGGTGTCCTTAGACAGCTCTTTGATCTTGGCTATGTTGGACAGGTTGGAGTGTGATTGAGTGTGTGAACAGGTGTCTTTTAAGCCCCATTTACACATAGACGGTTTTGTTGGCGGGTAGTACGTAGACTGAAGTTTGTGGTAGTTCCATCTGTTTTCACGGTGGAAAGGGGTGGAGCATTTCGCCGGTGTTTTGACCGCTGTACTATCCGCAAATAGGCGGATAAAACGCCGCTAAATCCGCCGAATAAAGCAGCGTTTTGACGCCGTAGCATCCGGCACACGTTAGGCAACGGGGGTTCATACCCAGTTCTATCCTTTACAGTCACAGGTTAAGACGCGCGTGAGAACGGCGGTGTTTTGCCGCCGCTGATAATGCCCTGTGTACCGCTGGTTAATACCCAGGTTTTTATCCAGGCAAACCCTGCGTTACTCCAGGATCATTTGCATATAGGCACCGCCCCCAGAGTATAATAGGCTGAAGCAGCAGGAATACATGCCTCTGTCACTGCAGGGGGAGGGAGATCATCCTCAGCCTTTTCTTCTCCTTCCTTTCCCCCTCATCTACGTGTTGCTCTGTCTCCACCACAGGCCTCCCCTCTGCTTCTGAACCAGACCTCTTGGTTTCCTTCTTCTTTAAGTCCTTGCCGCTGCCAACTTTCTTTTAGGAGGCATACTGGAGCTTCTCTGCAAAAATATCTGGAGCTGGCCTCGAGTGAGAGGCCTACATGCAGCGCTAGCGTTTTTATACTGACCGCCGCCTTTCGGCCATTTGGAACGCCGTTTTAACTGGGAGGTGGCGTTTAGAACGGCATACTGTCCGCTAGCACAGCCGTTTTGTCTGCCTCTGTCGCCAGTTAAAACGCTGTTGTGTACGCCGATGTGGGCTCTATCTCCATTTTATACGCCGTTGATTAGGGATACAACGCCGGCGGCCGAATAACGGCCACTACAGGAAGGGACAGGATGAAACGGCGATTAAAAAGTATCAAACGCCGCTGTTCGCTTTGTCTCTGTCATCACGCGAATTCTCCAGGAGTGCTCCTGGAATTATTCGACATGTTGAATAATTTTTTCGACGATTCCCGGTGAAGCCGGAACTAAGCCACGCCCCCTAGCGCCGGCGTTAACAACAGCGTTTGATCCCTAAGACGGCCCGGAGGAGCCAAAAACTCTTCCGGGACGCTTCCAGGAGCTCTTACCGTCTATGTGTAAACGGGGTTTTATACAGATAACAAGTTCAAACAGGTGCAATTAATAAAGGTAAGAGTGCAGAATAAGAGGGCTTCTTAAAGAAAAATTAACAGGTCTGTGAGAGCCAGAATTCTTGCTGGTTGGTAGGGTGTCAAATATTTTATGCAATAAAGTGCAAATTAATTATTTAAAAACCATACAATGTGATTTTATGGATTTTTTTTTATTTTTTTATTCTCTCTCTCACAGTTGAAGTGTAGCTACGATAAAAATTACAGACCTCTCCATTGTTTGTAGGTGGGAAAACCTGCAAAACTGACAGGGGGTCAAATACTTATTTTCCCCACTGTATCTGACTGTTATGGGCGTACTCCACCCATTTGAAGCACAGACGTCTCTATGCATTTTCTTTTGATTTGATCCATGACAGGATCAGGAGTTTAAAAAAAGAACCTAACATTGACATGAATAAATTGTATGCACCACATGGAAAGCTGCATCTGCTACACACACACACACACACACACACACACACACATGCACACAGTCACAAATGCCAGAATCTGATGTGTGTGTGTGTGATCTCTGCTGATGTGACTAAATTCTCTGTGAGGTTTTACAAGTGGAACCCAGTATAATTTTTCTGCAGTCTGTGCTTCAATATCGACTTTGGGTCATTAATGATCCAATTATTATTAATGTCTGAAATCACAGATGTGCAGGGTTTTTTTTTTTTCCTTTCTTTTATGAAATCATAGAATTACATTAACAGGCTGAGATATGTGAATTACTTTGATGTTTGCAAACTACCATACGTGTTAATCATGAGTCTCAGATAAGGTGGGCCATTTACATTGTGGGAGAACGTCAGCTACCGCATTTTGGCTATGTGGAGTGCTTTTCTGTGCATGATCTTGCACACAGGTGCATCAGTGTTGAGAACTTCACCAACTGTAAAAGGCCAAAGGGACTCCCACGTTTCACCTGGCTGTGGAAGATTGACGGGTACTTTTGAAAATGGAGATCCAGGACCCAAGGTGATTCCGTAGTGTGGCAGTGCAGTGTGTTGCTGCATGCTCCCAGACCTGACCCGACTTGTTAATCATGAGTCCACTCATGTTTTACTCTGTGGCACTACTTCAGATTTATGTGAAAGACATCAGAGGCCTGATACATTGTCTGCACGTGCTGCACTCCAAGATGGGTTTATATTATGAATACTTATTAATGGGAATATATGCAAGGAGCTTTGAGTGACCAGACGTAGCTGAGTAAGGTTTTTTGTTTGTTTTTTACAATATGTGCTTCAGGCCTCTATGTAGGCATGGGAAATGGTAGGTGGGGCCCCTCTAAGTAAGTTTCTTGCCCACCTAATTAGAATCAAGTTGGGTTTTTTGTGTGTTGTTTTTTTTTAAGATCAACCAATAACAAAGCAGCAGCTCCTCAAAGCTCTCTCACTACCAGCTCACTCTTATCATCGTGTTCAGACTCAGCTACTGCCGGGGGCTAAAGTGGGCCGGAACAGCCGAGAACTGTGTTCCGGAACCTCACACAAATTAATGAATAATTTAATTCAAACTAACAATAGCACAAGGCATTGTTAACAGCTCAGTTTTTGTGTGCAGCCTGCACTCAAATTGGCGCCTGCCTGGCTCTCCTTCAGCAGGACGGAGGTGTTCAACAAATCGGATCATAATATCATCCTCTGGCCCCGCCTTCACAAACACGCAGTATCTCTGCCCTCTGTTCTGCCACCCTACTGGGGAAGGCGCCTCCATCTTGTCTGCGAACATAGATAGAACTCGACCGGGAGGGTAACATTAGGAATCTACAGCAGGCCACAGAGCAGGTGATTAGAGACCCTGCAAGGCTTATGACAAATGTGGGTGTGGAATCCATTAGCTTAGCGGGGAAATTAGTGCAGAAAATCCACTATGGTGATAGTGCAGTTTATCTGCCAGTGAGGGAAATTCAATAAGTTGAGACTGTGGCCTGCTCCCGTAGACGTGTCCATAAAAATCATAGAGGGATATGCTTTGCAAACTTAATACCCATTACTATATTGGATCATGTTGAAATTGACGATGGCCCAGTGGTTGTTCCAGTAATAGCAAAGATTTCGTGTCTGCTACCTATAACGCACGTGGAATGTCTCAAACCTAAACCTACTTCTAGGCATCTTATATATGCTACTCTGGAACCACCCCTAAACCCAAACAGTTCAACTGTCAACCCCACTGAGATCCTTAGACTGGGTATCATTAACATAAGATCACTGTCCTCAAAATCATTGTTGATTAATGATTTAATTATTGATCATCACTTAGATATAATTGGATTATGTGAAACCTGGCTTAAATCTACAGCTGTCCTCCCCTTAAATGAAGCCTGCCCACCAGCATATACATTTAGTCACGTCCCTCGTGATGCGAAGCAAGGCGGGGGTGTTGCTCTTATTTATAAATCTAGGTTTAGCTTATTAGCTGTTGGGGGTCACAAATATAACTCGTTTGAGCATCTGATTCTCCGCTCCGCTCAGGATATTATGCATTGCCAAGGTCAGAAGAATAAAAATCAGCCGTATTACTTTGTCACTGTATATAGGCCTCCTGGCCCATATTCTGAATTCTTAGATGACTTTGGTATGTTCATCTCTAACTTGTCAACTAGTGCAGATAGATAACTGATCATTGGTGACTTTAACGTTCATTTAAATAAGCCGTCTGATCCCCTCTGCAAATCATTTATGGAAATTGTGGATGCATTAGGATTTCGGCAATGCATTCAGGATTCATTGCACATTAGTGGAAATACCCTGGATCTGGTTCTCGCACGTGGTATTGCTGTCACGAATATTGACTTCATGCCTCTTACATCAATGGTCTCTGATCACTCACTTATTAGGTTTACAGTTTCGCTGCCGTGTTTAGTGGAACAGCAACCTTATTTATCACTACAGCGATGCATCAACTCCTCAACTAAGACTGAACTAGAAGCTAGACTGCCTGATGTCTTAGCCTCACTTTTGACAAATACCCAGTCAGTAGACAGACTTGTGGATAGTTTAAACTCAGTGCTCAAAACAACACTCGACATGATTGCACCCCCAAATCGCAGTCACCTTGGTTCAGTGATTACCTGCGTGACCTCAAGCATAAAGCAAGAGGTCTAGAACGGAAATGGCGTCGTTCAAAATTAGAAGTATTCCACCTTGCGTGGCGTGGTGCTATCTTAGACTATGAGCATGCATTATTGGCTACAAAGCGGACCTATTACTCTGATTTGATCAACAAAACAAGCATAACTCAAAGTTCTTGTTCGACACGGTGGCAATACTTATTCATGGACAACCACCTGTAGCTCGCTCTCCTTTTACAGCACAAGATTTCCAAGATTACTTTGAGAAGAAAATAGATGACATTAGGTTCAACATATCCCAGCATGCCTTAACCCAGCCACTACACCCTGCTATTGAGGTGGGCGCCACTACTGAGATATTACCTAGATTTACAGAATTTGATAGTATCTCTCTAGACATGCTGATGAAACTCGTAACATCAACAAAAAGCACAACCTGTTTATTTGATCCTATACTAACAAAACTGTTTAAGGACCTGTGGCCCACTCTTGGGCCGATTGTTGTTGTGTGTTGGGGGGTGTGGCTGGATATTTTGGTGTTCTTTTCTTTTCTTTGCTCTCCAGGTGGCATGAGAACTGATTTGTCTGTGGAGAAGGTGCTGGCTGAAGAATCCTTCACCCTTATCAACATCATGTGTAGCACCTGTGAATGGTGCTCACATGCAACCTTAAAGACTTTCAGCTGAAGCAGATAATTGGATGGCGTTCTGCATTAAGTCATGTGTGATTCAAGCAGAACTGCCGGGAACTCGACCTTGTGATGTTCGTTTGTGAGACGCTGAGGACCGCGCCTGGGTTTGACACATCGAGCCCGTGAAGCAAGGAAGGGTGAGGGACACATGCTGTCAGCACACATCAAAGGTGATTAAGTGTTTGACTAATTGTTGATAGTAACTTGGTATTTTGTTACGCAGTATACTTGAATTGTGATGAGGATTGTGCAGCTCGCTTCTCACTGCTGTGGCATGCGGACAAGTGGTCCTCCACCTGTTGTGGAAGCTGCTTATTTGCATAAAGCTTAAAATACAGACCTGTATGTGTTGCTGATAGTGTGTGTCTTTTGAAGGATATTAGTTGTAACTGCTAACTTACCTCACCTCTTCTATGCTTCGCAGAGAGTCGGTTTGTCGTGTCCACCTGGGGGGTGTTTGGCGGTGGTAGTGGGTCCAGGAGTGCCGGGCTTCGATCCTTTTGGGCGCTGGAGAGCGTGCCAGCCTTCACTCCACCAGAAGGACGCTATTTCTGTTTTTACACTTTTTATGCACCAGTGGGTGAAATAAATATATTGTTTTTGGAACCGCTTTTCTGGTTGTTTGTAGCGCTGGGTTCCGTCTGACGCAGGTCCGCTCCTCAACCCGCGTCGACACATAACAGTAGTTCCCGGCCATTCCATAATGGACCCAGCGGCAGAGGCGGTTCCTTTTGCCAAAAAAGTTCAAGAACACTTGGAGAAAATATGGGAGCAATTACAGCATCTCGCAAACCAAATTAAACAAACAGACGCCCGTGTTACGGAGCTCGCAGCGCAAGCCGTTCCGCTTCCTGCTGCTCCAGCTGCGGCATCATCGATACCGGTGCAGATAACTCCGTCACCCAGAGATTCGGCGTCCGAACCGATTATTTGTCATCCGGAGCCTTATGCGGGAGACGTCGAAGCCTGTGCTTCGTTTTTGATGCAGTGTTCTCTGGTTTTTGCTCAGCGACCGGCTTCCTTCTCTTCTGATGGGAGTCGTGTGTCGTATGTGACAAATTTGCTCCGAGGTGACGCCTTAGCTTGGGTCACAGCGTTGTGGAGTAACAACTCGCCATTGTTAGGATCCTTTAAGGCTTTCTCCCGGGAGTTCCGACTGGTTTTTGACCATCCGGTGAAAACGAATACCGTTGCTCAACGGTTGCTGAATCTCAGGCAGGGGAGGCGGAGTGCGGCGGAGTATTCCGTGGACTTTCGGATTTTTTCTGCTCAGTCAGGTTGGAATGCCGCAGCTTTACGAGGCGTTTGTAGATGGGTTAAATGAGTCATTTAAAGACGAGCTGGCAGTCTGTGACGAGCCAAACGATTTAGATGAGCTAATATCGTTGGTGATTCGTCTAGATGATCGGATGAAGGAGCGTGGACGCGAGAGAGGACGCCCATCAGAGCGGGTTTTTTCGTCTCGGGGCTTTCCCCGACACAGTTCTGGGCCGCCTCTTCTTCGCCCCACTGAGGCTCCTCCGACGGGACCACTGGCTCCTCCTGTTGACGAGCCCATGCAGCTTGGACGAGCAGAGATTACTGTATTGCCCCGACATATAAACGGCAAGAAAAATAATGGTGACGTATCTCCAGGTGTTCTGGGACAGGCAAAATAACACACATAAAAAAAAAAAATTAAAAAAATCTAGTACGGGTTAATGTTTTGTTTTCTTTAAATAGGGGTTATAATTTGTTTGGGGAGTCAGAGGCGTGTCTGGTGGAGTGAATTGTTAGGCGGATAGAAGCCCGTCTGGGCTCACTTAATCGTTAATTTTTTTATGTGTTTTTAGGTATTTTCTGTTTGGGTTGTTGGGTCATTTTATTTTGTTGTTTTTTATTTCCCTACATCCCTAACCCCAACCTCACTTGCCCCAAGACCGTTTGTCTTGTGGGTTGTGGGGTGGTGCAGGTTGGTCACGCTGAGCGTTCTCAGAAGACCTCTGCACCTAGGGGGGGGTGTTAGGGGCGTTTTTCTTGGTTTGGTTAGGGCCCGGTTCCACTCCAGCCTCGGTGAGCCTTTGTACCGTTCGTCATTGGTGTTGCCGGGGGTGGTGCAGCGGGAACATACCTCAGTCGGAGGGGTGGGCCGATCTGTTGCCGTTCACCATTTCGGTAGTTCCACCCCTTCCGAGAGGCTGGGGTATGGTCGAGTTGGGGCACCGGACGTATTTCCGGTTTTCCGCTGCGCCTTGGGGTTGGGGCTGGGTTAGTTTTTCCTGTTCCCTTCCCCGGCTTAATGTTTTGAGCCATTCGCCAAAATTGAGCCGCCGAGGGGCTCTGGGAGGAACCTGGGGTCTTTCGGGGTGCCGGGGACGGTAACAGGGTTTACGGTCGTTTTATATCCCCCCGGGGTTGTTTTTGGTAGTCCTCCGGGGGTTGAATTTTGATTTTGTTCTGTTTCCTTCCGGGTTCCACCTCCAGGGTTGATGGGACGGTCCTCTGGGGGGAAATTGGCTTGGGGCCAACTAGCCAAGTGTGGCCGGGTCTGGGGTTCCGGGGTTGCGGGGAGGGTACCTCCTGGGGTTGATGGTACGGTCCTCTGGGGGGCGCCGTTTGCTCCATGTACACCTGGGGACCTTTGTGGATTCTGGTTCTGGCTGTTCCTCCTGGAACTGGCGGTAAAGGCCTTCTGGGGGGGTGGGCTCTGCAGGTCGTTCTGGGGGGGTTGTTTGTTATTTACTCTTTATGCATTTATGTTTGTATTGTGTTTGTGGGGCTGTGTTGGTTTTTGTGTTTGGGAGTTTTTCTTTTCTTCCCGGGGTTTGATGGGACGGTCCCCTGGGGAGGGTTTGGGTGGGTTTTGTGTTTTTCCTGTGTGTTGGATTGTACTGGGAATGTTTTGGGGGCTTTTGTTGATGCCAGCCGGCCTTCCAGCTGCGGTTGCCCTGTCCTGCTGTCTGTTGGTGGACCTTGGGAGCGTGGTGCTGTCTGCTTCCTGACAAGGACCCCCGGAGGGAGGTGCTGTTCTCGGGCCTGGTCCTGTTCGGTCGCCGGGAGGTTTCCCATTAAAGGGGGGGTACTGTTGTGTGTTGGGGGGTGTGGCTGGATATTTTGGTGTTCTTTTCTTTTCTTTGCTCTCCAGGTGGCATGAGAACTGATTTGTCTGTGGAGAAGGTGCTGGCTGAAGAATCCTTCACCCTTATCAACATCATGTGTAGCACCTGTGAATGGTGCTCACATGCAACCTTAAAGACTTTCAGCTGAAGCAGATAATTGGATGGCGTTCTGCATTTAAGTCATGTGTGATTCAAGCAGAACTGCCGGGAACTCGACCTTGTGATGTTCGTTTGTGAGACGCTGAGGACCACGCCTGGGTTTGACACATCGAGCCCGTGAAGCAAGGAAGGGTGAGGGGACACATGCTGTCAGCACACATCAAAGGTGATTAAGTGTTTGACTAATTGTTGATAGTAACTTGGTATTTTGTTACGCAGTATACTTGAATTGTGATGAGGATTGTGCAGCTCGCTTCTCACTGCTGTGGCATGCGGACAAGTGGTCCTCCACCTGTTGTGGAAGCTGCTTATTTGCATAAAGCTTAAAATACAGACCTGTATGTGTTGCTGATAGTGTGTGTCTTTTGAAGGATATTAGTTGTAACTGCTAACTTACCTCACCTCTTCTATGCTTCGCAGAGAGTCGGTTTGTCATGTCCACCTGGGGGGTGTTTGGCGGTGGTAGTGGGTCCAGGAGCGCCGGGCTTCGATCCTTTTGGGCGCTGGAGAGCGTGTCAGCCTTCACTCCACCAGAAGGACGCTATTTCTGTTTTTACACTTTTTATGCACCAGTGGGTGAAATAAATAAATAAATATATTGTTTTTGGAACCGCTTTTCTGGTTGTTTGTAGCGCTGGGTTCCGTCTGACGCAGGTCCGCTCCTCAACCCGCGTCAACACATAACAATTGTGCTGGAATTGATTAATCTTTCTTTAACTTCTGGATCTGTTCCTAAACGTTTCAAATCTGCAGTGATTAAACCATTACTTACGAAACCTAATCTTGACCCTAGTGTATTGAAAAAGTATCGGCCGATATCAAATCTATCAATTTGCTCTAAAATTCTGGAAAAAGTGGTGTCACGACAGCTCGTAGACTATCTTACTGAGAATAATCTCTTTGAGCCACTGCAGTCTGCTTTTAGAAAATATCATTCCACAGAGACGGCTCTCACCAAAGTGGTGAATGATCTTCTGCTTACAATGGACTCGGACACCACAACGGTTCTGCTGCTGTTAGATACAGTTAGTGCTGCATTTGATACAGTTTATCATCATATTCTACTTGATAGGCTGGAAAATCATTTTGGGATTACTGGGAGTGCCCTTGCATGGCTGACGTCATACTTGACCAGTCGTTCTCACTGTGTTTTGTACAGCAACACTACCTCTAACCTTAGTGACATGAAATTTGGGGTTCCTCAGGGGTATGTCTTAGGCTCCCTGCTTTTCTCCCTTTATATAGCACCCCTTGGGCACATATTGCGGCGTTTTGGAATTACCTTTCACTGCTATGGAGATGATACTCAGTTATATATGCCAATAACTGCTGGTAATCTCGTTCACATAAAATCCTTAGAAGATTGCCTTGCAGCAGTGACAAGTTGGATGTCTAGAAACTTCCTACTTTTAAACTCTGAAAAGACTGAAATGACGGTTCTTGGTCCAGTGAGACATCGACATCAATTTGACCAGTTAACACTCAGCCTAGGCTGGTGTGTCATACATACATCACACTGACAAAGTGAGGAACCTTGGGATAATTTTTGATCCTTCGTTGTCCTTTGGCCTCCATATTAGAAATATTACTAGGACTGTTTTCTTCCACCTGCGAAATATAGCGAAGATTCGTCCCATCCTGTCTATGGCTGATGCTGAGACCCTGATCCATGCGTTCATCTCTTCTAGATTGGACTACTGCAATGTCCTATTTTCTGGTTTACCGCAGTCTAGCATTAGGGCTTTCCAGTTGGTTCAAAATGCTGCAGCCAGACGTTTGACACGAAGCAGAAAGTTCGACTACATTACACCCATTTTGGCATTTCTTCACTGGCTTCCTGTCCCAGTGAGATCAGATTTTAAGGTTCTGCTACTAACCTATAAAATTATTCATGGACTGGCACCTCCCTACTTAGCTGACCTAATTAAACCTTACGTACCGGCCCGGGCTTTACGTTGTCAGGGTGCAGGACTACTTTGTGTCCCTAGGGTGAATAAGAAGTCTGCGGGTCACAGAGCTTTCGCTTATCGTGCCCCTGTTCTGTGGAGTGGTCTCCCTGCGTCAATAAAACAATCAGATTCTGTGGAGACTTTCAAGTCCAGACTTAAGAGGCACTTATTTTCCCTTTCGTATGGCTAGCATACTGGTACAGTTTTGTTTTACGCTTTTTTACTCTTTTATTTCATGTTATTAGTAATTGGAGCGGGCTGCGGCCTCAACTTCACCTAAATTCTGGGTCTTTTAGTGAATCTTAGGGCTGGCGGCTGGCTCTTAGTATTAATACCTTTATAGAATAAAGGTAAGGTAAGAAATACCTTAGTATTTCTTCTGTTTTTCTTGTTGATTAATGCTGGCAAATTATACAGTATTTTTTTGTCTTTCTGATGCCTGATTCTGTTTTTTCTCTGTTTAATGTGCAGCTCCATCCAGAGATGGGAGTTGTGTTTGTGTTGGCGACCCTCCTGTCCTGTGCACCAACAGCAATTCTTGTATATTCGTCCGTGTTCTGTGAATTATTTCTGTAATTTATGTTTGTAGCATAGCCCAAGCAGAGGGTCACCCCTTTGAGTCTGGTCTGCTTGAGGTTTTCTTCCTCAGAGGGAGTTTTCCTTACCACTGTTGCTCGGTGGGTTGGTAAGGTTAGACCTTACCTGTGTGAAGCGCCTTGAGGCAACTCTGTTGTGATTTGGCGCTATATAAAGGAAAATAAATTGAAATTGAAATTGTTCTCATGGTCCTCTCAGCTTTCCACACTTCATTTGAGTGCATCCATGATCCATATCAGTCCACAAGAAACTCAGTGTTTGAGGCCCCATCCACACGGAACCAGTGTTGTTAGAGCCCAAAAATGCTTACTTTTTAAAAACAGGTCCCTGGGTGGATAAATAATTTAAATGCCGGAGTCGCGTTTTCATGTGGGCAGCCTATAGAGATCTTTTCTGAAACGATTGTCATAGCCCTATCTCTCGAACGTCAGCCGCTCATAATGAATGACTTGTTATTGTTAACAGGGTAATTTAATTTTTTTCAAAATGTCTTTACAATATATATATATATATATATATATATATATATTGTAGTTTTCTTTTTTGCATGGGGTTGGGGTTTTTTGTCATGGTAGACACCCACATCCGATATGAAATATCTCCCAAATTACACAATGCACAATCTCTGAAGTGGATGTAAGCATATTGGAAAAAATATATATTTTCTACCATTACCACCTCATGCTATTACTAGTGAATAAACAGGTTATTAAAGAAGTACCTTGGTGTTTGTCTCTTCTGGGGCATTTCAAGATGAAAGTCCTTTATGCAATCATTTTATTAGCTTCAAAGCGCTCTATTGATTTGTGATCAGTGTTCACCACAGCCATTCTTAGTCTCTTCAGGCATTCTGCTAACAATGAAAAAAAAAACTCTATTAAGGATTCACAAAGACAATTTGAAAAAATGAAATTACCCTGTTAACAATAACAAGTCATTCATTATGAGCGGCTGACGTTCGAGAGATAGGGCTATGACAATCGTTTCAGAAAAGATCTCTATAGGCTGCCCACATGAAAACGCGACTCCGGCATTTAAATTATTTATCCACCCAGGGACCTGTTTTTAAAAAGTAAGCATTTTTGGGCTCTAACAACACTGTATATATATATATATATATATATATATATATATATATATATATATATATATATATATATATATATATATATATATATATATATATATATATATATATATATATATATATATATATATATATATATATATATATATATATATATATATATATATATATATATATATATATATATATATATATATATATATATAAAAGGCCACTCTGAAAGGTGCAGTTTTATCACACAGCACAATGCCACAGATGTCGCAAGATTTGAGGGAGCGTGCAATTGTCATGCTGACAGCAGGAATGTCAACCAGAGCTGTTCCTCGTGTATTGAATATTCATTTCTCTACCATAAGCCGTCTCCAAAGTCGTTTCAGAGAATGTGGCATTACATCCAACCAGCCTCACAACCGCAGACCACGTGTAACCACACCAGCCCAGGACCTCCACATCCAGCATGTTCACCTCCAAGATCGTCTGAGACCAGCCACTCCTACAGCTGCTGGAACAATCGCTTTGCATAACCAAAGAATTTTTGCACAAACTGTCAGAAACCGTCTCAGGGAAGCTCATCTGCATCCTCGTCGTCCTCATCGGGGTCTCGACCTGACTCCAGTTCGTCGTCGTAACCGACTTGAGTGTGCAAATGCTCACATTCGCTGGCGTTCGGCACGTTGGAGAGGTGTTCTCTTCACGGATGATGCGAAGGAGATGTGTTGCACTGCATGAGGCAAATGGTGGTCACACCAGATACTGACTGGTATCCCCCCCCAATAAAACAAAACTGCACCTTTCAGAGTGGCCTTTTATTGTGGGCAGTCTAAGGCACACCTGTGCACTAATCATGGTGTCTAATCAGCATCCTGATATGGCACACCTGTGAGGTGGGATGGATTATCTCAGCAAAGGAGAAGTGCTCATTATCACAGATTTCGACTGGTTTGTGAACAATATTTGAGGGAAATGGTGATATTGTGTATGTGGAAAAAGGTTTAGATCATACAAAATGGGAGCGAAATCAAAAGTGTTGCGTTTATATTTTTGTTGAGTATATATATATATATATATATATATATATATATATATATATATACTGTAATTTTAACATCTTTCAAAATATTAGAATGTAATTGTTTTGACTTCATGATTAGTTTTGATGAACCCTGCATTGAACACAACATTCAAGTTTATGATATATAATGCTCCTGACAAGACTTGTTTTAGAGAAGTCACAAAAGCTACATGATATTATTACAGTGATCAAGATATAGGATTAATTTTGATGCCAAATGCTGGTATTGTGATTTCACCAACTCCTGCTACTAGTAATTTGCACAATAAGGAATTAGAGAATTTCCAGATGTCTTGTTCAAAAACAAGTGTGTTTTATGTGGACAGCAGTTTTTGGCAGGCTGTGATGATGAATCCAGTTTATGCACATCCTGCACGTTGTCTTCTCTGTTTGTGGTAGAAGCATTACACCACCATGTACAGGCCTGTACAGTAGGGTTATGACAAATCTCAAAATTATTAGCCTGGGGTTATAAATGATGAACATTTACCTAAAACTCACAAAATGACTTTGGTTTTGCCAGACCTTGAAAAAACCTCCCGCACCTAAGACAGTTTCATATTTCACATTAAAACACCTAGCGGCTCAAACACTCTTTATTATAACATGTCAGTTTTACATACAATACACATGAGGAATAAATGAAAATGAGTACATATAGCATTTGTCATGTTTTTAATAGTGTTTCAGATTTGTGTATTAGTGTTAACAAATTTGCTGCTAAGATATTTGTCTGTTTTGCAAGTAGAACAAACCTCCATCAACCTTACAGCTCTTTCAGCTTCTATGAGTAGAGAAGCATTTCACAGCTTTGGGACACTTAAGTTTGGATATTGATGACAGCAGGACTTCATAATCTGTCTCTGAATAGTGTTGGTTAGAAAACCAGGCCCGCGACCATGTAGTTGCAATGAAATCGCAAGTTACGCTCAGCTGTTCTCGCAACTTTGCAAGAAGGAAAAATGCAATAAGTGCTAAAATTCCTCGTGGGTTCCACCTGGCACTGTGAAGTGATGGCAGCTTGTGCCATTTCATGTGAGGCCATTTTTCCTCCATTTTGTAAAACTTGTATGCTTCACAAAGCTCAAAAAGGAATTTAAAATCATGTCTCCAGCCAAGGTTCTCATATTCTGGTATCACTTCTGTGCCCATGTGTGCATTTTGCAAATCATCATACTGTTCCAAAATCTCATCAATAAACTCGTAGTTAATGTTAGGTGACCGTGACCGTATAGGAAAAAAGAAGTCCAACACATGTCGCAGAACAAGATCAAGAATGTGGTGCTGGCAGCCGATGTATTGAGGTTCATCGAATCCCTTGTGTCGAAATGTTCTCTGAAGCCTGGCTACAAAACAATTTTTGTGACCAGTATTGACTGCTGTTATGTCAGAGATGATCATCTGAATACTGTTCCATGCATTGTACTCATCAAGCAGGTCCTATCTTGGTATATAGATGTCTGCAGTGGTTCTACTGTCACAAGCCAAAATGCCTTGTCTGTCATTTTTTAAGTACACAACTTGGTACTCCTTATTGTCAATTTTCTTACCATCAAAATGCAAACAAAATTTCTCTTCAGAGATCAGTTCCATGAGGCGGTTCTTAACTTGTTCTGCATCTCTGATTGTTTGATGCCAGACAACAGACTGTGATGGTGTTGGGACACTAACTCCATCTTCAGCCAGACTTTGAAGCATCTGTGACGCTTTTCTGGTTGACAGAGTGTTTAGACACCAGTTTGGCAGCAGACTTTGTTGAGTGGCGTGTTCATGTTTATCTATAAATGGACTGCATTTATATAGCGCTTTTCCATCTGCATCAGATGCTCAAAGCACTTTACAATTATGCCTCCAATTCACCAAAATGTCAGGGTGCTGCCATACAAGGCGCTCACTACACACCCGGAGCAATAGGGGATTAAAGGCCTTGCCCAAGGGCCCTTAGTGATTTTCCAGTCAGGTGGGGATTTGAAACCATGATCTTCTGGACTCAAGCCCAACACCTTAACCACTAGACCATCACCTCCCCCATCATGTATTTTATCATTTTTTATTTCTTTTAATTATTGTTTAATAATATATTTTAGCAATATTTATTTATCACTCGGGAGGAGCTCGGAGTCGAGCCGCTGCTCCTCCACGTCGAAAGGAGTCAGTTGAGGTGGCTCGGGCATCTTTTCCGGATGCCCCCTTGTCACCTCGCTGGAGAGGTGTTCGGGCACGTCCCACTGGGAGGAGGCCCCGGGGAAGACCCAGGACACGCTGGACGGACTACATCTCTCGGCTGGCTTGGGAACGCCTTGGGGTTCCCCCGGAGGAGCCGGAGGAGGTGTGTGTGGATCGGGAGGTCTGGGCGGCTTTGCTTGAGCTGCTGCCCCCGCGACCCGACTCCGGATAAAGCGGAAGAAAATGGATGGATGGATGGATATTTATTTGTATATATTTTCTTGTTATTTCTTGATACTTGTTAATTATTTTCTTGTTACGTTATTTTTAAATAGTATTGTGTAAACTTGTGTATTTTTAAAAGTGATGTGGTGCTAGGTGCGTGAGGTTTTTTCATGATCCAATGAAATAAACTTCAAAAAAGTGATCTATGGATAAAAGTTCATCAAATGCAACATCAGGAAAATGAAAGTTTTGAAAAAAGTTTTGTAGTTATAACCCTACTGTACAGTGTATTCAGAAAGTATTCATGACGCTTCACTTTTTCCACGTTATGTTACGGACTTATACCAAAATGGAGTAAATTCATTTTTTCTCTTCAAAACTGTACTCACAACACCCCATAATGACAACATGAATTTTTTTTCTTTTTTAATTTTTGTTAATTATTAAGAATAACAAATCTTAAGAAATCACATGTACGTAAGTATTCACACCCTATGCTCAATATTTTGTTGATGCACCTTTTGCATCAATTACAGCCTCAAGTATTCTTGAATATGATGCCACAAGCTTGGCGCACATTTCTTTGGGCAGTTTTGCCGATTCCTCTTTGAAGCACCTCTCAAGCTCCATAAGGTTGGATAAGGAGCATCGGTGCACAGCCATTTTCAGATCTCTCCAGAGATGTTCAATCAGATTCAGGTCTGGGATCTGGCTGGGCCACTCAGGGACATTCACAAAATTGTCCTGAAGTCACTTCTTTGATATCTTAGCTGTGTGCTTGGGGTCATTGTCCTGCTGAAAGATGAACCGTCTGAGGTCAAGAGGGCCCTGGAGCAGGTTTTCATCCAGGATGTCTCTGTACATTGCTGCATTCATCTTTCCCTCAATCATGAATAGTCTCCCAGTTCCTGCCACTGAAAAACATCCCCACAGCATGATGCTGCCACCACCATGCTTCAGTACAGGCATGGTGCCTGGTTTCCTCCAAACATGATGCCTGGCATGTATGCCAGAGAGTTCAATCTTTGTCTCATTAGAGCAGAGAACTTTGTTTCTTATGGTCTGAGAGTCAATCAGGTGCCTTTTGGTAAATTCCAGGCGAGCTGCCATGTGCCTTTTACTAAGGAGTGGCTTCCATCTGGCCACTCTTTCTGACTAAGGCCCCTCTCCCCTGATTGCTCAGTTCAGACAGGCGGCCAGCTTTAGGAAGAGTCCTGGTGGATCTGAACTTCTTCCATTTACGGATGATGGAGGCCAATGTGCTCAGTGGGACCTTCAAAGCAGCAGAAACATTTCTGTACCCTTAAACAGATTTGTGCCTCGAGACAATCCTGTCTCAGAGGTCTACAGATAATTGGTCTGACTTCATGCTTGGTTTGTGCTCTGACATGCACTGTCAACTATGGAACCTTATATGTAGACAGGTGTGTGCCTTTCCAAATCATGTCCAATCAACTGGTGGACACCAGTTAAGTTGTAGAAACATCACACGGCTCCTTCACACATAACACGAAGTTGGATGAATGACGGCAAAACCGGCCAAATGTTGCGAACATGATCAGATGGCAGTGCATCATCATCATCTTGCCCACCGTTCAAATTGGTTTCTTTCGCAAGCTATACACTAATGTAGAGTGCAGGTGCTGTGGCCGAATGGTTGTGGCGACTGCTGTATGAGGCGTTCGAGGCGGCTCCGAAATTTCACGAGTGGCATTCGAATCCCCCTTGTGCCTCACTAGTGTTATGCGTGAAGTGGCCCCGCTGAAGGATGATTAGTGGATACAGGATGCACCTGAGATTAATTTTGAGCTTCATGGCAAAGGCTGTGAATACTTATGTGTATTTGATTTCTTTGTTTGTTTTTTTATTTAAATAAATGAGCAAAAATCTAAAAAAAACAAACAAAAAAAAAACTTTTTTCACATTGTCATTATGGGGTATTGTGGGTCGAATTTTGAGGACAAAATTAATTCACTCTATTTTGGAATAAGGCTGTAACATGAAGTGTGGAAAAGGTGAAGAGCTGTGAATACTTTTCAGATGCACTGTATCTTTTGCAATGGAAATTTTATTCAGTGTAGTGTTTTCTTTCTCACATCCTCCCCTACTTCCTCACATCGTCCTCTCAGCTGCCACCTTGGCATCTCACCTATGCTCCCCACACTTCAGCGTGTGTCTCTCATCTCTTCTCCCCACTTTTTTTTAAATTTCTCTTCGTCTTTTTTTTTTTTTTTTTTTGCTTTATTTGGCCATCTACCTCACCTTATCTTGCTCTCTACCCTCTCTCTCTCCTTCATTGGCTTGCAGACAGCTGAGAGACTGAGCACAAAAGCATCCTATTCATCACTCAACACTGCACCCTCTCCACAGCCCCAACAGGCTATTCCCCCCGACACAGTGCATTGGCACACAGAAACAAACGCACAAATTGGCTTCGTTCAGCATTGAAGAATTGGCTCACATGCACTGACAAACAAGTAAACAATCTGCTGCCAGAGAATCAGTGTGGATTCTCAATTAATTTTAATCCTGTATTTGCACCATGCTGTATTTTTTTTAAACCACATGAACAAAAATTAATTGAGGTGTCTTAATACAGAGAAGCTGCAGTGTTGATAGCCATGTGGTCCTTTTATTTTCTCTCTTGCTGAAAAAACAGTTGATGCTATCAGTGGGATGGACTTTCTGGAAAAGATGAATAATGTGACCTTTGAGTAATTTGGGTGTCAGTTTCAAAGTGCACATTTTCCACATTGGGGATCAGTGCAGTAAATAGAAAAGGTCAGTTCTGGCATATTTTTCCCGCATCTGCTGTCTTTCCTTTAAGCCTTATCAAAAATGATCAATTTGAGTTTGCTCCGGGTCAGGCTGTTTGCCATTCAGTCACTCACAAACATGGTGAAGCACTTGGAAGGAGCAGTTGATCAGACGCTGTAATATTTTTAGAGTATGTGGAGCGCTATCCCCCGTGAGTTAGTTTTGCTGTGGTTAAAATTTTGTCACCACAGAAACACTATTTAATATCGCCTGAACCAAATAGAGCACCGCAGTCTTGTTTGAACCCTGCGGGATTTGCTCACTTACGGGGACCTCTGCTGCTGTTGTGCAATATATACACAGCATAACTTCACACAGATAAATGGCATACTGGTTTGTTTTTGGTTGCAGTCACCAAAGCACTCGTGAAAAGTGGGGGTTTTTCAGTTCCAAGTGGAGAAGGGAAGACAAAGGGAGTGGGAGACATCGTGTCGGCAGAGTAACTTCGTTCTTTCACCTGCAACACCGCCTCGGCATGTTTGTGCTTGGGGTCATAAACAAACTGCAACACATGTCCACTTTCCATCGCATCATCACTTTTTCTTTGTATTTTCACTTTGTTTGCATGTGATTTGCCCAAAAAACCATTGAAAATGCTGTGGTTTTTCTCCCGGAAGTAGAGAAGTTACATCATATACATCATATATTACCCCTTTAGCACCCGGCCTCAAACGAGACTGTGGTGCCCAGTAGTGCACAAAGTAAAATTCATGCGTTTTTATAGTCTCATGATGCTTACTTTATCACAGCTGTAATATAGGCATATTTTGCAAATTAACATTTTCTTACTTTGAAGAGTCTAGATTTTGTTTTCAATTTTGTTTTCATGCTCATTTATATTCCAAAAATGCAACTACAGTTTTAGCTCAGTGCTGTTGTTTGGAAACTAAATTGTGAACTGCGTTGGGATTCAACGTTCATTGGTAATTTGGGAAAAAAATGTCTGGGTCTGAGGTGCTGTTGGATAGTTTACAATATCCAGGTCTCCAGACTAACTTTCTTGAAAGGAGCACTGTAGCACCTTACTGAAAATTTTAGGAGCACAAGTAGGAAATTTAAGGGCACAAACTACAAATCATCCTGCAATGTAATTATTCGCATTTTCCCCTCTTTCGCTGTGATACTGATAAATGGTTTGGTAATAAATGAACTCTTTCAGCCATTTCTGTTGGAAACATTGTTTTCTTGTGAACACAGTTAATATATTCAAATATTACATTTGCATGTGAAAAACAATAACTTGGAAAATAAGACACTAGTTTTGAGGCATTGAGCATTCTCCTATATTTGGTTCTCAGTTATTATTGCAGTGAGACTTTAACTGAACCACCAAAGTTAATTTTTTTTTTTTTTTTAATGTCTAAATGGTTACATGTTTCATCCCTAGGCTGTTTGATATTTTATTAAAAGTTCCTGGGCATATTTTGATGGAGATTAATTAATGAGTTGTTATGCTATTATGTTTTTTCACTGCACTGTAAATTCCTTCATTTTACTTCTCATTACAGGGGTTAATTAAAAAAAATAATCTGGTTTCAATTCATGGTTTAAACACAAGGTTTAGTACTATTATACAGGTGGTATTCATTTCAAAATTCATTCAGTGTTTCTGTCTTTAGAAAGCAAAAATGTTACTTTTTTTTAATTCACTGAAACCTCTTTGATAACTAGAAGAATAAAAATTGTGACAGGAATAAACGTGCGACAGCTGACCTCGGTCTCCCCTATTCGCTCTGCAGTGGTCTGGCTGGTCTCTGCCTCCTCCGCCCATGTGGAAAAGGAGGCAGGCACACAGCAGCAAAGTCATGTCACTTCCAGGCAAAAATCTGCTGGAAGTGACGTAGCACAGGCAGTTGGGACATTTATTTATTTTGCTGTTCTGCTTTAATTTTGCATGTCATTGAAAAAAACTCACAACACTTGAGCTAAAAACTATTGATGAATAGAAATTATGTGGCAAAAATAAATATCAAATCAAATCAATTTTATTTATATAGCGCCAAATCACAACAGTTGCCCCAAGGCGCTTTATAGTGTAAGGCAAAGCCATACAATAATTACGGAAAAACTCCAACGGTCAAAATGACCCCCTGTGAGCAAGCACTTGGCGGCAGTGGGAAGGAAAAACTCTCTTTTAACAGGAAGAAACCTCCAGCAGAACCAGGCTCAGGAAGGGGCAGTCTTCTGCTGGGACTGGTTGGGGCTGAGGGAGAGAATCAGGAAAAAGACATGCTGTGGAGGTGAGCAGAGATCAATCACTAATGATTAAATGCAGAGTGGTGCATACAGAGCAAAAAGAGAAAGAAACACTCAGTGCATCATGGGAACCCCCCAGCAGTCTAAGTCTATAGCAGCATAACTAAGGGATGGTTCAGGGTCACCTGATCCAGCCCTAACTATAAGCTTTAGCAAAAAGGAAAGTTTTAAGCCTAATCTTAAAAGTAGAGAGGGTGTCTGTCTCCCTGATCTGAATAGGAGCCTGAAAACTGAAGGCTCTGCCTCCCATTCTACTCTTACAAACCCTAGGAACTACAAGTAAGCCTGCAGTCTGAGAGCGAAGCGCTGTATTGGGGTGATATGGTACTATGAGGTCCCTAAGATAAGATGGGACCTGATTATTCAAAACCTTATAAGTAAGAAGAAGAATTTTAAATTCTATTCTAGAATTAACAGGAAGCCAATGAAGAGAGGCCAATATGGGTGAGATATGCTAGTCCCTGTCAGTACTCTAGCTGCAGCATTTTGAATTAACTGAAGACTTTTCAGGGAACTTTTAGGACAACCTGATAATAATGAATTACAATAGTCCAGCCTAGAGGAAATAAATGCATGAATTAGTTTTTCAGCATCACTCTGAGACAAGACCTTTCTAATTTTAGAGATATTGCGCAAATGCAAAAAAGCAGTCCTACATATTTGTTTAATATGCGCATTGAATGACATATCCTGATCAAAAATGACTCCAAGATTTCTCACAGTATTACTATAGGTCAGGGTAATGCCATCCAGAGTAAGGATCTGGTTAGACACCATGTTTCTAAGATTTGTGGGGCCAAGTACAATAACTTCAGTTTTATCTGAGTTTAAAAGCAGGAAATTAGAGGTCATCCATGTCTTTATGTCTGTAAGACAATCCTGCAGTTTAGCTAATTGGTGTGTGTCCTCTGGCTTCATGGATAGATAAAGCTGGGTATCATCTGCGTAACAATGAAAATTTAAGCAATGCCGTCTAATAATACTGCCTAAGGGAAACATGTATAAAGTGAAGAAAATTGGTCCTAGCACAGAACCTTGTGGAACTCCATAATTAACCTTAGTCTGTGAAGAAGATTCCCCATTTACATGAACAAATTGTAATCTATTAGATAAATATGATTCAAACCACCGCAGCGCAGTGCCTTTAATACTTATGGCATGCTCTAATCTCTGTAATAAAATTTTATGGTCATCAGTATCAAAAGCAGCACTGAGGTCTAACAGAACAAGCACAGAGATGAGTCCACTGTCTGAGGCCATAAGATCATTTGTAACCTTCACTAATGCTGTTTCTGTACTATGATGAATTCTAAAACCTGACTGAAACTCTTCAAATAGACCATTCCTCTGCAGATGATCAGTTAGCTGTTTTACAACTGCCCTTTCAAGAATTTATGAGAGAAAAGGAAGGTTGGAGATTGGCCTATAATTAGCTAAGATAGCTGGGTCAAGTGATGGCTTTTTAAGTAATGGTTTAATTACTGCCACCTTAAAAGCCTGTGGTACATAGCCAACTAATAAAGATAGATTGATCATATTTAAGATCGAAGCATTAATTAATGGTAGGGCTTCCTTGAGCAGCCTGGTAGGAATGGGGTCTAATAGACATGTTGATGGTTTGGAGGAAGTAACTAATGAAAATAACTCAGACAGAACAATCGGAGAGAAAGAGTCTAACCAAATACCGGCATCACTGAAAGCAGCCAAAGATAACGATACGTCTTTGGGATGGTTATGAGTAATTTTTTCTCTAATAGTTAAAATTTTATCAGCAAAGAAAGTCATGAAGTCATTACTAGTTAAAGTTAAAGGAATACTCGGCTCAATAGAGCTCTGACTCTTTGTCAACCTGGCTACAGTGCTGAAAAGAAACCTGGGCTTGTTCTTATTTTCTTCAATTAGTGATGAGTAGTAAGATGTCCTAGCTTTATGGAGGGCTTTTTTATAGCGCAACAGACTCTTTTTCCAGGCTAAGTGAAGATCTTCTAAATTAGTGAGACGCCATTTCCTCTCCAACTTACGGGTTATCTGCTTTAAGCTGCGAGTTTGTGAGTTATACCACGGAGTCAGGCACTTCTGATTTAAAGCTCTCTTTTTCAGAGGAGCTACAGCATCCAAAGTTGTCTTCAATGAGGATGTAAAACTATTGATGAGATACTCTATCTCACTTACAGAGTTTAGGTAGCTACTCTGCACTGTGTTGGTATATGGCATTAGAGAACATAAAGAAGGAATCATATCCTTAAACCTAGTTACAGCGCTTTCTGAAAGACTTCTAGTGTAATGAAACTTATTCCCCACTGCTGGGTAGTCCATCAGAGTAAATGTAAATGTTATTAAGAAATGATCAGACAGAAGGGAGTTTTCAGGGAATACTGTTAAGTCTTCAATTTCCATACCATAAGTCAGAACAAGATCTAAGATATGATTACAGTGGTGGGTGGACTCATTTACATTTTGAGCAAAGCCAATTGAGTCTAATAATAGATTAAATGCAGTGTTGAGGCTGTCATTCTCAGCATCTGTGTGGATGTTAAAATCGCCCACTATAATTATCTTATCTGAGCTAAGCACTAAGTCAGACAAAAGGTCTGAAAATTCACAGAGAAACTCACAGTAACGACCAGGTGGACGATAGATAACAAATAAAACTGGTTTTTGGGACTTCCAATTTGGATGGACAAGACTAAGAGACAAGCTTTCAAATGAATTAAAGCTCTGTCTGGGTTTTGGATTAATTAATAAGCTGGAGTGGAAGATTGCTGCTAATCCTCCGCCTCGGCCCGTGCTACGAGCGTTCTGGCAGTTAGTGTGACTCCGGGGTGTTGACTCATTTAAACTAACATATTCATCCTGCTGTAACCAGGTTTCTGTAAGGCAGAATAAATCAATATGTTGATCAATTATTATATAATTTACTAACAGGGACTTAGAAGAGAGAGACCTAATGTTTAATAGACCACATTTAACTGTTTTAGTCTGTGGTGCAGTTGAAGGTGCTATATTATTTTTTTCTTTTTGAATTTTTATGCTTAAATAGATTTTTGCTGGTTATTGGTGGTCTGGGAGCAGGCACCATCTCTACGGGGATGGGGTAATGAGGGGATGGCAGGGGGAGAGAAGCTGCAGAGAGGTGTGTAAGACTACAACTCTGCTTCCTGGTCCCAACCCTGGATAGTCACGGTTTGGAGGATTTAAGAAAATTGGCCAGATTTCTAGAAATGAGAGCTGCTCCATCCAAAGTGGGATGGATGCCGTCTCTCCTAACATGACCAGGTTTTCCCCAGAAGCTTTGCCAATTATCTGTGAAGCCCACCTCATTTTTTTTTTTTTTTTAATACGCGCACAATATGAGCACAGCAGCAAAGAAGCAGGCGGGAACCAGGCTGTCTTATGTCTGTGTGAGCCAATCAAACGCGCTCAGTGCAAAGCGCTCGCTAGCCAGTGAAATGGAGAAACTCTTTGCTGGTTGCCAGCTCCCTTTTCCACATGTGCAGAGGAAGCGGGGATCAGCCAGTGCAGTGATACGAACTGGGCCTGCCACTCGATGTCCATTCTTTGGTAAACAATGTTGTAATTTTGGTTCCCATTGATGGCAGATAGTGCACATTTTTTTCTGACTGGCCCTGGACAGCAGTATTTCGTGAAACAGCAATTACATAACCCCATGCTACAGTGGGACTGTTGGACTCCACATGCCAGACATCCTTGTTGCAGTTCATTTATTTATTTATTTTTATAGAGGGGCGGCATATAAATTGAACACCGAGATGACTAATCACCCACCCCACCGAGACACACACACACACGCAGCCTAGTAGGGCTGTCACGATGCTAGAATTTCAGACTCTATACCGATACCCAGGAAACTACTCAGTACAATTTTCAATACTATAGGGAGGAAAATGTCAAAAAATTGAGAGGCATTTGTTTTATCTGTACAGATAGTAACAACAATGACAACACAGTGTACAGTTTGTTCGACGTAATGTAAACGAGAAATCCAGTAACACAGTTGTAATGTGCGTTTGCCTATAAATGATATACTGTTGTATATTTTATAGTGGTAGTGCAAAAAAAAAAAAAAAATCCCACAACAAATCAACAACTTATTAATGACTTCTTTGTGAAGACAACAAACTCAAATATGTTTCTGTGTACATCCATATTGTTTTCAGAGTTTGAGTGAACACAGTTTTCTGAAGTTTTTCACAGTGTTCTGAGGTCTGCTGATTTGTTTTAATGCTGACACACTGAACAGTGTTAACGTCAGTGCTAACATTAACCATCATATGAATGTTCCCTGATGAAGCAGATAGTTCCCGCGCTGTCACAGAGCTCCCCACCCATCACTCGGTGACAAAACCGTAGTCCCTAACTGAAAGGGACACTGATCAAACATTAAAATGTGATGAGTTTGGAGTGAGAATGTGCTACGGAGGAAGAATAAAGTCATGCCCAGGACTTACATACACACAGTACGTAAAATATTGCATAAATATAACTATAAAAAGAAAAATAAAATGAATCAGACAGTCTAATGAATCAAATGGCAACATCCATCCATTCATTTTCTGTACCTTTGTGTTCAAGGTTCATGGTGGGGGTGGAGCCTGTCCCATCGAACATTGGGCACGACGTGGGGTGCACCCTGGACAGGCTGCCAATCTATCGCAGGGCCGGCACTTATAGACAGACAAATAAATCTGCACTCTCACTGCTATAATTGTTTTTTGTTTGTTTTTAAACTGTAAATAAATACACATTAGCATTCTTTTGTCCTGAGGCACTGCTTTTTGTCAGAAAAAGCAGTGCCTCGTCCGTGATTTTGGAAGAATATTTTTATGCCAACCAGACCACTCAGCAACCCGGTCTGCACTCTTCATCACGATGTTCATGACCCTCTCCTTGTCCACAATGTCTTCTGAATGTCTGTCTCTTCTGCTCCTCACATCCACATCAAGGATGATCTGTCCGTTATCCTGGGGGCTGTCACCAGAGGAGCTGCTGCAGCTTGACTCATGTTCAGCATTCAAAAAGATCTGTGTCCCTGGGGGGGCGGGCACGTTGGTCAGTTCCTCTCTGAGACCCTCCTCACTCATGTCCACAGAGCAGACTTTGTGATGCAGAATGCCAAAGCTCTCTGGCTAGCTGTAGCTGGGTGAAGAAGCTGTAACTCGTCTCCTTGGTGTGATGGTTACGGGGCTGTTGGTGACAACTGCTTTCCAGATGGACTTGGCAGTGACTGATTGCTTGCTGCCAAATGGTGACTTTCCAGACATTATATGAGAGCATCTGCATCCTGTCCAGGAGGTTTCACCATGTAACCATAGAGCGTGGGCGGGTATGTCTCTGAATCCGGCCTATGGAAAAGTGGAACAGCTTTTATTTATACTTATTATTAAAATGCAGTTTTAACTGAAGTATGAGCTCTAGCCCTAAGTATGATCCATGTTTATACAGTTGAAGAAGAAATAAAATATGTAAATAATACAGAATGTTGACGTTTTCTGCCTATGATTGTTGTTATACTATACCCGTACCGTGCTTTGGAACCCACTGAGCATCCATACACCCCTTTTTTTCATGAAAGTTGCTTAAACACTCACCCTATATTAAAGTGTGTATCACTTGTAAATCAAATGTCAAATGAGCTGACTATTCTAAATAAATAAAGAATTTGGGAAATATTGTTTTTGTTTTTTTTTTTGTTTTGTTTTGTTTTTTTGTGCCGTATCCCCAGAGAAATTGTCATATACTTGGGGAAATCAACATGATTTCACCTGCCTCAGAAACCTCACGCTGTCAGGAATATGAATTTTGGTGACATCATCTCAGGTCCTGCCCTTAAAACGAATGGGGGAAAATTAAATTTTTTACAGTGTGAAATCAGTGTTTTTTGTGGACTTTGTCGGTGAATGCATCAAAATGGATTCCTCCTCAAAAGATATTTTGAGGAGGAAAGTGAGAGGTTTTTCTTAATAGTACATCTAGGACAAACGGCAGAAGTGAAGGCCAGCACAGCATGAGAATGGCCTTCAAAACATGGATCTAACCATGGATTTTATCCTTTCCTTTCATGTGGCCAGGAGAAAATTCTTTAACAATGCATGTTTCCGCTCCCAAAAGCATAGATCCAGCTGTGTTTGTGGTCTGCACCGCAGCGTCACATTGCGCCATACTAAGCTAAGATGTTACATGAAGGATGCTGGCCAGTCTCGCTGAGGAAGTCACTTCTGTGATCACAGATTTGGACAGCACGTGGCGACGGGTGGTCGCTGTTAACAGGACGACTGTGATGTGGACCAGCTTCAGCATTTGCGTAATTGGCCAAGCTGAGCTAAACTGACAGTTAAGCTAAGCTACCGACAGCCGGTGTTCTGCTGAGATAAGCTCCCCGTAGTGCAAATCGACAGTTACGTGTGTCGAGCTCAGCTTCCCGTCATCTAACAATCTAACGGCCTTTCATTGTGGCCAGCCTAAGGCACACCAGTGCAATAATCATGCTGTCTAATCAGCATCTTGTTATGCCTCACCTGTAAGGTGGGATGGATTATATCGGCAAAGGAGAAGTGCTCACTAACACAGATTTAGACAGATTTATGAACAGTATTTGAGAAAAATAGTTTTTTTGTGTATACTGAAAATGAGTTTTGAGTGCAGCTCATGAAAAATGGGAGCAAAAACAAGAATGTTACATAAATATTTTTGTTCAGTGTATATGGAGGGTAGATGCTATGATGTGCTCATGACAATGGCCAAAATATTTCTCATCTGGGGGAGAAAAAAAAACAAACAAATATGAAACAATACAAGAGCATTTAGAAGAAAATGGAAATCACCACCTTGCCTGGCACAGCCAGTCTGATACCTCTGCATTCATGTTTCATTCCCAGGGGCGGTACCTTCGGAAACAGACAGTATCCGATGGTACCGCTTTTGCTTCTGTCTAGACCATTTTTGGCACATGGGTGCATTGTTGGACTATTTATTTCTCTCTTTCGTGGTCTGTTTTTTATTGTTTTTGATCTGTGTGTGCCGAATAAATTCATTCATTCATTCATTCAGACAGAACTCCCTTTGGATGCTGTTGCATAGACATACAACCAGTAAGGGCAACGAAGCATGTAATGTAGGAAGAGTGACAACCAGACTAGTGTCAACAAGTGTGCAGTTGGGATTGAGGCAAACATGGGAAGGCTTTTACATCTGTTCACTGTTCTGCTTTTACAGACTTAATGTTGTCCACGTGGTTCAAAATAGAAGTGAGCGCTGCTTCGAATAATCGCTACATATCAGCGGGAGCCAGACAGTGGGTCTTTGGTGCTCCTCAATGAGTCATTGCATAAAGCCCGCCCCATATGACATAAACGGTTGGGATGGGTCTTGCCTTTTTTCGTTCAAGAAAAAATGGTCATGAATGGGAAGGGAACCAGACACTTCGGCAAAGTGAATTATGGGTCTGTCTTATCAGGCTAATCACCACCACCAAAATTGAGTCAACTGTTCCTTGACCCATGGATCACCTGTCTACAAAGTTTAATCATAAGCCACCACTTTTTGAGTTACAGCCTTTATAGACAGTGACAGAAAGATAAAAACACACACCCATAACCTCTACCATCCTCTGTTGGCAGCTCAATAGCTGAGGACTGTTGTTGAAAATATAAACACTTGGGGGGAAAAAGCTGGCATGCCTATCAATGCAGTCTTTCTGCTGATGTGACTTGTAGTAGGAGCAGGGTTTGTGACCCCTGGCCTGAAGCAGCCCTGAGTCCATGTGCAGAGGGATCAGCATCACGGACAGAGCCTTTCACACTTTGAGCTCCATAACATATTAGACGGCATTGCTTAAATTTTCATTGTTACGCAGATGATACCCAGCTTTATCTATCCATGAAGCCAGAGGACACACACCAATTAGCTAAACTGCAGGATTGTCTTACAGACATAAAGACATGGATGACCTCTAATTTCCTGCTTTTAAACTCAGATAAAACTGAAGTTATTGTACTTGGCCCCACAAATCTTAGAAACATGGTGTCTAACCAGATCCTTACTCTGGATGGCATTACCCTGACCTCTAGTAATACTGTGAGAAATCTTTGAGTCATTTTTGATCAGGATATGTCATTCAAAGCGCATATTAAACAAATATTTAGGACTGCTTTTTTGCATTTACGCAATATCTCTAAAATTATGTAGAAAGGTCTTGTCTCAGAGTGATGCTGAAAAACTAATTCATGCATTTATTTCCTCTAGGCTGGACTATTGTAATTCATTATTATCAGGTTGTCCTAAAAGTTCCCTGAAAAGCCTTCAGTTAATTCAAAATGCTGCAGCTAGAGTACTAACGGGGACTAGAAGGAGAGAGCATATCTCACCCATATTGGCCTCTCTTCATTGGCTTCCTGTTAATTCTAGAATAGAATTTAAAATTCTTCTTCTTACTTATAAGGTTTTGAATAATCAGGTCCCATCTTATCTTAGGGACCTCATAGTACCATATCACCCCAATAGAGCACTTCGCTCTGACTGCAGACTTACTTGTAGTTCCTAGGGTTTGTAAGAGTAGAATGGGAGGCAGAGCCTTCAGCTTTCAGGCTCCTCTCCTGTGGAACCAGCTCCCAATTCAGATCAGGGAGACAGACACCCTCTCTACTTTTAGATTAGGCTTAAAACTTTCCTTTTTGCTAAAGCTTATAGTTAGGGCTGGATCAGGTGACCCTGAACCATCCCTTAGTTATGCGCTATAGACTTAGACTGCTGGGGGGTTCCCATGATGCACTGAGTGTTTCTTTCTCTTTTTGCTCTGTATGCACCACTCTGCATTTAATCATTAGTGATTGACCTCTGCTCCCCTCCACAGCATGACTTTTTCCTGGTTCTGTCCCTCAGCCCCAACCAGTCCCAGCAGAAGACTGCCCCTCCCTGAGCCTGGTTCTGCTGGAGGTTTCTTCCTGTTAAAAGGGAGTTTTTCCTTCCCACTGTCGCCAAGTGCTTGCTCACAGGGGGTCGTTTTGACCGTTGGGGTTTTTACGTAATTATTGTATGGCCTTGCCTTACAATATAAAACGCCTTGGGGCAACTGTTTGTTGTGATTTGGCGCTATATAAATAAAATTGATTGATTGATTGATAACAAACTTTCTTCTCCTTCAAAAAAGCAACATCTCAACATCAGGATACCTGAAATTAAGCAGCAACTGTAGAAAGGAAAAAAAACCTTGAAATGTTATGTTGTGGAGGACTTTCACATCAGATGGTGCACTGGCATGGTATATGGACACCGATAAAGACACTGACAGCAAACATAAAGGATTTACAGTATATCCAACCTGTGAAGTCACGCTGTTATTCCTTAGCGCTGCTATCACCTCCACCATTCCACCATTTTCTTTGCCGATTTCTGTCAACAGTTCCGCAAAGTTAAGTGTTTTATTCTCTTTTTGTCTTGCCTTTTTTTTACACTGACAAGTCAGCAGCTGTTTCCCGCAACCAGACCGCTGACCTTTACGTGGCAAGTGTGCATTGCATTTGTGTGGATATGTTTCCTCATTGGTGCACAAAAATCGACTAGGCAGAGAAGTGAAGAACAATGTGTCTATTGTCAAACATGGCGTGACCATTTAAGGTCAGATTTAGCCACTTTAATGCCCTATTAACAATGACAGGGGGCAAAATGGTGCCTATCTGGAGCTGCATTTTTCAGTGGAGAGTAGAAAAGGCAGTTAGACATTTAGGAATAGCTTTTCCTTTTGAAGCAGCGTGGACAAATATAGCTCAGGTTGTGCAAAGAAGTTATTAATCTGGTAGAAAAAAAAATCAGTAACATCTATTTGGCACAATTAGCCGTTTTCTCATTTGCATCTCTCGGATTTCCAAATGCAAATAGACTTTGCAACAGAGATTTTATTTGATATGTTGAGCTTTAGTTGTAGGTGTGTATAACCTAGTTTAATCTTAGTTTGTGATTGATGCTTTTGGTCTTCGTGCATTAATTCACAAATTGCAGAGCTACACATTGCACGGTCATTTCTTTAGCTTTAAATCAGCATCCTTTATCAGAAAAAGACCAGAAGACAAATTTGCCAGCCCTTAGTGGCTCTGATGGATTGCATCTTGAGCAGGATATTGGACCAACAACCTAACAGCTGTTATTCACTATGAAAAATTTGCCTGTGTTATATAGTCCCTTTCATAAATAAATCTCTGCCCAAATCTCGTTGGAACATTTCACATTGATTCACGTCATTACTAATTATCAAAAAAAGCTTTTTGGCATGAGCAGGGACAAACATTGCTATTAGCAGTTGATGATGTCTCAAAATCAATAGCTTAAATAATGCACTATAGCAAGACTGGTGGCCAATAATGAACCATTATATCAAACACTTTTCTTTCACACACTCGAAAAGCTTGTGAGGATTCAGCCCGACACGGCTTCTCCTTTTCTGTCAAGCTTTCTTTTTCTTTCCTGATGGCTTTTCATAAACACATTTTACACCAAGCTGACACTGTCTGTAAGAGCTTTGTGCTTTGTAAAGTGCAGCATTCTTTAATCCCTTTGGGGGAACAAGTCAAGCTCAGTAGTGAGATTTTTCATGGTTATTTTATATTCTCAATTCCGACAGATCCGACAACCTGACAGCAAAGTAGATAGTTCGGCACTGTAAATGCAAGCAAAAGTCACAAAAAGGACACGTTAATGAAGCCTGTTATGAATGTTATCCTGTTGTTCTGTTGTCTTATTTGTTTTATTTAAATTCATATTAAAATAAAGTGGTGCCTCTTTCTGGGTGGTTGCCATCCAGAGCTCCCGTCGTGGATGCAGCAAGGTGAGGCGCGCCTTAACTCCATAACCCCATAACCATACACTCCACCTAGAGCTCTGAGGACAGCTGATCAGCTCCTCCTAGTTGTCCCTAAAGCCAGGCTTAAATCCAGAGGTGATGGAGCCTTTTCTGTGGCAGCGCCCCGACTCTGGAACAGCCTTCCTCGGTCTGTCAGGTTCTCAGAGTCTGTAGGACAGTTTAAGTCTGAACTGAAAACTCACCTCTTCTTCCTGGCTTTCAACAATTGTTAAGTGGTGTATGCTTTGGTTTGTTATTTTGTACTGTATTTTTAGATTTGTTATTCACTTCCCCTTGTAAATATTTTACAGTTATTGCAATGCTGCTATTGTGAAGCACCTTGGTCAACTGCAGTTGCTTTTAAATGTGCTATATAAATAAACTTGAATTGAATTGAATAACTCAAAGTATTGGAATGACAAAGCCAGTTTTTTCTTTGAGCTATAAGACCATGGGGTTTGAGAGAAACAGATGAACAAGATTCGATGGTTTAGACTGTCATCTTTTGTTTTCTTGTATTTACATTAGTTTTTTTTTTAATGACAAGCAGTTGCATAAAATATGTTTGTTTACTCGCTGGCTAAAAATGCTCAAACTTAATTTTTCCCGACAGCCCTTATTCCATTCCATTTTATCAGTCAGTATGTAGAAATGTCTGTCTGTTATTTCCATGTAGGCTATTTAATAAAGAATGAATGAATAAATTTTATTTGGCGCACATACACACACATACTTAACAAAAAATGTCTCGTAAAACAAAAAACAAAACAAAACAACAAAAAAAACCTCAAATGTAATATAATGTAAAACATTTGCAAAAGTCAGACAGAAATTGGACAATCAATATGTAGACCTGGGTTCAATTTCTGGTTATGCTACCTCTCTCTGTTTTTGGATGAAACGCTTCATAACCTCCGCCAATGAAATTGAGCGGAGCTTATGTTTTTGCCCCTGTTTGTTTGTGTGATTGTGAACAGCCTCGAAACCGCAATTTTTCATATATTGTTATACAATTTTTACAGACGATTCATATCCTGATATGCAAGAACTGATTCAATTTTCAAGGGCATAGGTCAAAGGGTGAAGTCAGGAAAAATCTTTGAAAATTCCCTAGCTTTTACCATTGAACAAATTTTCAAAAATTCATAACTGTCAAAAAAGACTGAATTTCTTAATATTTGAGAGCGTTATGTATGATGTTATCCTTTATCAACTGACAAAGTTTGATGCAGATCTGATCCAGATTACAGATTTTTGTGGCCATTTTAAATTTAACATAGAAAACCCCATTTAGTGTATTTTTACATTGTATCTTAATCAAATGTGCTCCAATCACTCTCTTATTTGAAAGTGAGGTGCAGACTCAGTATTGCCTGACAAAGTTTGATCCAGATCTGATCCGGTGTAGCAGACCGAAAGGTGCGCCCCTAAAAATTGGTCCCTTTCCAGAAACATGTCGCGTTCTTCTTTCCCTTCTTTGGCAATTATTTGATTTTGCTAATTTTCTTGTTCAGTTGTGAAGCTCTCACCCATTTTCGCAGTGTTTTTTTCCTCGATATGGGCTTTTCTGATTTGTTCCATTTCTTCCTGCTCAAATTCAGAGGCCTACTTGTCCACAGGCTTCTTGTTTTCTTTGGCATTAAACTCTTACCTCACTGCAATAATATAGTTGTTGTTTGGTGAATTTTGCTCTTTCCACTATCATACATTTCTTCTTCAGCTGAAATTTGATTTATTTGATTTGATTTCTTTTATTTATTTCAAGCAGCAAACTTGTGCAATAATAGAAAATTAATGAATGAATAGATACTGAATATACTATAATCCTTTTCTTATTCTGACCATCTTTTAAGCCTCCCGCTTCAGTGCCTCTTTCTCATCCTCAATCTTTTGTCTTATCAATTTGAGTCATTCACTCATCTGTTATGTGTATGCCTTTATTTTCATGAAGCAGTTCTTTCCAGGCTTCCTGTACAACACGTATCAGAGCTTCAAGGTGTCTTTACTTATTGAGCAGATCCTTTTCCTTCTGCTGAGTCTCCTTTTCAGTGTTTGTTGTGTAGGCAGATTCCAGCTTCATGTTACTAATGCCATCAATAAGTTGAAAGTCTTCAGCCATGTTCTAGAAAGGAAAAAAAACACCCATGGTATAAACATTATCAGCTCATCTGTAGATCAAATTGAAGCCTTTTACCTCAATTAATTATATACCTTCATGGAGGTAATCATTTATCCAGATCTTTCAGTGAACTACTCACTCTAAAGTATTTGAAATGAAGGCCAGTGTAAAAGTTTAACTAGTTTACATGTGGAAAAGGGTTAAAACCCTGTTCTAAATTCATGCATCCCAGAAGGTCACAGTCTGTAACCATGACACACTGGTGTGTGAAGACCACAGCTGTCCACAAATAAGAGTGCAGTTCAGGTCTCGAAATTCCGTCCGAACCCAACCCAAACTCCACCAGCATTTTAATGTTTCTGCCCGAACACAGTTTGAACCCAACACTGTTAATGTCTCTATTTACATCCTAAATTCATCCCAGTGAACAGGAAGAAAGGTGTTAGATCTTGTATTTTCCTTTTTTAATTAACAAAACAAAAGTTGCATTATGTGAAGCAGATCTGTTGGTTACCCCACCACACGGAGTAAATAGTCTTTCAGTCTGACCCGTTGCGTCTTTTCAGTCGGATTCATCATCACAGCCTGACGAAAACTGTTGTCCACCAAATGCTTGGTTCACACAACACGATTTTAAAATTATCTGTAGGTTTCCAAAACCTGAGAGATCACACACGTGGAGATAAAAAAAAATCATAGATCTAACAGGTTTGGTTGTACAGTGTGTGGTGTGCAGCCACACAGTAAAAACAATAACGCCACACACGAACAGACACGAACATTCCCAGGTCAAACAGGAAATCTCACAAAATCTCTCGAGATTAAACGTGACTTCAGAGTAAACAAACAGAGACAGTTTGTAGACTATTTACAACAGAGGAAAAAAGATACATAAAAAAAAGAAGAGGCATTCTTTAAAGGAGTGGAGACAGCGCGACCACCGGACTTTCTGTTCAGTCAGAACAGCTGTTTTGGTTTTAGATTTCGCTCCGTGCGTCCATCACCTCACTTTCTCACAGCACATCTGATTTGCATCCGCCACAAAGCAGAGGTAATAAAAATGCTTTATTCATAGCCAATCTGTATGCAGTCGCTACAGCTTATTTTAGTTCGTGATGTGGACATGATGGGCACATAAAATATTCGTTTTACACACTGTCCCAGTCCACTGCCAAGCCGCAAATCCCTGTCAGTTGCCAATATCAGCAGATGATGGTGAATATACAGCACATAGATTATGTATTGAGTATGTATGGAGAATGTAAGGCGGATGTCATCCGCAGCCAAAATTTTGTGCAGCTCCTGGCAACGGAAAAACATGCCTCTGCGGATAATTGCGGACGTGTGCGGATGTCGGCCGACTCATATAAGCATGTTTCATGGATATGGTAAATGGACTGCATTTATATAGCGCTTTTCCATCTGCTTCAGATGCTCAAAGCGCTTTACAATTATGCCTCACATTCACCCCGATGTCAGGGTGCTGCCATACAAGGCGCTCACTACACACCGGGAGCAATAGGGGATTAAAGGCCTCGCCCAAGGGCCCTTAGTGATTTTCCAGTCAGGCGAACCCATGATCTTCTGGACTCAAGCCCAACACCTTAACCACTAGACCATCACCTCCCCTAGTGAATATGTGTGTGAATGTGTAAATAAGTGAATATGAGCCAATTTTGTGCACAATCCATACGCAAATCCTCCTAAACGCCAGCGGGACCAGGCCCTAAGATGTATCAGTGAGGAAGAAGAGTTTTCAGAACCACAGAATGAATCTGTGTGTGTTCCTTTCCATGCAGTGCAAGTACAACACTGAGCCACACTGTGTAGCAGCAACTTGGCACCATGTGTCCTGAAGATCTTACTTTGAAACTCGGACAAGACGGAAATTATAGTCCTTGGTCCAGCGAGACCTCGACATCAGTTTGACCACCTAACACTGAACTGAGGCTCGTGTGTCGTACGTCACACTGACAAAGTGAGGAACCTTGGGGTGACTTTTGATCCTACCCTGTCCTTTGACCTACACATTAGAGATATCATGAGGACTGTTTTTTTTTCCACCTGCAAAACACAGTGAAGATTTGTCCCATTGTATCTATGGCTGAAGCAGTGACCCTGATTCATCCATGGGTCTCCAATTGGTTCAAAATGCTGCTGCCAGAGTTTTGACAAGAACCAGAACTTTTCACCACATTACACCGAATTTGGCATCTCTTCACTGGCTTCCTATCTCTGTGAGGTTTTATTTTAAGGTTCTGTTACTACCCCATAAAATTATTCACGGACTAGCACCTCCCTACTTAGCTGACCTAATTAAACACTGTGTACCGCCCGGGCTCTGCATTCTCAGGGTGCAGGACTATTTTGTGTCGCTGGGGTGATTAAAAAGTCTGCAGGCCACAGAGCCTTCTCTTATCGTGCCTTTCTTTTGTGGAATGATCTCATTATGGAGATTAAATGGTCAGATTCTGTCGAGACATTTACATCCAGACTTAAGATGCATCTATTCACCCTCTGCTATGGCTAGCATACTGGCATAGTATGGTACTATGCTTCTTATCCCTTTAACTAATCTTATTAGTAACAGAACAGGTCTTTGCCCCTCACTTCTTCTAAATTCTGGGTCTGTTAGTGAAGCTCAGGGCTAGCTGCTGGGAATCACCTTAGTATTCTCTCTGCTTCCCTGTCGATTTATTTCTGGTGAACTCATACCTTAAGTGCAGTTTTTCCAGTGAACTGATTCTGCTCTTTTTCTCTCTGTCTGAGGCACTGATAACATCTCGAAAGGCTGACAGCTCCAAGCCACAGGGCACGGGACTGACTACGAACTGCCATGGCTGAAGCTGACACAGTACACTGCAGTCTGCTTTTGGAATAGTCTACCACAAGGACAGGTTGTGCTGTGGCCCATTGTTGATGTGATGGATGGATGATGGCCCTGCACCCCAGGGCGCTGGATGACTCCCTGCCTGCCACATCAATGACTACGTGCTCATCTCAATAATGCACTTTGTTTTTGATGCTACTCTGGTTTTTCTGTTCTCTGTTACTTCAGCTTGGTAAAAGCTTTATAATAACCTTAACTGTTAGAATGGCCTAAGCAGTAGGTCACCCCTCGTAGTCTGATCTGCTTGAGGTTTTTTCCTCGACATCATCAAAGGGAGTTTTTCCTTACCACTGTCTCCTGTGTGCTTGCTCTCATGGTTTGTAAAGTTAGACGTTACTCATGTGAAGTGCCTTGAGGCAGTTTTGTTGTGATTTGGTGCTGTATAAATTGAATTGCAATTGAAATACACAACATACAATTTGATTCATTTGTACACTTGATTAGCTTGTGCATTGTGCCAAATTGTGCGTGCACACTGTGGGCTAAATTAAGAGTGACACCTGAGTGAGAGATGTTATTGTGTCATTATTTGGATAATGAGCAAAAAATAATCTATTGAGCACGAAAGAGATTTTGTTTGCTCAGAGGTGCGTGGTTGCACAGAAGTAAATGTCTTGACTGAGTGCTCTGCCAAAATTATTTGTTTAACTTGCATGCAGAAATTAATCATATTAAATCCAACCATGGGAATAGACTTTGTTTCAGTGTGGAAGGTCCCCGGTACAAGCCCCACTCCTGCCACATTTCTCCATGTAATGTGGGATTGTGTCAGGAAGAGCATCCGGCATGAAACTTGTGCCAAATCAACATGCAGATCCACCTCGGATTTGCTGTGGTTACCCCAAGTACAAACAAGGGAGCAGCCGAAGGGAATATTTTCCTCTACATGGACCCTCCATTGCTCCATGGGTGTGTTGTGACACTCAAGTGCACACTGTGTAATTGAGGTCCTTTAAAGTTGCAAAGCTTTCTTTCTTTCTGCTTCTCCCCTTGAGTTTCAACAACACAAATATCCATCTGCTCCTCACACAAATTCTTTATGCACATCCAATGGCTTTTGGCCACTGGTGAGTGTGATGAATGGTACTGTCATTTATATCTTTATTGCGAAAAATGCCATGAAATATTTTTATATAATTTTAAGCCTATAATGCTCATCTGTACTGTCCTGGTATTCAAGCCCTTCTTATACAGAAGATATGTGTGTTGTGTTAGTGGCACCATGTGTGCTATGCTCATTGGCACTTATCGCCAATACTGGTGCCTGCTTGTCATGTGACCACTGCGTGTGCACGTTATTTGGCTTCACAGTTTTGGGTGAGTGATCATAGTTACTATAAGTTAACCAGTGTTTTCATACTGGACATCGATGTCGTACAAACTGAACAATTTCAGATATATAGTTGTGTCTTTCTATTATAAGCTTTAAGTCTCTGTCGCACTATGACTGATTGAGGAAGGGTTTGAGTAACAAATGCAAATTTCTGATGTCCATTCATCTTCGTTTGTGTTCTGTACAAGTCCTTTTCTCCTACGTTAAATGCTTTCCTTGTCAGCTTATGTCTGGAGAGTCCGTCGGAAAGTTTTGTGCATGTTGAAAACTTTGAGTGGACATCAGACTGAGAGCTTTCTTGGTGGTTGCACATGTATTTACCATTTTGTCCTTACTTGTTTGTTACTTTTATGACACTCATACATTCATATCCTGTGGTTGTCAGATGCATATTATTGGCCAGCGCTCCAGCATGGGGTGTGACTTCAGCACATGGGGAGAGGGGACAATTCCTGAAGCAGCATCATGCAGCATGGCTGTTCATTTAGCCAAGGTCCGACTGAAGAAAAAGACAGCGCGGCTGTGTGCATTTTTATCCTGATATCAGAGCACACCCAGGGGATTTTCAAGGCGAGAAGGCCTCGCAGAGAAAGAGGGTTGTTTGTTTAGCATTGCAGCTGTACTGAATGCTGGCATAGTGTAGAGGATGTTGTTGGCGTGCAAACACAGTGAAGAAGTATGATGTCATGCTCCCAAGTGAGCTGGATTCTAGCCTCATTTGCTTTCAGACCTCAGTGAATCTTGCTTAAATCAGGCTCCCCTCACCATACATATACAGCGTGTAAAATTTTTATTGGACAGTGTCGCCATTTTTCTCAATAAATATATTTCTAAAGGTGTATTGTCATGAGATTTTCACCAGATGTTGATACCAACCCAAGCAATCCATACATGCAAAGAAACCAAAACAAATAACTACAGAAATTAAGTGATGTGTGATAAAATGGAATGACACAAGGAAAAGATATCGAACATGCTTATTGAAATGTGTTTAATACTTCGGACAAAAGCCGTTTTTTTTTTTTTTTTTTTTTTTTTTTGGTAATGACAGGTTACTAGTCGCATGCATTTCTCAGATGTGATTTTGGCCCAGTCTTTCACACAGTCTTCAAATCTTGAAGGTTTTGTGGACTAGAAGGTTTTCTATGAACTCTGATCTTTAGTTCTTTCCATAGATTTTCTGTTGGATTCAAGTCAGCTGATTGGCTGGGCCGTTCTAGCAGTTTTATATTCATTGTCTGAAACCAACTGAGAGTTTCCTTGGCTGTGTGTTTGGGATCACTGTGTTGCTGAAATGTCCACCCTCATGTCATCTTCATCATCCTGGTAGATATGTATTAAGAATGTCTCTGTACATTTTTCCATTCATCCTTCCTTCAGTTATATGAAGGTTGCCAGTGCCGTATGCTGAAAAACAGCGCGACACCATGATGTTCCCATCTCCAAACTGCACTGTTGGTATGGTGTTTTTTGGGGTGATGTGCAGTGCCATTTATGGAGTGCATTATTGCATCCAAAAAGTTCAGTTTTGGTCTCATCTGACCAGACTACAGACTTCAGGTGTTTAATACTTTTTTCTTGTCCTTTCACATTATTACACATAACTTAATTTATTGACATCTATGGTTTGATTTCTTTGTATAGATTACTTTGGTTGTTACCGACATCTGGTTAAAAGTTCATGTCAATAGCACCTTTAGAAATATATTTACTGCTGAAAAATGGTGATGCGTTCAGTACTTTTTTACCCTCTGTCTTGAAACCAGGAAAATTGTTCTGCTGAATGCAGCTTTTTGTGCTGCTATGAGAAATGTGACATCATCCTCCATCAGAGCCCCAAATCCACCAGAAACCAAATGATTAACAAAATTTGCCACCGGACAAATAAATAATTTCACTCTGTCACTAATTGGTTTACTCAGTCTGTTGTAGTTTGACAACAGCGTTCTTGTCGCCAAGGATACTAGTAGTAGGACTGCACAATACATCATTACAGCATTGTGTGCATGTGCAGTATTTACAATGCGGGACAGACAATGTCAAGTAAGACAAATACAACCCCAATTCCAGTGAAGTTGGGACATTGTAAAAACAGAATACATTTTGCAAATCCTCTTCAACCTGTATTCAATTGAATACACCACAAAGACCAGATATTTAATGTACAAACTGCTATTTTTTGTTGTTGTTTGTTTTTGTGCAAATATTTGCTCATTTTGAAATGGATGCCTGCAACACATTTCAAAAAAGTTGGGACGGGGCAACAAAAGACTTGGAAAGTTGATGAATGCTCAAAGAACACCTAATTGAAAACAGGTGAGTGTCATGTTTGGGTATAAAAGGAGCATTCCCAAAAGGCTCAGCCCTTCACAAGCAAAGATGGGGCGAGGATCACCACTTTGTGAATAACTGCATGAAAAAATAGTCCAACAGTTTAAGAAAAATGTTTCTCAACGTTCAATTGCAAGGAATTTAGGGATTCCATCATCTACAGTCCATAATATAATTAGAAGAACCTCCGTTTCGTGCCAGGGGAAAAGTTGGGACATGCCCAGCTCTCCACAATTTCTCTTATACTCACTGGGCTGGTAAGCATTGAAAGCCGAGATATACATGTCCCAACTTGTCCCCTGGCACTCCGAAACGGAGGTGTTCCTTTGTCTCGCTCGATCAGCGAATCGGTCCTGACGCGCGAAGCCTCCGCGTGGCTTTCCATGACAAAATCTCTTGTTAAAAGTGAAATCTGCCGGAAAATGGCTGATGTCCAGCTCTTGTGATAACCAGAGAAATTGCTCATGACGGTCCTAGCTCCACACAGCGATCCGTTTAGAACTGATGTGGTGTTTTCTGCCTCTCAATGGCGGCTCAGAGCGCGGCGCGCCATGCGCCATTGTGGGGCATTCTTAAAGCTGTAGTAACACTCCTTATTCTCTGTGAAGCCCGTAAAATTTTCACCGAAAGCCAGATAAATTTTTAGAATGGTTTCCAGCTGCTTGTCTCTAACAGTTTCTGAAAAAATTCTGATGGAAAAAAATCCCAAAACATTCCGCCATTTCCTCGCAATGAAACGACGACGAGAGGGGTGGAGCAGTGCTCACTCAAAGCCTGCCCACAGGCAAGTGACGCAACCGACAGGCGTGGAAAAACTCACGCATGCGCACGAAGGTTCAAGCTTGGCTGACGTAAAAACATATGACTCAAATCCATATGGTTTTTGAAAAAAATAATAAGGTCGGATACTTTTCTAATAGACCTCGTATTTAATAATTTGTCATTATTATTATTATTATTATTATTATTAACTTACTATTTGTAATTAAGAATAAAGTAATTTCGCTTAAAACCCAGGACCTTCACACACTCACATACCATTATAATCCTTTTTTATTAGCGAAAGTTTCTTACAGAATAATTAGACTAAGTGCATATACTACAGTAGAAAAGAATTCAGACCATTTCACCAAAAATGAAAAGTACTGTACTGTTAGTTTTTCCCAACATGGTGCAGCACTGGAAGGTACTGATGTCATAAAGTAATGGGGGAGGGCTGTTACTCTTGATAAAGTACAGGCCCAATATAATTATTGTGACTTTATAATTAAATTGATAGCACATATTTGTCCTTTGGAAACTTTTAACCAAGTGAGCCACCTATGATCTTATGTGCAGTGGATGAATCAAAAGTATATGTACAAATAAATATACAGTTGAAGTGTGCACAGCAAATTGTCTGAATGGTATAATTTTGGTTCCTCCGTCTCAGTAGGAGGAAAGATAGATGGAGACATACACATGGCTAAATTAAAACACTGTTTATTGATATACAGTATTTAAATCAGGAAACACCACATGCTTAGCCAAGTACTCTCACTCATTCATTCAGCAATGGAAAGGATCACTGTGCCTTACCACCTGTGTCATCATTTCCACAGATGTTAGGTTTTTTTGTTGTTTGTTTGTTTTGTATTTTTTTTCCAGAGTCTGTTCTGGTCCAGTCTGTCTTGTGACTTTTGGCCTGTAGGTCGATGTCTCTGTGGTAGTTGTTTGTCTTTACTCCAGCCCTTCTGCCATTTCATCACTGCCTTCTTCTTCAATCATCAGTTGGTTGAGTTTTTTTCCTTCATGGTGTTTGTTTCCATGTCGCTTCCTATCAGTTTATCCCTTTTACGAATGAAGGGCTGCTTTGCTTATCACACTGGAAAAGTGTGTTGTTACCTGGTTCACCTACAGCCTTCTTTGCTGGTGCAGGAAATGTTTAGAATCATATGGCTGTGGAAACTGTCCATCACAACCCTGGGAGATATTTTGTTCCGCCCCAGTACGTGTCCATGATCCTAGTAAACAAAAATGATGGATGAGGGTTAGAGCCACGGAAAGAACGGAGCGACATCCAGCTTTTGTGATTACTGGTTCAGTAATTCCTCCAAGGTGAGGCAGAGATCATGTGATCACTTTTGTGCATGTCTGTGTGTCTACAAACATCATAATTCAGAGATAGTCTTTGGGTAAATGTTGTTGGTGATCCAGATCTGTCATATCTTACAAATTAAGGAACTGGACTTGAATTGCAATTTTGTGTTCCTTTTTCATTTTAAATCCAAAATAAATTGTAGAATAAATATTAGTCAAATATGTTGTGGTGTGTGTGTATATCACCTGAAGGTAGAGAAAATTGTTTGCATAATGCAGCTGCTATTTCTGGACCGTTTGATGGGGGAAGGTGGTGTTTTCAGTCCAGGACATCTCTGTCTTTGGCAAGCTGCTGATACAGGAAGGTTCATTTGGACCATCCTCAAATTATATATATTAAAGAAACTATTAAATAAGTAAATAAAAATACTAACACTATACCAGTTTATGCTTCGGAAAGGCAGAATCATCACAATGATGTTTCTTCATGCAAATCTTTTTGTTTGTTTATTAGTTATTAGTTTTGTCCATTGTTTTCTTAATGCTAGCATGCTACTTACTTCCAAGAAAGGGTTAGTGTGTGGATATTTGATTTTGGATGTTTGAAAGTTGTTTTTTAAATGAAACTGTTGACTTTCTGTATGTTAGTGTGATACTTGTCTCTGAGAGATCAGATTTTAAGGTCCTGCTATTATCTTATAAAATTGCTCATGGACTGGCACTGACCTACCTAGTTGATTTAATTAAACCCTATGTACCGGCCCGGGCTTTGCGTTCGGATGGAGGACTGCTCTGTGTTCCAAGAGTGAAGCAAAAGTCTGCGGGTCAAAGAGCCTTCTCTTACTGTGCCCCTGTCTTGTGGAATGGTCTTCTAGCCTCAATAAGACACTCAGATTCTGTGGAGACTTTCAAGAACAGACTTAAGACACATCTTTTTTTCTCAGTCCTATGGTTAGCATGTTGTGTTTGCATCCTTTTTCATTCTTTTTAATTTATTATCTTTTTATTGTGCTTTTTTTGATCTTTTAATTGTGCTTTTTGATCCTTTATTTTATATTGTTTTTGAACTGTTTTGAGTGAGGCGCCTTGAAGCGACGTTGTTGTGAATTGGTGTGTTATAAATTAAATGATACTCGGAACTGTTTCATGTAAAATATCTGATATTTTGTACATATTATGTTCCATAAACACATTATGGTCATGGAACACTTTAACACTTGACACACATTGAACTTTTCATTGTTTCCACTTCTGTATGGCTCAGCCATTATTGAAATTGGTGGCACGTGCATAAATTTAACCAACACAGACTAACGTAGGGTGGAATATTATTACCCGTCTGCCTCTCCAGCTTTGAAGACAATAATTTTCTTACATTGATGCTGTTATAATATTTGCGCCCAGAGGGTGGATGAGTCAATATTCCATTTTTGATGAATGATAATAGTCACCGTGAGTTAAACACTGTTGCCTTGCTGGAATAATGCTAATAATCACTCATCACAACAATTTTTGCAATTTTCATTTGTTCCCATAATTTCATCGCATAAAAGTCCTCCTAAAATCATTGTAACTTTTGGAAAGCCTACCACAAAATCATACAGCATACAACTTAAGAATGTAGTTGAGTAGCGAAGGATTTTCATTCAATAAAACAGATCAAATCCTGACTTGCTTATCTCATATGCCTTCTGGCAAACTGTAGTTGAACTTTCAATTCTTCTTTTTAAGAAAATCCTTCTCTAACCATTTCATATTGAAGCTGTGTAATTGGTGATACAAAATGCAACACTTGCACTATGAAAATTTACCCAATCGCAGGCACAGAAGCCGATGACATCATTGGGGTTGCCTTGTCATCTCGGTGGCTTCCGTCACTAGTTACCTTCTTGCACAATCACTCAGGGGAACTGCCACCTCCAGACAGATGTACCATACTGTTTGTGTTTCTTTATAACTGAGGTCAATTTAGTTCAAGACGTAATCAGTGTCTTGAAAATGTTCATGTATGCATCCATCATTTAGGCTTTTATATTTTTATTTATTTTAATTCATGATGTAGAAATTATGTACTTTTCACTGGGAGTTTAAAAGGCATCATTTTTGAAAACAACCTGATTTTTTTTTCTGATGTCCTAAAGTATTCAAACTTGTAAAACCTCCAGGGTGAACAAACTTTTTTACATCAGTCTATATTCTGTTTCTGCTAATAAACACCCTTAAATCTTAAATTTTACACACTGTATCTTCAATTGAATTTCTTTAACTAGCTAAGCTATTCCATTTTGAAAGGTGGATATATTTTATTGCGTGTCCAAGACGATCTGATGCGTATGTTTTGCTCCAACATGACGGTTTGTTTTCAGGTTCTCTGTATCATATTTCCACATCGTGCAGATACACTGGCGACTCACCTAAAAAACATTAGGCCTGGAAGAATATATCACGGCTCCATTAACACTTCTTCATCCTCGTCTCCTCGCCTTCCTCCCCTCATTAATCAACAGACTCGCCCTCAGGACTCTGCAGCTAAACACACTTTCTTTCACTGTGCCTGTGAATGCGTGCATGGCGTGTGTGTTTGTGTGCACTGCATTTGTACTTTATACGTGCATAGATGTTTGTGTGCCAAGCTGCATAGTTGAAAACACCTCAAAAATATCTTCCCGTCTGTATGAGTGTAAGACAGTAATTTCAGGACAGAGAAGAAGATTAATCTCTGCACTTAGCTTCAGCTATGAATAGGCATTGTGATAAAAGTCAGTCATACCTGTGTAGCTGTTTCCAAATTTACTTTTGACATTTTGAGTTCTCAGTGAATTGCATCAAATCAGTCCTCTGGAGATGGAATGTCATAGTCTGTAAAAAGTAGTTTAAAAAAGGGACCAGGTGAAGTTATTCTTGGAGAAAAAAGTACCTCCTACCTTTCCTATTTGAATCACCATCTATAATGAGTTCCTCTCCTGCTGTTGCCTTTCATCAGCCAGGTTGCCAAAGATAGCCTCAGCTGTGTGTGTGTGTGTGTGTGTGTGTGTGTGTGTGTGTGTGTGTGTGTGTGTGTGTGTGTTAATGAAGACATCTTCATGTTTGTGCTTAATTTATTCCGTTGGGTGTGTAGGTAAACATAATTATGGCCTTTCTTAAAATAAATAGGTGTTATACGTACCTGATGTGCTTTAAATGCAGGCAAATAGCCTCGCTGTATAATGGAAATTTGCTCAAGCTGTCAACTAAACCAGAGTGTTTTTTGTGCCACTAATTATTACATTCTGTATTATTAATGTGTTGTTTAAAAAAACTTGACCTTGGAGTCTTTGGTAAGAAGAAAGAAAGCATCCGCTTCATGTCCTCCATACATGTGGGAGCACTGTTTGTTTGGTGATGATATTGTACACCCGGCTCCCCTTTCCTTCTCAGGGGAGTGCTTTTAATAGTAACGAGTTGACAGTTTAGCTTCTAGAGAGTTCCACTGACGCGTTTCTACCTCTACCCCTGTATCAACTTCTGCCTCCAGCTGATTGTCATCAGTTTTTAAATTTGGTCCATTGAGCAGAATGCCCTCAAGTGGAGGCCAAGCCAATTTGATCCCATTTTGATTAAATTACTTTTAATATTTCCTGTAGAAATATTGTATAGGAAACGAATTTTGGATAAGGTCTACCAAGGGAAATGGGGCACACAATAGTTGCCTTGGCAGGGGTACTTTGAGTGAATCATATAAAGGTCATAAAGAGGAAAATGATGGCCCTGTAGAGTCATAAAACATGAAATGAGTTGAAATGAGTTAAAAACATGAAATTATTGGAAGTTTTTAGTTGAACTATATCACGGAAGAAAGATAACTTCATACAGCTAACTTTTGACGCTTGAATACATAAGGTAGCTTGTATAGTATTCCAGGAAATTGGGATTTAGCTTGGGTTGGGATGTCTAATAAAAAATGTTAGTCAACTAATCGACTAGTAATTTTGATATGAAATTAAATCTTAGCAGCAGAACTCCAAAATTATGGTTTAAAAAAACATAAAACTACAAGTTGAAAATGTAGCATTAACTCATTGAACTAGTATATGGAAATAACATTTGTGGTTATAGTAAATGAAAGATTAAAGCTATACGGCCTTTCAAATTTCTCAAAACTGACAAAATTTAGTTTCTACTGAAATCCAAGCATTATACTGTCAGTTTTTTTTTTTTTTTTTTTTTTTTTTTTAGCTTGTTGCAATATTACAGTTCATTTTAATGATGAGAACATATTTACCTGGAGGGAATTCCATGGTGAATATTTTTCTTTTTAATGTTGTCAGCAGGAGGACGTGCATGTGCACATGCATGAGGTTTGGAAATTACTGGGAGTTACTTTTGAGTTTGCTTGATCCGCATACATTGTGTGCACACTAACATGTTCGAGCGAGCAGCCTGTTGATGTCACCGTGACTCTCTACTCCAATTGGCTGTTGCTGTGTGCTTCCCAACATCACTTGCGCAAGTTGGGGGAAGCCCCCATGGGATCTCTGACATTGCTGTGGATAGGATCATAGACTGTATGGGTCTTTACCAAACATACACTCAACAAAAATATAAACACAACACTTTTGGTTTTGCTCCCATTTTGTATGAGATGAACTCAAAGATCTAAAACTTTTTCCACATACACAATATCACCATTTCCCTCAAATATTGTTCACAAACCAGTCTAAATCTGTGACAGTGAGCACTTCTCCTTTGCTGAGATAATCCATCCCACCTCACAGGTGTGCCATATCAAGATGTTGATTAGACACCATGATTGGTGCACAGGTGTGCCTTAGACTGTCCACAATAAAAGGCCACTCTGAAAGGTGCAGTTTTGTTTTATTGGGGGGGATACCAGTCAGTATCTGGTGTGACCACCATTTGCCTCATGCAGTGCAACACATCTCCTTCACATAGAATTGATCAGGTTGTCAGTTGTGGCCTGTGGAATGTTGGTCCACTCCTCTTCAATGGCTGTGCGAAGTTGCTGGATATTGGCAGGAACTGGTACACGCTGTCATATACGCCGGTCCAGAGCATCCCAAACATGCTCAATGGGTGACATGTCCGGTGAGTATGCCGGCCATGCAAGAACTGGGACATTTTCAGCTTCCAAGAATTGTGTACAGATCCTTGAAACATGGGGCCGTGCATTATCCTGCTGCAACATGAGGTGATGTTCTTGGATTGGCACAACAATGGGCCTCAGGATCTTGTCACAGTATCTCTGTGCATTCAAAATGCCATCAATAAAATGCACCTGTGTTCTTCGTCCATAACAGATGCCTGCCCATACCATAACCCCATCGCCACCATGGGCCACTCGATCCACAACATTGACATCAGAAAACCGCTCACCCACACGACGCCACACATGCTGTCTGCCATCTGCCCTGAACAGTGTGAACCGGGATTCATCCATGAAGAGAACACCTCTCCAACGTGCCAAACGCCAGCGAATGTGAGCATGTGCCCACTCAAGTCGGTTACGACGACGAACTGGAGTCAGGTCGAGACCCCGATGAGGACGACGAGCATGCAGATGAGCTTCCCTGAGATGGTTTCTGACAGTTTGTGCAGAAATTCTTTGGTTATGCAAACCGATTGTTTCAGCAGCTGTCCGAGGGCTGGTCTCAGACGATCTTGGAGGTGAACATGCTGGATGTGGAGGTCCTGGGCTGGTGTGGTTACACGTGGTCTGCGGTTGTGAGGCTGGTTGGATGTACTGACAAATTCTCTGAAACGCCTTTGGAGACGGCTTATGGTAGAGAAATAAACATTCAATACACGAGCAACAGCTCTGGTTGACATTCCGGCTGTCAGCATGCCAATTGCACACTCCCTCAAATCTTGCGACATCTGTGGCATTGTGCTGTGTGATAAAACTGCACCTTTCAGAGTGGCCTTTTATTGTGGCCAGTCTAAGGCACACCTGTGCACTAATCATGGTGTCTAATCAGCATCTTAATACGACACACCTGTGAGGTGGGATGGATTATCTCAGCAAAGGAGAAGTGCTCACTATCACAGATTTAGACTGGTTTGTGAACATATTGAGGGAAATGGTGATATTGTGTATATGGAAAAAGTTTTAGATCTTGAGTTCATCTCATACAAAATGGGAGCAAAACCAAAAGTGTTGCGTTTATATTTTTGTTGAGTGTAGTTCATAGCAGTCTGGTTCTTTGGAATTTTTCTTTTCAGTGGAACTATTTATTTTTTTCAAGACAACGCAATTCTCCTCATTTATTTTTATTTAACCAGGAAAAACAACCTTTTTGCCACTGGGGGCAGCACCACATACACTAGTAGACAGTGCAGCATAGAAGAAGCCCAAAAGCAGGGCTGTGAAAACTCAGCGGATCCATGGGATTCCGCGAATTTCATCATGGGGGGGGGGGTGTTAGTGATGTACTCTTTAATTGTGAACATCACTGAGTTTTTAAAATGCTTATCGCAAGGTGTTCTCTTTTTTACGACATCGTGTAAGTTTTATAAGTCCGCGGACACTGATCTGTGTGTTACAGATACAGATCAGTTTCCTCGGATCCGCGGAGTTTCGCGGAGGAATAATGCCACTCAGAGCGTAGCTGTTACGACAGTTGTCGTAAAGCAGACTGTTGGTTGCTGCGGCGTCGCTGTGCGACACTTAAGCTAAACTTAGCATGTGGACATCCCAAACTTTTAGAGCTTTCATGTTTTTAAAAGAAGATTTGTGCAGCATGTCTGTGTCACGGACCGACGTCGCACAGAGAGAAGATGGTGAGAAAGACTGTTTGAAAAAGTCTTATAATGACAAGAATCTGTGGAATTGTCGCTGGTTTCATTAACACACCTGAAAGGTAAAAGAAAGGGGAAAAGTGAACTGTGCCCTCTCAGGAAACATGTTAAGAATTTTTCTCTTCCTGGAAAATAAACATTCTGCTGTTCAAACAGGATTTTAGACAAGATTAAGTGACTTTTTCACTAATCTAGACTTTCTTTCATTGTTAAAAGACACCGTGGCTTTGAATGGATTTAGGCTGCATGAATTTACACAAGAATATAAATGACTTTTTACTATAAGCTATGTTATTGATATTTTACCATGATTTTCCAAATATTGTACAAGTTTTAGCTGTGGTTTTTGAAATGCTGTAAGTCTTTTCAGTCTTCATAAATTTAATGTAGTTTAATTGTTCTGAGTTAATGCATAATTTGGTTTACAATTAAAAGGAAAATCATTCCAGGTCCTACTTCCATGTCATATTCTGTTATTTCAACATCATCATTGACAGGTCAAATAAAAGGTTGAACATAGGATCATTTAAATATCCACTAATTTTGAGATTTTTCTTCCAGGAGATGCTGAAAAAGTATCATTAGATAAAAATTTAATTCTGGGGCCCCACAGGGCCATAGACCCCGGCTCCTGGGGAGCTGCCCCCCACACCCCCTGCAAATTTTCCTCGGATTTCACAATTTTCATTTCACAGCCCTGCAAAAGATGAAGCTTTGCTAGCTTAAAAAAAACATTGCATAACTTTCCCATTCTAAGTTAGTATGTAAGTAGTAACAAATTGTGAACCAAATGTAAAGTTCAAATTGGAACATTTATTCTTTTTACTGCCTACCATTGTTAGACATGTTTTGTTATTGGCCTTGCAAAATTAAACTTTCTTGTCATTCAGTCTTGCAAGAGTCACACAGTGACCTTTGAACTTTTACAAAAGGTTGAAGATGCAAAACAAGCTTCAATCAACTGATTTGTAACGTTAAAACTGAGCCATCAACCAGTTCATACTCCAATTAGATTGATTCTGGTGTATCAGTTGGTTATGACTAGTTGTCCCAAATGTAGATTTAGCCCACTTAACCAAAGTTCAGGAGGAGTATCCTCACCCCCCCTCCCACTTGCATCTGCGCTATGTTACTAGTTTTTTGCTCTCGTTTCCAAGAAAGGTCTGTTGGATGAAGTGATAATTGCATTCTTCAATGATTTCATGCTGAGCCACACAGTGACACTAAATCACAGCTAAGGGAGTGTGTTCTTTTGGAGCAAATGAGACAAAAACAATATGACGAACTCCACTGGACCCTGCTCTCTGGCATAAACGACCACATTTTGTTCCACACCACGCACGATGCACGCTTTGATTTGCAGACCAAATGTGCCCGAGCCAAGTTAGTTCCAGCGAGCACAAATCTCCACTTTCAGGTTGTGAGGAAATAGTTGTGGCAGACACAGAGCAAGCTGCTTTCCCAGCTAACCGTATCATACAACCCCTGGCAATAATTATGGAATCACCGGTCTCAGAGGATGTTCATTCAGTTGTTTAATTTTGTAGAAAAAAAGCAGATCACAGACATGACACAAAACTAAAGTCATTTCAAATGGCAACTTTCTGGCTTTAAGAAACACTATAAGAAATCAGGAAAAAAAATTGTGGCAGTCAGTAACGGTTACTTTTTTAGACCAAGCAGAGGGAAAAAAATATGGAATCACTCAATTCTGAGGAATAAATTATGGAATCACCCTGTAAATTTTCATCCCCAAAATTAACACCTGCATCAAATCAGATCTGCTCATTAGTCTGCATCTAAAAAGGAGTGATCACACCTTGGAGAGCTGTTGCACCAAGTGGACTGACATGAATCATGGCTCCAACACGAGAGATGTCAATTGAAACAAAGGAGAGGATTATCAAACTCTTAAGAGGGTAAATCATCACGCAATGTTGCAAAAGATGTTGGTTGTTCACAATCAGCTGTGTCTAAACTCTGGACCAAATACAAACAACATGGGAAGGTTGTTAAAGGCAAACATACTGGTAGACCAAGGAAGACATCAAAGCGTCAAGACAGAAAACTTAAACCAATATGTCTCAAAAATCGAAAATGCACTTCAAAACAAATGAGGAACGAATGGGAGGAAACTGGAGTCAACGTTTGTGACCGAACTGTTAGAAACCGCCTAAAGGAAATGGGATTTACATACAGAAAAGCTAAACGAAAGCCATCATTAACACCTAAACAGAAAAAAACAAGGTTACAGTGGGCTAAGGAAAAGCAATCGTGGACTGTGGCTGACTGGTTGAAAGTCATATTCAGTGATGAATCTCGAATCTGCATTGGGCAAGGTGATGATGCTGGAACTTTTGTTTGGTGCCGTTCCAATGAGATTTATAAAGATGACTGCCTGAAGAGAACATGTAAATTTCCACAGTCACTGATGATATGGGGCTGCATGTCAGGTAAAGGCACTGGGGAGATGGCTGTCATTACATCATCAATAAATGCACAAGTTTACGTTGATATTTTGGACACTTTCTTATCCCATCAATTGAAAGGATGTTTGGGGATGATGAAATCATTTTTCAAGATGATAATGCATCTTGCCATAGAGCAAAAACTGTGAAAACATTCCTTGCAAAAAGACACATAGGGTCAATGTCATGGCCTGCAAATAGTCTGGATCTTAATCCAATAGAAAATCTTTGGTGGAAGTTGAAGAAAATGGTCCATGACAAGGCTCCAACCTGCAAAGCTGATCTGGCAACAGTAATCAGAGAAAGTTGAAGCCAGATTGATGAAGAGTACTGTTTGTCACTCATTAAGTCCATGCCTCAAAGACTGCAAGCTGTTATAAAAGCCAGAGGTGGTGCAACAAAATACTAGTGATGTGTTGGAGCGTTCTTTTGTTTTTCATGATTCCATAATTTTTTCCTTAGAATTGAGTGATTCCATATTTTTTTTCCCTCTGCTTTGTCTAAAAAAGTAACCATTACTGACTGCCACAATTTTTTTTTTTCCTGATTTCTTATAGTGTTTCTTAAAGCCAGAAAGTTTCCATTTGAAATGACTTTAGTTTTGTTTCATGTCTGTGATCTGCTTTTTTTTCTACAAAATTAAACAACTGAATGAACATCCTCCGAGGCCGGTGATTCCATAATTTTTGCCAGGGGTTGTAGAAGCAGGCCAAACATCACTGAGCAAGTACCTCTTTAGAATTAATCCTCGGGGGAATTACTGCACCAGAGCATGAGGATTACTGCTTTTAGGCTTTCTGATGAAATTCAAATAACAAACGCTTGCACAAAGTGTCCTGGAAAAGTGTCCTCTGCATTTCAGAAAATCCTGCTAAATGTGTAAATATTTGCTGTAGTACCACTCATTGATATGTTCCTTGCTCCATTTTTTGCCTTTATTGATATGATAATCAAGTGGTCAGCTCATGATAATCAAGCCGGTGTCATGGTCTGAGATTATCACCAGTCTGAATTTACCAGGTAAAATGAGACTGTAGCAGCCACAGTCTGAATTTACCACCAGTCTGATTTTACCATCTTGGTATATTGAGACTTGTGTGTTACTGACCCTGGTCCAAATTTGCCAAGCAAATATATTAATTTTTTTTTTAATTAGAACCACAAGTAAACCCTGTCACTTTATATTGATGCTTATTGATTTAACCATTATAATTCTGGTTACTAGTTACCTAGCTATTCTGACATTTCCAGCCTGCAAGTCTGAATTTACCAGACAATAGGGTGAGAAAAGCAGCACAGCTTGTCATAATTTCCCCAAATTTCTGCATTTTACATAAAAGTTTTTTTTTCACCCACACATGCATAGGTTCAATGGAAAGAGCTTTCAAATGGCTTTTAAAAAAAGCCTACATTTTTTAAAATCCATTAAGAAATAGCAACGCTAGTGCAAAAAAAAGCGGTCAGTTTATTACTGATGATCGGCACATTTCCACCCTTAGTAATGGCGCCTTCCTGTCCCGAGCGACGCTAATAGATTGAGGCGCGCACGTCCATTCCAGGTCTATATTTCCATGATAAACAATATGTATTTGCTTAAGAGAATCTACAGGTATTATCTTGAAATATTGGCAAATTAATAACAGCTTGGTGTTCAAATTGTCGGTGGTAAATACTATCATACGGGTGTATTACAGTTCGTGTATTGTACCATTCCACAAGAAGTAAACAAAAAGATATGTACTTACTGTCTTCATCCCAAACATGCTTCTTGGACTGGTTCCTGATGTTGCGATGGTCCTTTTTGTCTGTATCACTGGAGTACTTCCCAGTCGTAGGGAAGACTATCAGGTTGGGACATTTTTTCCTGAATGTTGAAAATCGCTGGTTTCGCTCTTCTTTGGGGTGTGCGGTTTTCCTGACATTCATTTTGAGGCTCAGAACAAGTGATTCCTCCTCCATATTGAAGATCGCCGCAAGAAATGGTAATAAAAAAAAAATCGATCACAAATATAGTCCCACTTCAAATTTTCTGAATCAAAAGTGTGTGTTTCAAAATACGTCTGCTCGGTTGAAGATCGCCGCAAGAAATGGTAATTCTAGACCTCCCGGAAGTTGACCGCGAAAAAAAATCGATTTGCGCATGCGCGTGGTAAAATGAGACCGGCGCAAACTCAGACCACGACACCGAACTTGCATCATGCTTGTAGGCAGCACCAAGAGCTCTTTTTCATCCTCTTTATATTCTATTCCCATTGAGGCTTGTCGGTCTCTTCTGAGGCAATTTATTTGGTTTCCATGTAACACCTCTCACCTGTTGGCTTAGATGCTAATTTTGCTCATCTGGAAGCGGCTGTCGATGTGAGCTTCAACATACTAAAGAGAAAAGCGCTGCTTTGCATACATGGTGGTTTAGAGGTAAAATTGTGTGGTGCTGTCCATTTAGACAGTGTTCATCTTTTGTGGCTTTAGGCAGTGGTGGGCACAGCTAACCAGAAAGTTAGCTTCGATAACTATTAATCAGATAACTGAAAAGTTATCTTTTATGTCTATAAACCGATAAACTGCTAAAAACAATTACTCTTTATTACAGATAACCGATAACTATTAGTACTGATTTGGACGCGGCCACATCAGATTACACTGTCGGTTTCTGATAAACCAGTTTCACTTTAAGCACCGCAGGGGCTTCTGGGTAAATTCAAGGATCACAAACACAAAGAACGCACCAAAAATGAATAAATAAAAAATAAAACCGCAAACACTGTCATCATCTTTCAAAAGCAGCAAAACACAGTATTAGAAGTCAGTTTATCTCGGTATTAGATACACCGTCATTTACGAGCTAAAAGCTGCTGCTTTTTTCAAACACTTTGAACCCTGCGACTTAAACAACTGAAATAGGTCCATTAATGCATTGATTGGCAGAGTAAAAGACACGTAGTAAATATAAATTCTTACCTGTTATTTTCAGTGGGATTCATCTGAATAATAAATAATAATGCGTCCTTTTTTAAATCCAAAACAGTGTCGAAACGTGAAGAAAAGTCCCTCCCTCTGTACACACACCTGCGCCGTGAGAACTCGTCTCCCCCACCGAGTCTTGGCGATTAAATTATAGCCACAAAGAAATAAAATAAAATAATGTTAAATTTCATCTGTTTTGTTTTGGTGTCAACTCACTGTAACATCCAAAGTGAACCTGAACTACACTGCCCACAATGCTCCCTGCGTCAAACGGCCAATAACGTTTTTGCGCTTAATGGTGACATCATCAGCAAGTGACAGGCAGCCAGTCTGCTACAAACACACAACAGACAGACTAAAATGTTTGATTTAGGGTTTACAAACGTTTTTTGACCGTTAAACGAAACTTTAAAGCAAAAAAAATGTATTGACTGAAAGTTATCATAACTAAATTTATCGGAAGATATTGGTCCGATGATGGTTTTAAAAACCCTTTACTTACTGAGCTATAAATGGATGATTGGTTATAATTTTTTATTATAGCAATAAAATTAAGAAATAATGTTCTATGTTTTTCCAAGAGTACCTGAATTTCAATTATATTACACCTGATTACTATTTTGTAAGTTTTAAAATGAGAAAAAACACAAAAAACGAACTTGATTTTTTTTTCAGTTTTTAGTGAAAAATGATTAGGTAAAGGAAGATTGGATTAACACATTTTAACAGGAAGCAGTAAGTGTTTACAATCAAAATAATTAATTTGTGTGTTTCTAGAACTCAAACAGTGCAGAAACAGTGCAAAGTAAACATTTTACAAGGCGAAAATATGCAAAAAGTAACCAATTTTAAAGTGCAGACCAAACAATATGAATAACAAAGTGCAAAAGTATAGTAAATAATATCAATTATTATCTGTATTATTAAAATGTTGTAATAATCACTACATTTGATCACTCATTTTGTGCAAAATTATAACAATATTAATAAACAATAAAGTGTCAACTATATACAAATATATAACCAAGAATCAAAATTAGATCTACACTACATCGTCCATTGTCAGTGTGGTACGGTTTGTAACAGTTTCTGTCTGGCTGAAGACAGAGGCCAATTTTACAAAGTTTGCACATCCAGCAGGTTGACCTCTTGCAACCTTGCAAGAATGGCCGCCCCTTTGTGGATCGCTGGCAGTTGGGTTTTCCACTGCTTGTTGGCACCGGGCAGTGGCTTGTGACAGATGGAGCCATCACACCCACACAAACACGCACACACACCTTCACAAATGACACTAACACCCAGCCTTTTCCTCAAAAATTACTACATTTATGTTTGCTGTGTCTCTATACTTTTCTGTCACTTTTGCACTCTTTTTCATACTTTTCCCTCATTTCAAAAGTCACCGAACGCACTTTACCGTAATATATGCAACATATAGCATACTGTTGGAAAGCACGGGTTCTTGGCTTGCTGTCAGTGTTGAAATTTTTCAGATTGAGGGCTTACATGAGAACTTACGGTAATGAGAATCAGCGGCGCACTAGTGTGAAACGTCTGTGTTATTCCTCTGCGTGATGATGTCACAGGCTTATGTTTACGGTAATACACCATATATCATTGGAAAGCCCTTGGTGCTAGCTTAACAATGCACTTTGAATCATTCGGATTGGACAAACTATGGCGGAGTTACGGTAAAAAAATACGCATATGGAAAATATGGCGTGGGCGCCATCGCCGTAGATAAAGGGTTAAAACTTATCTGAAAAGCTAATCCGATAGCACAAACATTAGCTTTGATCTGCTAGTCGGATTAGCTGACTGTGCCCACCATTAACTTAACAAGTTAATTTACATTTTGTCTGGTGGACATGCTGGTTTTAATAAAAGATGCACTGTATTGTTGGACCACGGTGGCCTCACTATGCTTCTCGGTTTGGGCATTCTGTCATTATGAAATACTTTTGTCCTTCTTTTTTCTGGGAACAATTGCTTCAGTTATGTACACGGATTACATGGAAACTGCTGTATATGTGTGTTTGCACGTGTGTTTGTGCGTGTGCATGCATGCAATGAATTGTTGACTGCAGATTTACTGGATGAGGCATCATTTAAAGAGAGAGCAACTATCATGATGATGACTTAAAGCAAAACTGCTGGAAAAACTTTCAAACATGTATACAAGGTGCATACAAAAAGTGTCTGACATTTTATCCCATGGAAACTTATGCAGCAGCAATGTCATTTGGTGGAGAGGTGTAGGGAACATTCTTGCGCATGTGTGCTATTCCTTCATGTGTTAAAATGGTAATGTCAACCTATGTACATAATCCTGCTGTTGACCCATCCATAGAAATATCTATTGGTAATTCTGAACCATTTTTGAGCGTAAAAACAAATAACTGTATTAGAGAACTCATAAATAGCACCTTCAACTGCACCACAGACTAAAACAGTTAAATGTGGTCTATTAAACATTAGATCTCTCTCTTCTAAGTCCCTGTTAGTAAATGATATAATAATTGATCAACGTATTGATTTATTCTGCCTTACAGAAACCTGGTTACAGCAGGATGAATATGTTAGTTTAAATGTCAACACCCCCGAGCAGTGTTGCCACATTTACTTTGAAAAAGTAATCCAATTACTGATTACTGATTACTCCTTGAAAAAGTAACTTAGTTACTTTACTGATTACTCATTGTAAAAGTAACTAAGTTAGATTACTAGTTACTTTTTAGTTACTTTCCCCAGCTGCTGACAACAACCCTCTGCCACCTCAACATGACAATAACTGTTTTGCCAAAACTTACTTTATAGTCACCCTTTCTTAATTTCATGAAAATAAATACTTGTTTTATAAAAAGTAAAATAAGACCTTTCTTGATCTCATATTTAACTGTTGACAGCACTATAACAGTAAACTTGCTATTTCGAACCTACATTGTTTATAAATGTAACTATTAAATTCATTCTACATTTTTTCTAACATTTAAATTCTCTCTAAATATTGTTACTTGTCGAAATTAATATTATTTTAAGTAGTATGAGTAGTTGTAGTAAAAAAGGCTTCAAAACTGGACCTTTAATCCAGGGTGTTGTGGGGAGGAGGCACATCCCTCCCCCATGCCCCCATTCCATCTGGATTCGCCCCTACTTTGGCGTTTGAGCACAAAGAATGGATAACATTTATGTATGCAGAAACATGACCAGATTACAGGTAAGAAGGTTTTATTGCATTTTCACATCATGTGGTCCTCAGAAAGACAGTTTAGGTGCATTTGAGTGGAAAATAGTGTTAGTTGTTGACGCGTAGCGGAGGATCAGCTGTTTTTAACGACCAGATACAGAGTGGCCTCAGCTCACAATTCTAAATAAAGGAGGAAAAAAGTATAAAAATGTCTTTGTAAAGCTCATGCAAGGTTTGCTGATCACCGCACTTTAAGAGGTGAGGACGAGTCGGGCAGCTGCAAAAAACCCGTGGCTGCAAAGCTTCACAGCTTGCTTAAAGTGGGCAGTTCGTCGAACCCCGACCTCCTGCCCACGGACCAAGTTAATGCTGCTAATCGACCCACAATGAAAAATATAGTAACGCACAGTGACACGGAGAATAACTTTAATCTGATTACTGATTTGGAAAGATTAACGTGTGCTCCTCCACGTTGAAAGGAGTCAGTTGAGGTGGCTCGGGCATCTTTTCCAGATGCCCCCTGGACGCCTCGCTGGAGAGGTATTCCGGGCACGTCCCACTGGGAGGAGGCCCCGGGGAAGACCCAGGACATGCTGGAGGGACTACATCTCTCGGCTGGCTTGGGAACGCCTTGGGGTTCCCCCAGAGGAGCTGGAGGAGGTGTGTGTGGATCGAGAGGTCTGGGTGGCTTTGCTTGAGCTGCTGCCCCCGTAACCCGACTCCGGATAAGGCGGAAGAAAATGGATGGATGAATGGATAACGCGTTAGATTACTCGTTACTAAAAAAGTGGTCAGATTAGATTAACGCGTTACTAAGTAATGCGTTACCGGCATCACTGCCCCAAGTCACACTACTGCCAGAACCCTCGTAGCACGGGTCGAGGAGGAGGATTAGCAGCAATCTTCCACCCAGCTTATTAATTAATCAAAAACCCAAGACAGAGCTTTAATTCATTTGAAAGCTTGACTCTTAGTCTTGTCCATCCAAATTGGAAGTCCCAAAACCAGTTTTATTTGTTCGTTACTTGTGAGTTTCTCTGTGAATTTTCGGACCTTTTGTCTGACTTAGTGCTTAGCTCAGATAAGATAATTATAGTGGGTGATTTTAACATCCACACAGATGCTAAGAATGACAGCCTCAACGCTGCATTTAATCTATTGTTAGACTCGATTGGCTTTGCTCAAAAATGTAAATGAGTCCACCCACCACTTTAATCATACCTTAGATCTTGTTCTGACTTATGGTATGGAAATTGAAGACTTAACAGTATTCCCTGAAAACCCCCTTCTGTCTGATCATTTCTTAATAACATTTACATTTACTCTGATGGACTACCCAGCAGTGGGGAATAAGTTTCATTACAGTAGAAGTCTTTCAGAAACCGCTGTAACTAGGTTTAAGGATATGATTCCTTCTTTATGTTCTCCAATGCCATATACCAACACAGGGCAGAGTAGCTACCTAAACTCTGTGAGTGAGATAGATTATCTCGTCATTAGTTTTATATCCTCATTGAGGACAACTTTGGATGCTGTAGTTCCTCTGAAAAAGAGAGCCTTAAATCAGAAGTGCCTGACTCCGTGGTATAACTCACAAACTCGCAGCTTAAAGCAGATAACCCGTAAGTTGGAGAGGAAATGGCGTCTCACTAATTTAGAAGATCTCCACTTAGCCTGGAAAAAGAGTCTGTTGCTCTATAAAAAAGCCCTCCGTAAAGCTAGGACATCTTACTACTCATCACTAATTGAAGAAAATAAAAACAACCCCAGGTTTCTTTTCAGCACTGTAGCCAGGCTGACAAAGAGTCAGAGCTCTATTGAGCCGAGCATTCCTTTAACTTTAACTAGTAATGACTTCATGACTTTCTTTGCTAATAAAATTTTAACTATTAGAGAAAAAATTACTCATAACCATCCCAAAACCATATCGTTCTCTTTGGCTGCTTTCAGTGATGCCGGTATTTGGTTAGACTCTTTCTCTCTGATTGTTCTGTCTGAGTTATTTTCATTAGTTACTTCCTCCAAACCATCAACATGTCTTAGACCCCATTCCTACCAGGCTGCTCAAGGAAGCCCTACCATTAATTAATGTTTTGATCTTAAATATGATCAGTCTATCTTTATTAGTTGGCTATGTACCACAGGCTTTTAAGGTGGCAGTAATTAAACCATTACTTAAAAAGCCATCACTTGACCCAGCTATCTTAGCTAATTATAGGCCAATCTCCAACCTTCCTTTTCTCTCAGAATTTCTTGAAGGGTAGTTGTAAAACAGCTAACTGATCATCCTGCAGAGGAATGATCTATTTGAAGAGTTTCAGGTCAGGGTTTAGAATTCATCATAGTACAGAAACAGCATTAGTAAACGTTACAAATGATCTTCTTATGGCCTCAGACAGTGGATTCATCTCTGTGCTTGTTCTGTTAGACCTCAGTGCTGCTTCGCGCGTCGCGGCGGTGCTGCATGGTGCACAGCAACGTCGTGATGAAGCCTCACGGGACATGTTCTGACATGTCCAGGCACATCCACAACTTCTCGGATAATCACTCAATGGAAAAACCACCGACAGCTGTCTGAACGGCATCTCAAAGCCGTCCTGTGAGACCAAAACGGAGGTGGTTTTGTCTCGCTCCAGTAGCGAATCCATCATGACGCGCGAAGCCTCCGCTCAGCTTTCCATGACAAAATCTCTTGTTAAAAGTGAAATCTGCCGGAAAATGGCTAATGTCCAGCTCTTGTGATAACCAGAGAAAGTGCACACGACGGTCCCGGCTCCACAGAGCCATCCGTTTAGAAATGATCCAGTGTTTTGTGGCTCTCAATGGCGGCAAGGAGCGCGGCGCGCCGAGCATCCTTAAAGCTGTAGTAACAGTCCTTATTCTCTGTGAAGCCCGTAAAATTTTCACCAAAGCCAGATACATTTTTGGAATGGTTTCCAGCTGCCAGTCTCTAACAGTTTCTGAAAAAATTCTGATGAGAAAAAAGCCCAAATCATTCCGCCATTTCCTGACAATGAAAATCCACCGAGGGGTGGACCACTCCTCACTCAAAGCCTGCTCACAGGCGAATGACGCAACCGACAGGTGTGGAAAAACTCACGCATGCGCACGAGGGTTCAAGCTTGTCTGACGCAATCACACGTGATTCAAATCCATATGGTTTTTGAAAAAAATAAGGTCAGATACTTTTCTAATAGACCTCGTATATTTATGTTTATTTTGTATATTTGTAACATTTAAGCCTTATATGCTTGATGCTTGAGCCTTGTGCCTTGTTCTTGTGATTATTGTACATTGTACGTTTTCAATACTTTTTTTTTTGGAAAAAAAAAATTCTTGCGCATGTATGAATTTTCTCTAATCCACAGAGCACATCAGTTGCAAGCAGTCAGCCTTAAGGTGTGACACGCATAAATCTTATCTACGCACTCGTACGCAATCTGCCGTGCAGGAGAGTAAACTCGTTATAAACTCATTGTAAACCATTGTAAACTTTTTTAAACTGTGTGCGGCTTCGTGCTAGTGCACAAAGAAAATTTTGAAATGTTCAAAGTCTCTGTCACACATTATGTGAACTTCATGTGAACAAACATGAACAATTGCGCAAACAATTCAAAAACACTGAGTGCAAGTGCGAGTGATTGTGTCAGCGCACCACATCACAGTGCAGCTCATCTGAACGATTATAACAAGTTAAATAAAAAATGGGGTAAATGGACTGCATTTATATAGCACTTATCCATCTGCATCAGATGCTCAAGGAGCTTTACAAATAATGCCACACATTCACCCCGATGTGAGGTACTCACTACACAACTACACATCGGGAACAACTAGGGGATTAAAGACCTTGCCCAAGGGCCCTTAGTGATTTTCCGGTGAGGCTGGGATTTGAACTGCGGATCCTCTGGTCTCAAGCCCAACACTTTAACCACTAGACCAGTGGTGGCCAAGTTCGGTCCTCGAGAGCCACCTTCCTGACACTCTTAGTTGTCTCCCTGCTCCCCTGCACTAGACCATCACCTAGCTTAAACAAGACCATCACCTCATAAACATACTTTAACAGCTACTCATAAGAAGGAATGAACATGCAACTGTTTTACCAAGCTATAACAATATAAATATTACAAATAATTACCTTTTAGATGATTCCAAATGCATTCTCCACCCCATGAACAGAGAGAGAGCAAGAGAAAAGCTGCTGCTGAAACGATCCTCTGTTTCCGCAAGCGAGTTGAGGTATTTTCATCCACCAAACTCTGAGAGAAAGTGATTAATCCGCTACAAAATAATTATTTTATATACGCAGTGGCACAAAGCGCGGCATCCAGCTGGAATCAGAGTGAGTGGCATTATCACAACAAAGTGCATGTGAGTGCGGAGCCAAAATGCTTGCAAGTGTCAAGGCACCTTTAAACATATGTACTGCGCCTCCTTTGGCTTTTCATGACAGAAAGCCTTGCGGCCATCCACAAGCCGAATGCCGCAAGATGTCGGCATGCGGAGAATGTTGGTGAAATTTGTGCCAAAGCCACTGATGGTGGAGGAGAAGCAACTGCACCTGAAAGTCCCACCCTCGCTCATTCTGCTCAGTGGATTCAGTCTTTTATGGTTAAACAGAATACTGCTGTGATTTCTCAGACTCACTACTGTGTCACACACACTTCTCCCAGCAGTTCAGCCATTGATAGAAGCATTTCTGGAAGTCCTCTTTTGGAATAGTGTCCAGCTGGGCTGCTACGTTCCACATAAAGTCTTCTTATGACTCAAATCAAGTCAATTTGAGTGGGGTTTTGAACAGTCAAAAATCAGAGAGAGCCATATCAGTAGAGTAGGAAGTCTAAGAAATTACAGGAGTGATGTGTTTAACTAGGAAAGCCTGAATGAGCTCTCCGCATGCCTATTTGCTCTGTCAAAAGTCCCTGCCTCAAGTTAATTAGTCATGTTAAAATCCGAAGTAGGCGCAATATGTGTTCACTCGAAGGCTAACTGCTCATGACCAATGTGCTCTGTGGACTACAAAAATTCACGCATCCTCAAAAAGGTTCCTCACACCTCTCCACCAGATGACAACTCCCACGCTTCATTTGTTTGTGTGGGATAAAATAAGGTCAAATACTTATTGCATGCATCTCATATGCAAGAACACTTCAGGCTGATATACAACTGTATCCAGCATTATTGACAGTTACTGCCTGCCATGTGGCACTAAAATCAATCAATCAAAGGGCAAAGCAGTGGTGGTCACAGGTATGTCAAAAAGGGGAAGCTCATTGTCGGTTTACATCATAAAATTTGTCAATTTATTTATATGTAAATTCAAATATGTAAAATGGTCCCTAGTTGTACAAGCATTTCACAATTTATATCTCCATTACATACAGTATTTTATCATGGCACAGTCACATTAGATTAGACTAGATAGAACCTTATTTAGAACTTTATTAATCCCCTGGGGAGACTCCTGCAGGGATTATAACACAAGTATATTAGTCATGTTTTTAAACAAAAAGCACATAGAACCTTTATTATTAAACATACATAACAGAGCCAAACTGTATCAAAAGCTTTGAAACAGTGAACCATTGCTTCATATTGATTCAGTGGTTCAAAACGCTTCAGTTTGACCATCAATAAAGTACATCAGCGACCACAGATTATTGCTAAATGTGCCCGAAATGACGTACAATCATGAATACTTTGATGTTGTGTTTTGAACGGGATGTTAATTAACGTGCGACGACCTTACACCTACCTCCTGAAGAACAAAGCAGAGAGTAACTCACCTGGATCTACTCACACGTACCTGATGCCTGCGATCTGTGAATGTTCCTGCATCCAAATCACCAGTTTCATCTGTTTCTATTGTCTATCCGCAAAGTTTGACACATTTTGTTTGGCTGCAGTGCAAAGTTTTTTATTTTTTATTTATTTATTTATTTTAGTTTGGTAGCACTGTATAAACATATAATATCTAACGTGCACCTTTAAAGCAGACTGCACGCAACACACTTTGGCATAAATTTAAATATGCATAAGTACACAAAAATGCACAAATTAATTCTCACATTCCTGTATCTCAAAATAGCTGTCAATCAAAACGGAATTTAACCTTTTGACTGATTGTCCAATCATTGTGCGGAGGTCCAGAGTCCAGGCCTGCCCACAGCTCCATTCACCTCCAGACACGCTCGACATCTGGGGGCGGGACAAAATCGTGGCATTTATCCAATGACTATCAAGTTTCAAGGCAGTGATAAGTAGCTGATTCTTACCGAACTTGTCTTCAATATGAACGTGTTCTAATGCATTTGTAGTCAGTGAAATGATAACAAACTGTACATATTTGACTACTTAATCTTTTGACATTTTAGGGGAAGCTGAGCTTCCCTTGCAGTCTCAGTGAAATTGCCTCTGGGGCAAAGTCAATAAAAATATAAACTAAGCGATATAATAAAACAGTCTGTGTGGAAAAAAAAATCTATTGTGGCCTTTGTCACTGTGTCTTGCAGCTTCTGTCAGCCAGACTGGTACAGTAATTGCAAATGACTGTCTGAGATGTTTTTTTTTTTCCCACTACAACATGAACTACAACTAGAAACAATAACCATGCTCCTTCATGACTGGCATTATAAATAGATCTAGTTTTGGTTTGCATTTTGCACTAGCTTCAGTAGAAACCACACCACACATATGAACTTGTTTTTCATCATCACAGATTAATGCTGCATCAAACCTTTATACAATCTAACCTCACACAGCACAATGTGATTTCCACCCAACACATTTACAGTTTTCACGCCTGGAAACTCACGTGTCAATAGCAAACTGAACAGAGGCTGTACGAGTTATGTGTGCTTCCGCCTAGTACATACAATCATTTTATATTAATACAATAACATGCTTTTGTCGTGTGGCATGCATTTTCAGAGGCCCGACATTCATGCCCAGTCTCCCAAAATGACAGCTATTCGCCTGAGTTAGACGAGGGCGAATAGCTGTCATTTTGGGCGACAAAAGCATGTTATTTGCATTATTATCACTTTTTACTGAGATACACAACATGTAACGTGTACATAAAAAGTTGGCTCACTTAACTTCTGCCACCTGGCGCGCGCGCTGCTGTTGAAATTCAGCAGTGTGTCCTCATCAAGCAGGCTGCTGCTGTTCATTGTTGACCTATCCATGAGAAAATCATCCGGAATATCCATATTGGGATCAAAACACACTTTTCGCCTTTTAATCTTTTCCTCTGCAGACAGTTTTTTTTTTTCCCTCTGCGGACAGTTCTTGGGCTGTGTGCGCGCTATGACGTCATTTGTTTACGCACAGTGGGCGGGTATAGCCAGATACCATCGACGTAAATCTACGATACCGGCCTAGCAACGCCCCAGTAAAGTGATAATAATATTCATTAATAGCTCCATATATGACATATTACATTGAGTTTTGGGGAAACACTTTATAAAACAAACACTAATTCAATATTTTTATTGCAAAAGAAAGCCATAAGAATTATCAGTATTAAACCTTACCACGAGCCAACCAATTCACTATTGAGTTGTTTAAATATTCTGAAATTCAAGGGCTTAATTAATTATATTACAATACAAATCATGTATAAAGTAAAAAACAAACTTCTACCTCAGCATGTCCAAAATCTGTTTAAAATGAAGGACTCCAATTGTAATTTGAGAGGAACATTATTATTTGATAAATTAAATACTCAAACTACTGTAAGAAGTCTTTCTGTTAAATGTGTAACATTTGGAACATCTGTCCTGAACATATTAAATTATGTGGTACTCTAGTCCACTTTAAAAGACTTTATAAAAATAATATATTTTCTCGTTACAGTATGGACAATTAAGTTTATAGATTTGGTATTATTTCTTTTGGATTGTGCATTGTGCACTAATATTTATTTTGTTGTGATGAGTAATTTCAGTTCATTGATTAATCTCAAATGTCTGTGCTTTGTTCCTTTATGTGTGTGTGTGTGTGTGTGTGTGTGTGTGTGTGTGTGTGTGTGTGTGTGTGTGTGTGTGTGTGTGTGTGTGTGTGTGTGTGTGTGTGTGTGTGTGTATATATATATATGTATGTATATGTATGTATATATTGTATTGTTGTAGCTCTTCAGCAGCAGGATACACTCACGACGGCCGACCAGAATAATATCAAACAGGTTTGAGTTTCATTGGACCATACAATCGGCGATCAGGAGGTGGTCGTGAGATGTTAAACGCAGCTTGTTACTCCATGTGCACTACACAATGCAGGACGCGCGATTAACCTGAAACGGTCCAAAAAATTCTCGCACGAATGAAAAATCATCTGAAAAAGGGCCAAAACTCGCACAGTGTAAAGCCAACATTTATGTGTCAAGACAATATTGAGTGCACGTTTTACAACATCATTAAAACGTGCTCACGGCACTAATAAAATGTGCGCACATTCTCTCCACATGCAAAACATTTTGCGATGACACTTCCAGGGCTCCGTAAAAATGCCTGTTTTTGGAAATAAAAAATGAAATATTTTACAAAAGCACATTTATCTGTAAACACCAACACACGACACACGTCACATTAACATGTTGGTTTACATAATGAATGACTGAACCAATCAGTATTTAGCAGAGGCACTTTTACCAAGAATCCTTTGCGATCTGTCTGTTTGTTACAAAACCTCAGAATTAGTGCATTATTCAACATTAAAGATATGTTATATTTTAACTTTGTACAAATGACAGAACTGACATTAATGGAGTTATTCTATCAGTATTCACACAAAACCATAAGTCAGCATGCCTTTATTTTTCAAGACCTCCGCCTGACTGGAGTATTGTGATTGGTAGAGAGCTGGGCTTTGTGGCTGCTCTCAGGGTGCTTCTGTGCTGTAGCCGTGTAGCTTCCAGCAGGGGCAGCATGTTCAAACATAGAAGTACTGGCTCATTGTTTGGGTCTTTTGTCGCTTTTGATGCTTCCAAAAGCGATCGTGGTGTTAAAACTCAAATTCAGCTTGTTAGTAGTTGCAAATGTACCAGAGACAATACTGGAATTTATCAGTTATCTGTAACTTCTGATACATTTTTGGGTGGTTTATCGGTTTATCTTTATCAAAGATAACTTTTCATGTATCTGATTATCTGTTATCGAAGTTAATTTTTTGGTTATCTGTGCCCACCACTGATTAGAGCACACACATACAGTGCATTACAACAGCATGCACAACAGGGCGCTCACAACAGCGTATTTCCAGAGTGGGCACAAACTGTTCTTAACATACATTTAAAAGTGCTACAAGCAAAGAGTCTCAGGAGTACCATTCACTCAGGATTGATTGGTATGTGAAGACCCATCTCAACGACCACGTGAATCAGTTACACTTAACATCTATGGCTCATGCACAATGTTCAGTGAACAGCCTTCATATTAAGCAGGAATGCAGCAGGTGTTACTTCAACTGTCCAAGCAGTCACTGTACTTCCAGCGTTATGTCTCTTCTGCCCACTGAATCCTCACCCATGTGTGTTTGTATCCTTGGCAGCAACCTTTGTCAGTTTACTTCTCAGTGTGTCCTCCTAATAGCAGTGGGCAATAACTTGAGACACGAGTCTTAAGGACTATGACAGGTGCCACTCTCATTAGTTGATTCAGCAGCCTTTGTCCAAGCACAAAAGTCCTTAACATTTTTGTAGTCCTTTTTCAGTTTTGTTTTTCTGTTCAGCCTCATGCTTGTGGCTTAACACTCACAACTATATCTAACTGAAGACCCGGGCCTGAATCCACGAAGGAACTCAAAGAGCTCCTAACATAGCCTAAAATTTCCTGGCAAAGAATCTTAGCCAATCAAGAGTCAATCAGCAGGTGTCTGAGAGCAACTCTGAACAAGGAGGGGACAGAAACTCCTATCTTTGTGAGGAGGCGGGGTTGAACCCGTTGCTGGGTATGATGCAGTATGATGCATAAATAAAAAAGCAAATGCACGCCGCCCTCCTAGTGAAGAATGGACAGCGAAATCAACCGATCATATAACCTGAACTGCAATAAGACATGCAATCGGGAAATTAACTTGTGACAAGTGACAAAGTTTTTATTCCGCACACAAAATATTCAAATAGAAAAAAATGAACGATTCCACAAACAAACACAGACAAAACTAGTGAGTCCGAAAGGGTGTGGGCTGAAGCAAAGCTTATTAGCGCCCACCCCTGCTCGTACAAGTCCAACAATTCTTATCAGTCATATTTACATAAATACGAATTCACTACTACATGTCGACACACAGACATACACATCAATATACTATTCACTTATAATTATATTTATATAGTACCAGATCACAAGAAAGTCGAATCAAGGCACTTTACGCCAGTAAGGACTAACCTTACCAACCCCCAGAGCGAGCACTAGGCAACTGTGGTGAGGAAAAACTCCCTATAAGGAAGAAACCTCAAGCAGACCAGGCTCTTGGGGGTGACCCTCTGCTTGGGCTGTGCCATATATACCTATATACATACTTATATACTTTACAAACATAAATATATACATACATACATATACACAGTCACTTATATACATATACATATACACCTACCCATATCTATATATCTACATACGCATATACATACCCACACATTCAAATATACAATGAGTCCCACTTATAAATTGAACATTCCATATAAATCAAATTATATTTGCTTCTTTATGATACTTAGACATGATGTTCTTTTTGAGTAGTTTCTTAAATCTTACTAAGGTACTACTCATTCTAACTTCTGTTGAACATTTGTTCCATTTCCTCACCCCAACCACAGACACACAAAAACCCTTTACATTTGTTCTTACTGATGGTTTCATAAAAATTGCACAACCTCTTAAACTATATCTGGATTCCCTCAATCGGAACAGACTCTGGACATGTCTCGGTAAGGCTTGGTTTTTTGCTCGAAATAAAGTTTGAATTGTAATGTAATCGACCAAATCTATGAATTTTAATAAATTTAAAGACACAAATAAAGAATGAGTTGGTTCACGATATTGTTTATTGCAGATGATTCGTATGGCTCGTTTTTGCAAAAGGAATATTGGATTGGTATTTGATTTGTGTTTTCCCCATGACTCAACACAATATGTCATATATGGTACCATCAGAGAATGATATAAAGTAAGTAACCCTTCTTGCGGCAGTAGGTCTTTGGCTTTATACAGAATGGCTATAGTTTTTGACAATTTTGATTTCACATAATTTATATGTGGTTTCCAGCTAAGTTTATTATCAATTATAACACCTAAAAATGTATTCTCTGTTACTAACTCAATTTCCTTATTGTTTATAGTTAAATTTTTACATTTGGGTGCCTGTTTATTTCCAAATATAATACATTTAGTTTTCCCAAGGTTGAATGACAACTTATTAGCGTCAAACCAAACCTTAAATTTTTCCAGTTCTTTCTCCACTATGTCCAGAAGCTGTTCAAGATTTTCACCGCTACAGAACACAGTTGTATCATCCGCAAAAAGGACACATCTCAGTGAACTCGACACCCAACTTATATCATTTATATAGATTATAAACAACAAAGGACCCAGCACTGAGCCCTGCGGCACCCCACATGTGACATCCCTGAGTTCAGAATTTGTATTATTGAACTGAACATACTGAAATCTGCCTTGTAAATAACTAGCTATCCATTCATATGCCAGACCTCTGATTCCATATTTCTGCAGTTTAATTAATAGTATTCCATGGTTAATTGTGTCAAACGCTTTCTGTAAATAAAAAAAACAAACTATTGTGTATTGTTTATTGTCAGTTGCAGTTGCTATACTTTCCACAAAGTCCATCAAAGCATGTGATGTAGTTCGAGACCTTCTGAATCCATATTGTTCTTCACAAATGATGTTATGCTTCAGTAAATAATCATTTAATCTTTAGCAAATATTTTTTCCAAAATTTTGGAAAATTGTGGCAGGAGTGATATAGGTCTATAATTAGAAAATGTGTGTTTGTCACCAGTTTTAAACAGAGGAATTACTTTGGCTATTTTCATTTGAGAAGGAAATTTACCAGTACTTAGTGACATATTGCAAATATAATTGAACGGTTTTACTATACAATCAATAACTTTATTAAAATCAGTCGATTTCTTACTTTTTGAACCATGAACCAGATCAAGTATTTCCTTTCATGAGTACCACCAATGAACATTGAAACAGATTTGTTAAACGTTGAATTATTTACCCAGAAGTTATTAGTTGATGAGTCAATTTTACTGGCAAGATTTTTACCCACATTAACGAAGTATTCATTAAAGTGTTCAGCAATAGACTCGTCGTTATCAATCGTGATGTAGTTGTTACTCTGAAAAAATGAAGGATAATCTCTAGTTACTCTATTCTTTTTTACTATTTCATTTAATATGTTCCATGTGTTTTTGATGTTATTTCTATTTTTGACAAGTAACTCATTATAATATTTTTTTTACTGAGTCTCATGATATTGATTAACTTATTCTTATATGTTTTATACTTACTTTCAGCTTCCTTAGTTCGTAGTTTTATGAAATGTTTATATAGTACGTTTTTCTTTTTACATGCCCTCTGAAGCCCCTTAGTTATCCATGGTTTGTTGCTATATTGATTTCTATATATTTTGTCAACAAATGGACAGTGTTTATTATACAAACTGGAAAAAATGGAGATGAAAGCGTCATATGACCTGTCAACATCATCAACAAAAACATCTGACCAATTCTGACTTGATAAATCCTCCCTTAAATTATCAATTGTTTCAGGTGTTACTTTTCTACTCATGAATTTGGTATTGCTTCGATACTTACAACAACCCTCCAATGCAAAGACTGAGAAAACTGGCAAGTGATCACTGATATCACTGACCAGTAGTCCCCCACTAAGATTACCGGACATAACGTTAGTTAAAATATTGTCAATGAGAGTTGTTGAGTCCATAGTTATTCTGCTAGGATGAATGATGGTTGGAAACAGTCCTAAACAATACAAGGTGTTTATAAATGAAGTGATTTGTGGATGATTGTGAGGGTTTAAAAAATCTATATTGAAATCTCCACAGACAAATAAATGCTTATTTCTGTTGATTTTGTTGTACATTCCTAAGATAATGTCTTCAAAGGTGTCAATATTTGTCCCAGGAGCTCTGTAAATACAACTAACAACTATGTTTTTGGAGTTTATAGATGTAATTTCTATGGTAACACATTCCATGATGTTGTCCACTGTAAATGACATGTTGTTAATGAGTTCACAGTTATAATCTGACCTTACAAAGAATGCAACGCCTCCGCCCCTTCTCGTCTGCCTATTAACCAGGAACAATTCATAACCATCAAGATATACGAGATCTTTATTATCCTCATTTAACCATGTTTCTGAAATTGCAATAACTGAAAAACGTTTTTTAGATGTTTTCAAGCAATCATTAATAGTGGACAGATTACGAGAAAGACTTCTGCTGTTGAAATGTATAATTGAAAAATCTTCATCATTGATTTTATAATTTTTGAATTGTTCTTCTGTAAAATATTTGCACTGTCTCACAATATTCTCACTGAAAAAGGTATCAGGATCATTTTCAGATTCGAAGGGGTGGTTAGCAGAGTTATTATAATTAAATGTATCTAGACAGAGCTCCTGGGCAGAAATAAACAGATCATTATCCTTAGTCATTATGTCTCTCTTGTCTCCGGGTGTAGGTGATGTGGATGAGTGGGTTGCTCCAGTCTGCATCATGGTGCTGTGATGTGTTTGAGTCCTCATACCTATTGTTCATATTTGTCCAGCTCCTCGATATTCCTTATTGCCATAACCTTTGCTTGTTCTGGTGATCCGTTCAGTTTGATGAATATTTTACAGTTTGAAGTCCATGTGTGCTGGATTTTTCCCTGTTTCTTTAAGAAGCGTGCTTTCCTGGCGATGTCGGCATTCCGTTTGGTGAGATGTTCATTGATGAATATGTTTGTCCCTTTCAGTTTTCTTCCTTGTTTTAACAGTGCTGTTTTGTGTTTTCTGTTGATAAATCTCATGATGACGGTTCGTTTATCACCGTCATTTCTCCGGGGCAGAGGGTGGCACGCTTCAATGTTATTTAAATCCATTTCTATACCTTTAGATAGGAGGAAATCAGCAACCTGTTTTTCCACAGAGCTGACCTCCTGTTCACTGGGCTCCCCTCCACTCTCATCTGTTACCGCCCGTGCGTAGGACCGTGGTTTGATGTGAAGACCTGTGATGATGACGTCGTTAATTCTGGTGTACTGCTCCAATTCAGCCACTCTATTTTCCAGCTGCACCAGACGCCGGTCTTTCTCAGCGTTCTGGAGCCGTAATGCCTTCACCTCCTCCACCAGATCCATGATTGATTTCTGTTGCTGCTTCACAACAGAAATCTCCTCTGATAGAAAGTCCAGAGATTTTTTAATATCGTCACCTTCCTCCACTGTCAGAACCTTCTTAGGCCCCATGGTCGGCTTATGGGCAGCTTGACGATCGCCGATGTTAACAGCCTGCGTTGTTTGTCACCGGGATGGATCTGCACTGCGCTGGTGCCGCGCGGCCTCTGTGTTTCCGCGCTGATGGATCCGCGGTGGCTGCACGAGGCCTCGGGGAAGCGGCACTCGTGACGCGCGGCTTTAATGACATTGGGCGGGCCTCGGACATTGTTGCCGTCCAGTCGCGGGACTAAGTTGCCGGTTGAGGTGGTATTCCCACTGTCCGGGTTGGCAAACACCGGCGTGGCAGATGGCAACTACAAACACCACCTCTGAAAACTCAGGTACAAACTTTTTGCAGCTCGCTCTGATGACACGCAGCTCTCTAGTGACGACACGACACACTTTACGATGATGAAACTCAGCAAAATTAAATGAATTGTTACATAACTTGAAAATGTTTGAACATACCTCATTCACATGCCAATTATCTATATATTAAAAGCGTGCGTTCATGCATGCTTATTTTGTACGTTCGTTGACAGTACATATAATATAGTTGTAAATACGTTAAAAATACATGCATGACACAAAAAAGTGAAAACACTTATTTTCATTGTGCTCCATTTAAAATCAAATGACAAAATAGATGTAATAATAAAAGAAAATAACCAGTGGTGGGCACAACCAACCAAAAGGTTAGTTTCGATGACCATTAAAAAGATAACGGAAAAGTTATCTTTTATGATGCTGAACTGATAAGCTGCTAAAAAAAAAAAAAAAATTACAGATATAACCAATAACTATTAGTATTGATTCTGATGCAGCCACATCAGATTACACTGTCGGCTTCTGATAAACCAGTTTCACTTTAAGCGCCGCAGTTGCTGCCGGGTAAATTCAAGGGTCACAAACAGAAAGAACACACAAAAATGAATAAATAAAAAAATAAAACCCCAAACAGTATTAGAAGTCACAGTTTATCTCGGTATTAGATACACCATCATTTATGAGTTAAAGCTGCAGCACACTTTGACCCTGCGGCTTAAACAACCGAAAAACGTCCACCCTCTGTGGTCCGAGGGCATTTTTTGGACAGTTCACTCTCCTGGCATAAATGTTTTATTATTGCTGTTAACAGCTCTCCCTGCATCCCACAATCAAGTTTTATGTCTTTTTTTCAGGACAACCTGTGCTTTCAGAATATAAGGTTTACAATCAAAAATAGGCAAGGAAAAAATAAAGCGAAAAATGATTTTCCACACACATTTATTCAAAACACACAACAAACTATAATAAACAACTGTTTTGACACTTTATAAAGGTAATTTGAGGTCTTGTGTGAAATACTGTACAACAAAAAGGTTCAAACAATAAACACAAATGCACATTTTGAACAATATATACACAATGGTCTATGCGTTTTGTTGTCCTTTGATATGGTAAACAGTGCCTTACGCAGAGAAAGCAACAGAGTTATCCAGTAACATTCACATGCAAACTAGTGGAGCAATCCTGATAGTTACACACTCTTTGTTTTAGCATGTGAGATTGTCATCAGAGGCTCTCTGTCTGCTCCTGCTTTCACTGATCGCTGTGCGTAATGGCGCAGGGCGCACCGAGTATGTACTAATAGTATGTACTCATTGGAACACCCAGGGGGCTATTCAAATGGGCCAACTAGTAACATATCACTCCTGAAAACGATCTTTGGCTTTTCACATGAGGTAAATCTGCCCTACGATTGGATTTTGGAAAACCATGTGACGGTGAACCAATTCTGATTGGACACTTACATTGCGCACGTCATCACACAGCTTCTATGAGGAGTACAAAGATGGCCAATGGCTGGCTCGAACGTCCGCAGAGTTAACTTTTCAGCAAAAAACAAGTAAGTTTCTATCTCATATCATTAAAAGTTATTTAATCAATCAATTCAATTAATTTTATTTATATAGTGCCAAATCACAACAAACAGTTGCCCCAAGGCGCTTTATATTATAAGGCAAGGCCATACAATAATTACGTAAAAACCCCAACGGTCAAAACGACCCCCTGTGAGCAAGCACTTGGCGACAGTGGGAAGGAAAAACTCCCTTTAACAGGAAGAAACCTCCAGCAGAACCAGGCTCAGGGAGGGGCAGTCTTCTGTTGAGACTGGTTGGGGCTGAGGGAAAGAACCAGGAAAAAGACATGCCGAGAAGGGGGGCAGAGATCGATCACTAATGATTAAATGCAGAGTGAGGCATACGGAGCAAAAAGAGAAAGAAACAGTGCATCATGGGAACCCCCCCACAGTCTACGTCTAAAGCAACATAACCAAGGGATGGTCCAGGGTCACCCGATCCAGCCCTAACTATAAGCCTTAGCGAAAAGGAAAGTTTTAAGCCTAATCTTAAAAGTAGAGAGGGTATCTGTCTCCCTGATCTGAATTGGGAGCTGGTTCCACAGGAGAGGAGCCTGAAAGCTGAAGGCTCTGCCTCCCATTCTACTCTTACAAACCCTAGGAACTACAAGTAAGCCCGCAGTCTGAGAGCGAAGCGCTCTAATGGGGTAATATGGTACTACGAGGTCCCTAAGATAAGATGGGACCTGATTATTCAAAACCTTATAAGTAAGAAGAAGAATTTTAAATTCTATTCTAGAATTAACAGGAAGCCAATGAAGAGAGGCCAACACGGGTGAGATATGCTCTCTCCTGCTAGTCCCTGTCAGTACTCTAGCTGCAGCATTCTGAACCAACTGAAGGCTTTTTAGGGAACTTTTAGGACAACCTGATAATAATGAATTACAATAGTCCAGCCTAGAGGAAATAAATGCATGAATTAGTTTTTCAGCATCACTCTGAGACAAGACCTTTCTGATTTTAGAGATATTGCGTAAATGCAAAAAGGCAGTCCTACATATTTGTTTAATATGCGCTTTGAATGACATATCCTGATCAAAAATAACTCCAAGATTTCTCACAGTATTACTAGAGATCAGGGAAATGCCATCCAGAGTAACGATCTCGTTAGACACCATGCTTCTAAGATTTGTGGGGCCAAGTACAATAACTTCAGTTTTATCTGAGTTTAAAAGCAGGAAATTAGAGGTCATCCATGTCTTTATGTCTGTAAGACAATCCTGCAGTTTAGCTAATTGGTGTGTATCCTCTGGCTTCATGGATAGATAAAGCTGGGTATCATCTGCGTAACAATGAAAATTTAAGCAATACCGTCTAATAATACTGCCCAAGGGAAGCATGTATAAAGTGAATAAAATTGGTCCTAGCACAGAACCTTGTGGAACTCCATAATTAACTTTAGTCTGTGAAGAAGATTCCCCATTTACATGAACAAACTGTAATCTATTAGACAAATATGATTCAAACCACCGCAGCGCAGTGCCTTTAATACCTATGACATGCTCTAATCTCTGTAATAAAATTTTATGGTCAACAGTATCAAAAGCAGCACTGAGGTCCAACAGAACAAGCACAGAGATAAGTCCACTGTCCGAAGCCATAAGAAGATCATTTGTAACCTTCACTAATGCTGTTTCTGTACTATGATGAATTCTAAAACCTGACTGAAACTCTTCAAATAGACCATTCCTCTGCAGGTGATCAGTTAGCTGTTTTACAACTACCCTCTCAAGAATCTTTGAGAGAAAAGGAAGGTTGGAGATTGGCCTATAATTAGCTAAGATAGCTGGGTCAAGTGATGGCTTTTTAAGTAATGGTTTAATTACTGCCACCTTAAAGGCCTGTGGTACATAACCAACTAACAAAGATAGATTGATCATATTTAAGATTGAAGCATTAAATAATGGTAGGACTTCCTTGAGCAGCCTGGCAGGAATGGGGTCTAATTAGCATGTTGATGGTTTGGATGAAGTAACTAATGAAAATAACTCAGACAGAACAATCGGAGAGAAAGAGTCTAACCAAATACCGGCATCACTGAAAGCAGCCAAAGATAACGATACATCTTTGGGATGGTTATGAGTATTTTTTTCTCTAATAGTCAAAATTTTGTTAGCAAAGAAAGTCATGAAGTCATTACTAGTTAAAGTTAATGGAATACTCAGCTCAATAGAGCTCTGACTCTTTGTCAGCCTGGCTACAGTGCTGAAAAGAAACCTGGGGTTGTTCTTAGTTTCTTCAATTAGTGATGAGTAGAAAGATGTCCTAGCTTCACGGAGGGCTTTCTTATAGAGCAACAAACTCTTTTTCCAGGCTAAGTGAAGATCTTCTAAATTAGTGAGACACCATTTCCTCTCCAACTTACGGGTTATCTGCTTTAAGCTACGAGTTTGTGAGTTATACCACGGAGTCAGACACTTCTGATTTAAAGCTCTCTTTTTCAGAGGAGCTACAGCATCCAAAGTTGTCTTCAATGAGGATGTAAAACTATTGACGAGATACTCTAACTCCCTTACAGAGTTTAGGTAGCTACTCTGCTCTGTGTTGGTATATGACATTAGAGAACATAAAGAAGGAATCATATCCTTAAACCTAGTTACAGCGCTTTCTGAAAGACTTCTAGTGTAATGAAACTTATTCCCCACTGCAGGGTAGTCCATCAGGGTAAATGTAAATGTTATTAAAAAATGATCAGACAGAAGGGAGTTTTCAGGGAATACTGTTAAGTCTTCTATTTCCATACCATAAGTCAGAACAAGATCTAAAATATGATTAAAGTGGTGGGTGGACTCATTTACTTTTTGAGCAAAGCCGATAGAGTCTAATAATAGATTAAATGCAGTGTTGAGGCTGTCATTCTCAGCATCTGTGTGGATGTTAAAATCGCCCACTATAATACACTATAACGTCCAAAGTGAAGCTGAACTACACCACCCACAATGCTCCCTGCGTCGACTGGCCAATCACGTTTTGCGCTTAATGATGATGTCATCAGCAAGCAACATTTAGTCTGCCAAAAACCACTGATCTACACATGACAGGGATTTAAAATGTTTGATTTTATGGTTTACAAACATTTTTGACTGTTACTCTTTGTTCACTTAATTTATCTGAAGATATCTGGTCCGATGATGGTTTTAAAAGTTATCGGAAAAGCTAATCCGCTAGCAAAAACATGAGCTTCGATAATTATCGGTTATCAGATTATCTGAACAGTGCCCAGCAGTGAAAATAATATTAATATTAGACATATAATAACAACAACAGTGTGTATATGATAACAAGAGCCTAAATAATTTCTAAATACATTAAGACAGTAAATTAACATAAAACAATTACGTAGATCAAGTGGGTAGCGTGTTACTGATTCACTGTCATCCTACATATGGAGAATGTCTCTTCTTCCTCTGTCTTTTCTGCCATCTTCTCTGCTTAAGACACTTGTAGGCTTCTTAAAAGTCCTCCTCCCTATCTTACCAGTTTAGCACCTTAGGAGCTCTCTTAAGGCCCAAGGTGTTTTGCAGACAACTTTCATCTTACCAAGGGAAAACTCTAAGAAATGTCTAAGAATTCAAGGAATTCTAAGATTTCTAAGATTCACTAGGAACTGTTTTTAGCCTTAGGTTGTTTCGTGGATATGGGCCCAGTTTGCTTTCAGTTCAGTTTTTTTTTTTCTTTTTCATTATGGGCATTTTCTCACTCTCTTTTTTTTTTTTTTTTAAGGGGATGGGGTAGCAGAATGACTTCATAAGTAAAAATGCTATGGCAGACACCACACTATAACTACACTCTGGTTGTGATTGGTGTTCAGCAGTGTAGTATAAATCATGGTACTGTTGGGTCTCATACATACTACATGTTGAACATGAACCGAAAATGGATCAGGAACTATAACTAAAGCCTTGACCACTGATGAACTCTAAGCTCCAGTTTGTAGTACTGACAAAGTATGTGGGAAAGCACCTTCACCTATTAATTCCCAATTTATGAAGTACAACCCCAATTCTAATGAAGTTGGGACATTGTGTAAAATGTAAATAAAAACAGAATACAATGATTTGCAAATCCTCTTCAACCTGTATTCAACTGAATACACCAAAAAGACAAGATATTTAATGTTCAAACTGATAAACTTTATTGTTAATGTGCAAATATTTGCTCATTTAACAGAAAGTAATAAAGGACTGATTTAACTGGGTGACTCACTGATTTTTAAATGTTTCAAACAGAAAACACTCTTTCGATATCAATTCCACACATCAAGACAATATGGCATAAAAGTGAACATGATCCACTGTATACAGTTGTGCTCAAAAGTTTACATACCCTGGCAGAATTGTTGCTTTTTTGGCCATTTTTCAGAGAATATGAATGACAGCACAAAAACTTTTTTTCACTCATGGCTAGTGGTTGGATGAAGCCATTTATTCCCAAACAACTGTGTTTCCTCTTTTTAAATCAAAATGACAAGAGAACTACTGAAATGAACCTGACCCAAAGTTTGCATATCCCTGTTCTTACTGTGTATTGCCCCTTTAACATCAATGACAGCTTGGAGTCTTTTGTGGTGGTTGTGGACGAGGCTCTCTGATGGTAAAGCTGCCACTGAATATGTTTTGGACTTTATTTACATCAATTACAAAGAAATACAAACAATATGGCACTCTATGGTAAATCTGCATGGAGTAGACAGTCCTCAAAAACTGAGTGACTGTGCAAGAAGTAGAAGAGTGAGGAAAGCCACCAAGACACCCAGACAACCCAGACGATGTTATAGGCTTATGTGGCTGTGATTGGAGAAATTATGCACAGTGCAAGCTTTGCATTTTGTATCACCAGTTATCCATCTTCATGATGAAGTATTATAGAGGAGGATTTTCTTAAAAAGAAGACCTGAAAATTTAGCTACAAATTGCCAGAAGGTACATCTGAGATGCAAGCCTGGATTTGATCTGTTTTGGTGAAAGAAAATTCTTCTCTGCTCTACTCCACTATGAAGCTAAGAGTAGTGATGCAAAAAAATAGGTTGAAGAGGATTTGCAAAACATTGCATTCTGTTTTTATTTACATTTTACACAACGTCCCAACTTCATTTGAATTGGGGTCGTAGGCCTTCTAGGGGAACGTGAAGCCATTGCAGTGGGTGTGTGACATATAGGGCAGCAAAATGTGAACATGTGAACTGCAAAAAAGGTTTAAATAATGTGACTCGCATGGAACTGTGAAAAGGACACATAAAAAGACTGATTTACACAGAAACATAACATGAAAGTTCAAAATAAGCAATTTTGAGAGAACAGAAAAGAAAGATAGGGGATCAAACACATTGCGCAAACCCTGATTTTTATTTATTTTATTTGTGTGTGTGTGTGTGTGTGTGTGTGTGTGTATGTGTGTGTGTGCATGCGTGCGTGCCCGCGTGCATGCACACACAATAACTTGTACTTTTTTGTTTATGCAACAGTACATTTATAAGACATGAAAAGAAACATGTAAAGTGTATTTAATAGGCTTCCTTCAATGAAGTTATGTGTGCCTCCCCAAAATGTGGCTCCAGTGTTATTGGCAGACAATTAAAATTAAATCGGTGGTTTATCTCCCCCAGCCCAACTTTCAAAGTGGGGCACGATGGGAAAAGTTTCCTCTTTCACTGGTTCACTCCCTTGCACCTGAGAGAGAAACTTCAATATTGACCTACATCTCCTTCAGAATAATTTTGCTGCTATTTTTGTACAAACTCTCTGCTGGCTGTGAAGACTGAATCCACACACTGTATGACATTTGAACAGTTTCCCCGCTCAAAGCCGTGCTGCCCAGCGTGGGTCAGACATGTCTATTGTCTCAAACTATAATGAGAAACTGCCAAACAATGTTGCCTTCACTCAACAATTGCATTTGCATAAGAATAGGAAGATTTTTTGTGATTGTATTTTAGCTATTGCGCTTATATTTTGAATAAATAATGTTGTATGTGTCCTTCCATTACAGATTTGCAGGGAAAGAGGAATTCCTTTGAATTTCATGGCAACAAGTAGTGAGAATTTAACATCCTAAATACCAAATAGAGTTTATCATGAGTCAGGCTACATAGTGTAAGAGATAACAGAATATTTCAGGCAAATCTTTCAAATGGAGGTAAAGTAGCAAATGTCCATGAGCCACTCAGGCAGCCATTTTACAAGAAGGCTAACATGCCTGGTTTGGAAATATTCAGTTTGGTGATAAACTTACCCAGTACTGATGATCCTTGTATCGAATCTCACCATTTTTTAACCATGTAGAATACAAATTTGGAACTCAGCAAGTCATTCTTCAACTCAAGCAGTATTACTTCAGCATGCCAAACATGTTGCCCACCAAGACCTGGGTTTGATTGCCGTTTATGCTACCTGTCTGTGTCCTTGGGCAAGACTCTTCATCTACATCATTGCAGTCCAGCCAGCTGTAAATGGGTTCAAAATGTGACTGGGGAAGTAACCTGTGATGGGCCTGTGTACCATTCCTAGGGACTTGTAGACTGTCATTTGCTTCATGCCATGATATATGGTCGGGGTGGGCAATATGACCTAATATTAATATCATGGTATTCTTCACTTTTTAGACTGTAACAGCATTATATCATGGTATTGTTCGTTTTGGAGCATATGCTAGTGCTGCTCAAAATAGCCATCTATCTGTCACAGCCAAGTGAAACATATTGCTAATTTTACACTGTATAATCCCTTTTAATGCTTTTTTGTTGTTGTTTTGAGTAAAAGTTTAATGTGGACTGTTTTCATTTTCAAATATGCACCTTCAAAGTTAATATCTGGATGAAAAACTGAATGAATCAAAGAATCAGTGTTATATGAGGTCTGTTAGAAAAGTATCCGACCTTTTTATTTTTTTTCTAAAACCATATGGATTTGATTCATGTGTGGTTGCGTCAGACAAGCTTAAACCCTTGTGCGTATGCGTGAGTTTGTCCACGCCTGTCGGTTGCGTCATTCGCCTGTGAGCAGGCTTTGAGTGAGGAGTGGTCCACCTCCTCGGCAGATTTTCAATGTCAGGAAATGGCGGAATGATTTGGGCTTTTTTTCCATCAGAATTTTTTCAGAAACTGTGAGAGACCTCCAGGTGGACACCGTTCGGAAAATTAATATGGCTTTCAGGGACGATTTTATGGGGATTACACAGATTAAGGAGTGATCCAGACGGTTTAAAGACCACCCACAACTGCTGAGAGCGCGGCGCGCTCCCAGCCCCCATCGACAGGCTGACACCCCGCTGGAACAACCAGATCATTTCCAACGTGAAGGCTTTGTTGATCCGGGACCTCGTCTGACTTTCACAAAAAGGCTGAAGTCGTGGACATCAGCACTTTTTCCGGCACATTCCACCATTACAGGAGTTTTCTTCATGGAAAGAAAAGCGGAGGGACGCGCCACGGAGCCGTTCATTACGCGGGACAAAACCACCTCGGTGTTGGTCTCACAGGACGGATTGAAGGTGGATTTCAGACGGCTGTCGGTTGCTTTTCAGTCGTGTGATTACGATACGATACGATACGATACTTTATTGTCCCCTCAGGGAAATTTGTCTTGGACTCATGCTAGGTGCCTTACAAGAAAAGAGAAAACAAACAATACAGATAAAAACACAACCACATCCATAACAAATTAACATGACAGGAGTCAGGAGAACCACCATAAATATTGCATAATTCCAATTTTAAACATTATTGTTTAACAATTTAATAGACATGGGGACGAATGAATTTTTAAATCTATTCAGTCTACTCCGAGGAACTCTGTACCTTGTCCCAGAAGGAAGGAGAGTGTACTCTGCGTGAAGAACATGAACTGAATCCATCAGTATCCTCTGAGCTGCTTTCAAAACAGACTCTTCATAGAGTGAACTGAGGGACTGATATTGTTTCTTTCCGATTATCTTCATTGCATCATCAATTTGTCTGTTAAGTTTCGTTTTAATTTGTACAGAAAGATTGCCGTACCAGGCAGTCATGCCATACCTATTATCCGATTGTGATTGTGCATGAGCTGGACATGCCCCAACATGTCCTGGAAGGCTTCATCACGGCGTTGCTTTGCGCCATGCAGCTCCACCGCGACGCGCGGTGGAGCCGCTCCTCTTTCCATGACAAAAACTCCTGTAACAGTGGAATGTGCCATTCATTTCTAAACTGGACGCTGTCTTGATCCGCTATGTCGTCTGACTAGCACACAAGAATTGTGAAAAGAGTGGACATCAGCATTTTTTCGGTACATTGAGACAGACGTGCGGAGGAGCTGCATGGCGCAAAGCAACGCCATGATGAAGCCTTCCAGGACATGTTGGGGCAGGTCCAGCTCATGCACAATCACGATCGGATATTCACACGACTGAAAAGCAACCGGAATCCATCTGAAATCCACCTTTAAGCCGTCCTGTGAGACCAACACCGAGGTGGTTTTGTCCCGCATAATGAACGGCTCCGTGGCACGTCCCTCCGCTTTTCTTTCCATGAAAAAAACTCCTGTAACGGTGGAATGTACCGAAAAAGTGCTGATGTCCACATCTTCAGCCTTTTTGTGAAAGTCAGACGATGTCCCAGATCAACAAAGCCTTCACGTTGGAAATGATCTGGTTGTTCCAGCGGGGTGTCAGCCTGTCGATGGGGGCTGGGAGGGCGCCGCGCTCTCAGCAGTTGTGGGCGGTCTTTAAACCGTCTAGATCACTCCTTAATCTGTGTAATCCCCATAAAATCATCCCTGAAAGCCATATTAATTTTCCGAACGGTGTCCACCTGGAGGTCTCTCACAGTTTCTGGAAAAAAATTGATGCAGCAAAGCTCCAAATCGTTCAGACATTTATTCGCAATAAAAATCTGACGAGAGGGGTGGACCAGTGCTCACACAAAGCCTGCTCACAGGCGAATGATACAACCGACAGGCGTGAAAAAAGTCACGCATGCGCACGAAGGTTCAAGCTTGGCTGATGCAATCATATGTGATTCAAATCCATATGGTTTTTGAAAAAAATAAAAAGGTCGGATACTTTTCTAACAGACCTCGTACTTTTAAAATGTCCATGGCTGTGTTAATTAAAAAATCAGCAGTGCGAATAGTCTGCTGGTTCAGTTTAACTTTTTATGAATGCAGATGTACAGTTGTTCAGCGGTCCCGCCCTGCTGGCTGCATTGCCTCACCCTGGACCACCCTCACCGCTCTTTCCACATTAATCCACGATTGCTGAGATATAAGCAGGTCATAATTTGTAATGACCATACCAAAGCAACCACCGCTCAATCCCCAAAAATATGATTTAACTAGAAGCACTCAGAGAGTGCAAACCTCCGCCAAGGCCATAGGGTCACTGACCCTAAAGAGATTCCCTCCTTGGCACAGTGATCTATTCAACAATTCAGTGTTACAACCAAAACTATGATACATACACTTTTCTTTCCTGTATATTTGACATCCTTGACCATGAAAACATACCACTAGAACTTGGAATCACTTTTATGTCTTTATTAGTTCAAAAGTTATTGTATAAAAACAATTTTTCGGTAATGGCGGGTTTCTTCTGGATCTAGCTCCATAACATTTGAAGCTACATCAAATCTGATGACACCTTACTGAATCAATACAGATTCAGCTACAATTTGGTGTTAGTTGTGCATCTCTAGCTTCATTTGTCACCTCACACTGACACATTTTCTATTTTCCCTATATTTTTGCATATTCTGGATCACCAGATCCAGAATCTGGATCCGATCATCACCAAACTTTGTTGTCTGATAGAACATTTGACTATGTTACACCCTAATTTTTTTCAAGCCTTTCTGCCTTGTTTTTGTGGAGTTAGAAACTAGAATGTCAAAATTCCCCCTATCCCGCAATGGTGAAGAATCCTTTAAAAAAAATTCCTGGTTCCAGATCGTGATCCGGATCACCACTAAAATTTAATCACTTGTTCCTCTTGTCATTTCCAACCACTCCACAAAATTTCATCAAAATCTATTCAAAACTTTTTGAGTTATCCTGCTGAAAAACAGACAGACAAACAAACAAACAAACTCGACTGAAAACATAACCTCCTTAGCGGAGGTAATAAACACCCAAACCAAGGTTATCCTATTAGCTTAGGTTGTCAGTAACTCAAAGATGGGGGTCATGTTCAGGCTTGGTCCAATGTGTGTTCTGTCGTCACTATGTTGACAGTATTATGCGATCCTTATCGTGGTGCACTGTCACACCCGTCTTGTCCTGTCGTCACTGAGGGAAGGTGAGAAATGAAATTTCGATTCCTTGTATGTCTAGTACATGTGAAGAATTGACAATAAACTTTGACTTTGACACCAGTGATGACTATGACATTGGTGTGCCACCCACACCAAGTATATGTGATTAAATACTGGCCTGATGGCCCTCGGGGCTTGTATAAGGCTTACTTCTTCAGAGTCGTAAACCTACTTTTGGACACCCAAATCATACATGATAGGATTCTGTGCCAGAATGGTGCCGTTTTTTGTCTTGAAGGTTTGAGTGGCCAGTGGGCTTTTTCTAAAGAGCAATGTCTAAGAAGTTTATTTTTAACCAAATTTTGCATTTGTACCATCAGTTGAAAAATTATTTCAGTCACCTGTTGCACTAGTTGCATGATGTTTATCTTCTACTACCCGGCACTGTTGTTTTGCCAAACAATCAGGTAGAAAGTATATCAAATTTTAGTGCCACATCATGAAGGAGACACTATTTTCAACTGTGAATACTCTGCATATGGAGCCATACATTCAGCCGTCACATTTAACAAATGAAATAAGGATTGGAATACTACAATATTACATGTTGAGACGAGGTTGGCTTGTTAATAGAAGGCGAGAATGTGCTATCATGCAGAGACCCACACAAGCAATACCTGATAAGATGAGCGATGGGGAAAGGAGAAATTTACGACAGAATGGCAGGCAGAGAGACTGAAATGAATCATGCACTGAGACAAAGCAAGAAGGGGGAGAATGTGTTGGGGATGGAGTAGGAGCAGTGATTACTTGCTACTGAGGTGGCACTGCTTTACACACGAGGATTTGGAATGTCCCAGATAAAGTTGTAGCGAGGAGCCTGCAGTCAACATCATCCTCCAAAGCTTGCATGAAGCAAAAGTCATAAAAAAAAACCTTCTTCAAAGCAAACCCATCACAGCCCAAGATCTGGGATATATCAAGTTGTCAAAAGGAGGCTTTCCTGAGGATAACACAGGATGGCCATGTGTCATAAAACTGCCCCCTACCAGGATTTAAGACTCCGCCAAAGTACATTCCTTACTGAGGAATTGAGTTCTTATCAGATTCCAAAGCCAGATGGCTCCAACTCCTTTCTCATCTAAACACAGACCACAGAAAGACATATCAGTCCCCAAAAATCCTAGAACTATGCCTTTACAGCACAGTTCCTATAAAACCATACAACAGAAGGATTACCCTCAACGTTGCAATCACAATGAAGTTCCTCTGGTCTAAATCGGCTGCAGATTAACGGATTTCATGTTTTATGATGAAATCCAAAAACCAGCCTTCCCAAGTCCGTGGAGAAAGACTGACCCCTTGTGGACAAATTGGGGAAGGGCATGTAAGTAACGTACAGTATTATAAAGTTGTAACCACATTTAAAAAAAAAATGTACTTTGTTGTTGTAACCAGAAAACAAAGAAAGAGGAAAAAAAAAAAAGAAAAGAACTAACCGTGAGCATTTAATCTCACACATGGAATTTATATATATCCTGCATTTTTGCTCTGATCATAGATTGTAGAAAGTTTATCCAATGTGCTTTTTCATATATAATTGTGTTGTGTGATAGTTCTAAGGAAATTGTGTTTACTAGAGGTTTGTAATGCAGTACTTGCTTGGTTTCTAAGCGGGAATTTAGGAAAGCAGACGCTGATTCATTGTAAAACTAGACAAAGAAATGCAGAGAAATACTACAGTACCCAGAATTCTTGGGGGTGGAGCTTTTAGCCCTTTAAAAGCATGCACCCCCGGGGAATCGCTCTCTTCTCTTACGCTATGCTCTTCTCTTCATCTTTTCTTGGGTCTAGACGCCGCCTCAGCCATCCACATTTTTATGACCCTTTGTCTACAACCACGTGCTGTCTAAACTTATTTCTTGCTTGTGCGCGCAAAGCTAGAAATTACTTTTTCATTTTTCTACAAATAACTTTTTCTCCACTTTTGTCAAATTAAACACGCAGGCGCATTTAACTTCCTTTTACGATTTTTCAAATTAAAATCTTTTTCTTCTTGAACTCCAAACTCACCTTGTGAACATTTTTCTTACAAAGTCAACCATTTTTGTATCGAATTTTTGATTTGATCTGGCTTCCAAAGACGATGACGAAAGACGAATTTTTGTTGTGGTGAATAGAAAATAAAGACACTCAAGCCTTTTTTTCGGACGATCCCAGATGGCAAGCACTGTAGAGATAAAAACATCCAGGTCAGCTGAGCCGGCAACAGAGAGTGAGCTGCCGACGCAAGTCACGGTGATCAACACTGAAAGCGCCCCTGGTAACCCACGAAACTGGGCGCGGTTACCGGCAGAGTCTCTTTGCCAAGGTACCGGGAACAGCTGTGCAGAAGGACAGTTCTACAACTGAAAACAAGACGGCTCCCAGCATCTGACCTCAGCTGCACAGCGCATCCAAGTAAGACCAGGCTACGGTGTCAAAAACAGAGTGGCTTTATTTAATTCTATTCACTGTCACTAACCATCTCTCATGTTAATAAATAACAAAGTAAATCCCCAGCAGATTAGAACGGAATTCATTCTTAAAGTCCCACAACTAAACCAAATTATCTTAACGTCATATAATAATTGCTCAGCGAACGTCATCATCATCATCATCAAATTGCTTACTGTGATATGTCCTGTTATTTAACTCCTGACTGAGTTAAATAAATGTTTTAAACGTGTGAAGTTGTCTGTGATTTGTATGGTTTTACAGAGGGGTCGGACTTGACCTGTCGAACTTACTACTGTAAGATTAAGTCAAACTTTATTGCAGACTCCAGCGTCCAAATAGACATACCTGTTGGGAAGGTGTCGTAACACGGACCCACAACAGGGGGCGCAAATGAACGGACAATGGATAAGAGAAGGAGTAACAATTTAATGTTGCGAAAGAACACAACGGAATATAAACAAGAGTACTGCCAATCATACACAAGAGGACTGCGGGCAGGCTTGAAGATAGGAGACCTCGGATGAACGAAGAGCCGGGGCCCACACCACATCTACCACCAACGGCCTGAAGAACACCGAAGCCGCCAAGCCCTGAGTCCCCAGGTGGTCTCTGTCCTCTGTTGTCGGCCCTGGTACTGCTGGCAGACAGAAACAGAAGGTGGTGAGTGTGAATCCTCACACCCAGCAACCTTGATTAGTGATTCCTCCGGGAGGGATAACCTCCACCTCCAGGAACGTCTTTACTTGTGAAGTTCCCGTTTGTCCCTCTCCTGGGTCTTCACGGGTTTGCAACTGCACACAGAACAATAATAGATTAATACGTGATCACAGCAGAGAATTACCTCTAATCGTAGAAGATTTCTCGGCGAGGAGGTGGAGTTGCCGTCCGGCCTTTATGGTGATGGTGATGAGATGAATGAGTGACAGCTGGTGTTGAGGATGAGTGACGGCTGTCACTCCCAGTGGTTCTGGCGCCCTCTTCTGCTTGAAGCCCGCACTCCAAGCAGGGCGCCATCTGGTGGTGGTGGGCCAGCAGTACCTCCTCTTCAGCGGCCCACACAACAGGACCCCCCCCTCAACGGGCGCCTCCTGGCGCCCGACCAGGCTTGTCCGGGTGTCGGTGGTGGAAATCGACCAGAAGGGCCGGGTCCAGGATGAAGCTCCTCTTCACCCAGGAGCGTTCTTCGGGTCCGTAACCCTCCCAGTCCACCAAGTACTGAAAACCCTGACCCTTCCGACGGACGTCCAGGAGCCGACGAACAGTCCATGCCGGCTCCCCGTCGATGATCCGGGCAGGAGGTGGGTCGGGTCCAGGGGTGCAGAGCGGTGAGGTGTGGTATGGCTTGAGTTTGGAAACATGAAAAACCGGATGGATCCGCAGTGAAGCCGGGAGTGTCAGCTTCACTGCGGCCGGACTGAGGATCTTGGCGATGGGGAACGGCCCGATGAAGCGGTCCTTGAGTTTGTGGGATGTCACCTGGAGCGGGATGTCCTTGGTGGATAACCACACCTCCTGCCCCGGTTGGTATGTAGGGGCCGGGGAACGCCGGCGATCTGCATGGGCCTTGGCCCTCGTCCGGGCCTGTAACAGGGCAGAGCGGGCGGTCCGCCACACCCGGCGGCACCTCCGCAGGTGGGCCTGGACCGAGGGTACCCCGACCTCTCCCTCCACAAGTGGGAATAACGGGGGCTGGTAGCCCAGACACGCTTCAAAGGGGGAGAGGCCGGTGGCAGAGGATACTTGGCTGTTGTGAGCGTACTCGATCCAGGCCAGATGGTTACTCCAGGCCGCCGGGTGCGCGGAGGTGACACAACGAAGAGCCTGTTCAAGGTCCTGGTTCGCCCGCTCTGCCTGGCCGTTCGTCTGTGGGTGATACCCGGACGAGAGACGTACGGTGGCCCCCAGCTCCTTACAAAAACTCCTCCAGACTTGCGAGGAAAACTGGGGACCACGATCCGAGACGATGTCCGACGGTATCCCATGCAGACGCACGACGTGGTGGACCAGGAGGTCTGCCGTCTCCTGGGCCGTCGGGAGCTTCGGGAGGGCCACGAAGTGGGCCGCCTTGGAGAATCGGTCCACTACCGTCAGTATGGCGGTGTTGCCCTGGGACGGCGGGAGGCCCGTGACGAAGTCCAGGCCGATGTGGGACCAGGGGCGATGAGGCACAGGCAGGGGTTGGAGTAGACCCCTGGTCTTGTGATGGTCCGCCTTGCCCCTGGCACAGGTGGTGCAGGCCTGGACGTAGTCCCGGACGTCGGCTTCCAGTGACGGCCACCAGAAGCGCTGCTGGACTACTGCCACGGTCCTACGCACTCCGGGATGACAGGAGAGCTTGGATCCGTGGCAGAAGTCCAAGATGGCAGCCCTAGCCTCTGGTGGGACGTAGAGTCTGTTCTTCGGACCGTCTCCCGGGTCCAGGTTCTTTGCCTGGGCCTCCCGGACGATCTCCTCCACGTCCCAGGTGAGGGTGGCCACGACAGTGGACTCGGGAAGGATGGTGTCGATGGGGTCCGACAACTCGGCCTTGGCCTCCTCTTCGTGCACCCGGGACAATGCATCGGATCGTTGATTCCTGGTCCCGGGGCGGTAGGTGATCCGGAAGTCAAAGCGCGCGAAGAACAGGGACCAGCGGGCTTGCCTGGGGTTCAGCCGCTTGGCGGTCCGGATGTACTCCAGGTTCCGGTGGTCCGTAAAAACCGTGAAAGGCCCCGTAGCTCCCTCCAACAGGTGTCTCCACTCTTCTAGAGCCTCCTTCACCGCGAGGAGTTCTCGATTGCCCACGTCATAATTCCGTTCAGCGGGGGTCAACCTGCGGGAATAGTAGGCACAAGGATGGAGAACCTTATCGGACTCCCCGCTCTGGGACAGCACGGCTCCTATTCCTGAGTCTGAGGCGTCCACCTCCACTACAAACTGGCGAGTAGGATCAGGCTGCACCAGAACTGGAGCAGACGAAAATCGGCGTTTCAACTCCCTAAACGCGGCTTCGCACCGGTCCGACCAGGTGAAGGGGACTTTGGTGGAGGTCAGGGCGGTCAGGGGGCTAACAACCTGACTGTAACCCTTAATGAACCTCCTGTAGAAGTTTGCAAAGCCGAGGAACTGTTGCAGCTTCCTACGGCTTTTTGGTTGGGGCCAATCCCTCACCGCCGCAACCTTGGCCGGATCCGGGGCGACGGAGTTGGAGGAGATGATAAACCCCAAGAAGGACAAAGAAGTGCGGTGAAACTCACACTTCTCGCCCTTCACAAACAGCCGGTTTTCTAACAACCGCTGTAGGACCTGACGTACATGTCGGACATGGGTCTCAGGATCCGGGGAAAAGATGAGTATATCATCCAGGTATACGAAGACAAACCGATGCAGGAAGTCCCGCAAGACATCGTTAACCAATGCTTGGAACGTCGCGGGCGCAATGGTAAGACCAAACGGCATGACCAGGTACTCAAAATGACCTAACGGGGTGTTAAATGCCGTCTTCCATTCGTCTCCCTTCCGGATCCGAACTAGGTGGTACGCATTCCTAAGATCGAGTTTGGTGAATATTTTGGCTCCATGCAGGGGTGTGAACACCGAATCCAAGAGGGGCAATGGGTATCGATTGCGAACCGTGATCTCGTTCAATCCCCTGTAATCGATGCATGGACGAAGTCCGCCGTCTTTCTTACCCACAAAAAAGAAACCAGCACCCATCGGGGAGGTGGAGTTCCGGATCAACCCGGCGGCCAAGGAGTCCCGGATGTAGGTCTCCATTGATTCGCGTTCCGGACGTGAGAGGTTGTACAGTCTACTGGACGGGTACTCAACGTCCGGAATCAAATCAATGGCACAATCGTACGGTCGGTGCGGTGGAAGAGTGAGCGCCAGATCTTTGCTGAAGACGTCAGCCAGATCATGGTACTCCCCTGGCACCGCCGTCAGATTGGGAGGGATTTTAACCTCCTCCTTAGCCGTGATCCCGGGAGGAACCGAGGATCCTAAACACTCCCGGTGGCAGGTTTCGCTCCACTGCACCACGGCCCCAGACGGCCAATCGATCCGGGGATTGTGCTTCACCATCCAAGGAAAACCCAAAATCACTCGGGAGGTAGAAGGTGTCACGTAAAACACTATCTCCTCCCGGTGATTCCCAGACACAACCAGGGTCACAGGCTGGGTCCTGTGTGTGATTAGCGGGAGTAGAGTGCCATCTAGTGCCCGTACCTTCAAGGGCGAAGGCAGAGCCACTAGAGGGAGCCCCACTTCCTTTGCCCATCTGCTATCCAACAGATTCCCTTCGGACCCCGTGTCCACCAGTGCTGGGGCGTGAAGGGTTAAATCCCCACTCAGGATTAACACTGGGATTCGTGCTGATTTGCGGGGTTTCCCCGTGCACATGTTATGGCCCACCCTTAGCCCAGTTTCTAAGGACGGGCGTTGGTGTTTGACCGTTTGGGGCAGTCTTTTAACATGTGTTCACATGAGCCACAGTAAAAACATTCCCCGCGGGCCAGTCTCCTTTGTCTGATATCAGATCTCACTTTGGCCCTGCTCGTGTCCATAGCTTCGTCAGCAGGGGGAGCTGTTGCCACACGGAGCCCACTGGCAATGGAGCGTGGGGACGACGTCACCCTTTCAGACCCGGAAGAGAGAGGGACGGCTTGTGCCCGGCCACGCCCCCCGGCCTGCTCCCGACGGTGTTCATTCAAGCGGTTGTCTAAGCGTATAACCAGAGTGACAAGCCCGTCGAAAGTCTGCGGTTCGTCCTTAGCCAGTAAATGCTCCTTCAGTACTGGAGACAGTCCGCTTATGAAGGCAGCGCGGAGCGCAACGTCATTCCAACCCGACCTCGCAGCCGCGATGCGGAAGTCGACAGCGTAATCTGCTGTGCTCCGACGCCCCTGTCTCAGTGACAGCAGCACGGTCGAGGCGGTCTCGCCTCTGTTGGGATGATCAAACACCTGTTTGAATTCCCGTATAAACCCAGCGTATGACGTCAGAAGCCATGACTGCTGTTCCCAGAGTGCTGTAGCCCAAGCGCGTGCCTCACCTCGAAGCAGATTAATTACATAAGCCACCCGGGTGGCGTCTGCTGCGTACATGACTGGACGCTGTGCAAAAACGAGCGAACACTGCATTAAGAAGTCTGCGCACGTTTCCACACAGCCTCCGTACGGTTCGGGAGGACTTATGTAAGCTTCAGGGGACGGTGGGGGGGGGTAGTTGAACGGGCAGTGGAACATCTACATTAGGCCCCGGGCCAGCAGGAGGAGACACTGCAGCGACGCTCGACTCGCGTGCTTCCACTCTGGCGGTGAGAGCCTCCATCCTCTGATTGAGGATTACATTTTGCTCGGTTACCAGCTGTAACTAAGCAGTGAAAGCGGTAAGGATTTGCTGCAGATCACTTACCACGCCTCCTGCTGACGCCTGCGCTCCTTGTTCTCCCATTGGCTGTTCAAGCTGTGGTTGACGCCCCTCGGGATCCATGACGAATGGCCGAGAAATCCTGTTGGGAAGGTGTCGTAACACGGACCCACAACAGGGGGCGCAAATGAACGGACAATGGATAAGTGAAGGAGTAACAATTTAATGTTGCGAAAGAACACAACGGAATATAAACAAGAGTACTGCCAATCATACACAAGAGGACTGCGGGCAGGCTTGAAGATAGGAGACCTCGGATGAACGAAGAGCCGGGGCCCACACCGCTTCTACCACCAACGGCCTGAAGAACACCGAAGCCGCCAAGCCCTGAGTCCCCAGGTGGTCTCTGTCCTCTGTTGTCGGCCCTGGTACTGCTGGCAGACAGAAACAGAAGGTGGTGAGTGTGAATCCTCACACCCAGCAACCTTGATTAGTGATTCCTCCGGGAGGGATAACCTCCACATCCAGGAACGTCTTTACTTGTGAAGTTCCCGTTTGTCCCTCTCCTGGGTCTTCACAGGTTTGCAACTGCACACAGAACAATAATAGATTAATACGTGATCACAGCAGAGAATTACCTCTAATCATAGAAGATTTCTCGGCGAGGAGGTGGAGTTGCCGTCCGGCCTTTGTGGTGATGGTGATGAGATGAATGAGTGACAGCTGGTGTTGAGGATGAGTGACGGCTGTCACTCCCAGTGGTTCTGGCGCCCTCTTGTGCTTGAAGACCGCACTCCAAGCAGGGCGCCATCTGGTGGTGGTGGGCCAGCAGTACCTCCTCTTCAGCGGCCCACACAACAATACCATCACATACAAAACATAAAACAAATATGTAGTATAAGAAAAGGTGTATATATCACATAATATTTAAAAAAGAAAACAAATAAATAAATATATATACACATACACACACACATATACAATATATACATATACCCATACACATGTACACACACATACACGTACATACATACATAAAAAAGTGCTTATGCAAATTCAATAAAAAGGCATTTAATAAATAGAAGCAGTAAAAAATGCCATTAAAAAAAAAGTCCATACACATTCTATAAAAGGCACAAATACCAGTGTTTCCACGTATGGGATTGGTATCTAACAGAACTGCACCTGGGATTGGTCAACTGCATAATGAGATTATTCCCGGACCCCTGCAGTCTACATATAAACTTGTACATCAGTCTTCTCAGGGTAGCCTGGAAGGTGTTTAACCCTAAATCACAAAAAAGCTTGCTGGCACTACTACCCCTGTGCTTTTTGAGCAGGATTCTGAGACAGTCATTATATGGGGGGGCCGTGTACATAGGGGTACAGTAAGCTCTAAACAAGTTCACCTTCACTTCATCAGAGCAGTAATGAAATTTTCTCACTAACACATTGGCTTGGACATACAGCATTCTTCTCTGTCTGAGCATGTCAGCATCATCCTCCATCTTATCGTTAACAATGTGTCCTAGATATTTTACATTGGTGCACACAGACAGTGTTTGACCAGACAAATAGAAACCTGGGAAGTTAAGATGTTGATCCTCCTTGGTCCTGCATATCATTATCATGCTCTTTTTGGCATTATACTTGATGTTAAACCTGACCCCGTAGTCAGAACATATATTAAGAAGCTGTTGGAACCCTGCACTGCTGGGAGATATAATGGCCAAATCATCAGCGTACATCAAGTGATTGATTAAGGTGTTGCCCACAATATGCCCTGTTCTACAGTCTCTCAACTGCCTTGACAGTTCATCCATGTACAGGCTGAATAGGCTTGGGGATAAAAGCCCACCCTGCCGTACCCCACTGCCAACTCTGAAGGGAGAAGATAAAAAACTCCCCCATTTCACCTGCATAGTCTGTCGGTTGTACCAATATGCGAGGATACGTATGATGCTACCCGGAACACCCCTACACTTTAACTTGGCGAAGAGCTTGTGATGGTTAACTCTGTCAAATGCCTTAGAGGCATCAATAAAGCCCACCAACACTGTTGAGCCATGCCCTCTGTACTTTTCTACTACTTCTTTTAATGCATAAATACACAAATCAGTACTATGCTTACTCTTAAAGCCAAATTGATTATCCATGGTGCAAATAAAATCCCCAATTCTGTCAAATATGACACTTTCTAGCACCTTTGACAGTACGCTGGCTAGGGCAATAGGCCGATAGTTATCCATACTCCCTACCTTCCCAGCCTTGTCTTTGATAACAGGTACTAAAATAACTATCAACATAGCATCTGGCAGAATACCATGCATTACCAACCCTGTAAAACAAATAGCCAGCAACACAGCAACCCTAGAGCTGGCAAGCTTCAGGTGCTCTGCAGTGATGTTATCCATGCCACATGCCTTGTTATCAGCTAGTTGCCTTATGGCTTGGGAAATTTCATAGGGGCTGATGTGTACCACTTCCTCCTCTATATTACCTGTACAGTAGGGCTCACTTCTGATACAGTTGAACAGAGCAGCATAATGCTGCCTCCATAGTTCAGTTATATTTTCTCCACCAAATACACCCTCAATGTTACATGGCAGTGCTGTTTTAACCCTGTTTATATTCTTCACTTCTTTCCAAAAGCCAGTGACATTGCTGTCAAGTAGTTTTCCAGCCATAGAGTCAGCGCTCAAGGCTTGCTCATGCTTGCGAACAAAGCATACTGCATATTTGTATCTAGTATTGGTTACCTTTTTATGCTCTAGAACCGGCCCCTGCCTAGGTCTACCAGAAATTACCCAGGCTTTATGGGCCGCCTTAGCTTCTGCATGGGGGCCAGCAACATACCTATTCCACCCAGGCTGAGCATTTACAGCTTTATTAGGGAGAGTGAGTAGAGGTCTGCTGGCTTCTGATAAGGCAAACACAATACAATTATACATTTCACAGAGGTCATCACAGTGAGAAGTGTCACTACAGTTAACATTCAAACATCGAATGGCATGCATAGGTATATGTATTTTTCTCAAAAATGCATCTGATCTCCCACAATAAAACAATACATCCTCTGAGGACAGTTTAGTCCAGTCTATCTTAGCCTCACTTATGATGTTTCCTCCCTCATTATCTCAGGGAGACACACAGTGTTAAGTATGAACTCAATAGGAAAATGATCAGTTGTGGTCACCTCTTATAGTACTTTCATAGGCCCAAGCGTTGCATGAGCATCTGCAGTACATATCAGATGATCAAGCCAGCTAATTGTTCTATGGGCTTCACTATAGTAGGTAAAACTGTCTGCAGGTAGAAGCACCTGACTAGATAGAACCAAATTATTGTCTTCACACATCCTGATCATATGCTTAGCAAAGGAAGAAGCATTATCAGAGATATCCGCATTCATGTGTCCAACAACATAAATGGTTGTACAGCAATTATCAACAAAAAAGAGTTAATATATGCCAACCTATTCACATATTCATCATCATTATGTCTCGACTCATATGGTGTGTAGACATTCAGAATGATAAATTCTGTGATTAGAGACTGATTTTAATATTTCCTATTGACTGACCCTAAAATCAGTGATATTATAACCTTGTTATAATATCATTCAGTCTTAGGTGGTGCCCCCAGTATTCGAGGTAAAATTATTCACAAGGGATAATTTCAAAATATCCTATAACACACATTCTTCTCGCTACAAAGTAATCTATGATTAACTGGGGTGTGGCTGGCTCACCACCTTGCCAACAGCTATAGTCGAGGACAGAATTAGAATATTATGGTAGTTTGTAATATATAATAAATTAATAATTTTCAATGCATCTGAAATTTATTGTGATTGAGGGGAGGGCTGGGTAGTGGTTGGCTGTGCTGGGAACGTGTCAAAAAGAAGAGTTATGTACAAAGTCAAATGTGACAATCAGTAGCGAAGGAGAGAGACAGAAGGGGCAGTGGTGCAATTAAGCGAAACTTTTGTAGTCATTTTATTTGCCTGACAAGTGTTGAAAATGTGGACGAATCCTGCGAGGATTGGGGAGGGGAGCCGGAGAAGCAGGGGTCATGGTTGGCGGGCTGATCATTGCAGTGATTGCTGGAACAACTGTCTGACGGGATAACAAATCAAATTATAAAGATGGACACCATGGCACGGACCCCGTTGCCATCTGAAATTGATTGCCAGCACCAGGAGCTGATATTGCATGGCCTGGTCTGTCATAGTCCATCAGGCGTCATTATCGCCAGGGGAACAGTAAACCTTATGCAGAGCTGAATGAGGAGGAAGACTGCTATGAGTTTATCAGTAAAATAGGCAAACATACCCAGACTCTGAAAGCAGACATACTGAATACACAAGTGGGTACAAGCATGCTACAGGAAGGACTTAGAAATTATCATGACAAGGTTAATATTTTGTTAAAAATCCTACAGCCAAAACAAATATGCAGCTTGGTAAGTTAAGTGGCGGTTAAATCTGGTCTGTTTTCAGTATGTCTGAGGATTGTAGGGCTACCTTGATTGAAGCGCTCTTATGTCTTGTATTGCCACTAAGTGTAGCGACAATCATCTTGAAATCACAGTTTGTGGGAGACATGAGTCATTCAGAGGTTATAAGCCCTTCCCACATTTGTCCTTTTTATCAAATATGTGAAGAATAATAAATGTGCCTTTGTCTCCAAGCTGTTGTGATTGCGTTTCAACATCCCACCAGAGCTTCTAACAGATGGGCATTTTTATTCTTCTGTGTGATTAGTCACCTGAAGCGAGGTGTCATTGGAAATCATTTCCATGTCTTTAGACAGTTCCTTAGTTCATCCACATGATGAGTGATATGCCTGTTCGGCAAATAGTGGCCATATTTTACTGTGAGGCCAGACAGTTCCTCAATAGTTCCAGGTCTCTTAAGGCTTTGTGAAGTGAGTAGACTTTCTGTTTGAGTCCAGTGACAAAATGATTGAAGATTTATTGAGTTATTTGATGTCCTACGTTTTCTGCCTGTTGTGATTTTACACAGTAGTATGCATGATAAATAATAATGTGACCTGTCAGCAAACTCAAGTTGATCTTTTCAGATTTGTTTGTACATTTTTTTGTCACTGCGGATCAAAAATTTACTTTTTTTTTTCTTTTCAGTCCATAAGGTACTTGTTCCCTCATCACGTTCATAGCCAATTTTCTTTAGACAAGTCCACGGATGGATGCACAAACATTTCCAAGTCACTTGATAACTACAACAACAACAACATGTATTTATATAGCACTTTCCAGTCAAACATACAAAGTGCCTAATGTATTAGAATACAATAAAAAAAAAACACTTGAAATGACAACCATTTAAAACTGTGGCCAAAATAAAACAAACTACATAGATTAGAAAATAAACTTAAAAATTACATAAAAACTAATGAAAACATTATGAATTAATAAAAAAAACGTATACGATCGCAGATAATATGCAGCTGGAAGTCTTACGTCTACTATTAAAAACATAAAAACTTAAATGAAGTTTGGCACTTCAGTTAACTATTCCATTAGTGCATAAACTGAAAACGCTGAGACCTACTGCCTTCTTTTTAACCTTTGGTACACACAACAAGCCAGCCCCCTGTGATTGTAAGATACCAGTGATCACATGTGACAAACCAGCTCAGCCATATGAGAGAGTGCGCAATTATTAAGTGTCTTAAGTTATTAGGAGCACTTTAAAATCCACATGAACAGGCAGCCAATGGAGTGAAGCTGGCACATGGGTAATATACTGCAATACTGTATGATAAATCTATCTGGATGAGGCAGTTCTCAAAAACGGAATGACTGTGCAAGAAGGAGACTGATTGAAGACACCCATGACAACTCTGAAGGAGTTATTGGCTTCTGTTGCTGTGATTGTAGAAACTGCACAGAGTAAAACTAATTTCTTTTAACTCCTCACTTTTTGCTGGGGGTTGGTGCAGCATGTTACTGAAGCCTGTATCCCATGGTCAATTTTTAGCCCTGATTGATGTCGTATGCCAAATATGAGGCAATCAGGACCAATTGCCCACAACAGCAGTCTATGTTGTGTATCGCACAATTATCACCAGGTCACTGCCGATTACAAGTGGCATTTAATACAGCACCATGTGCTCAGGTACTGTGTGCACATGTGCTAAAGTCTGTGGTATGACAGTATTTTCAGTTTGTGCAGTAACATTATAGAATAGTTTAACAAATGAAGTTTGGCACTTCAGTTTTATTTACAAAGCTAAATTTTACATTAAAATCGTAATAACTGTTCTTCTGAAGAGTGTGGCATGCCTTTCATGATATTATGGATGCGTATTATATTTCGAGCAGACATTTAAAAAAGGTCAGCAAATGGTGAGTCTTTGATCTGCACACACAGTGATCACTGTGCTCATTTCACAAATAACACAATCTACATTGTATTTTAATTTTAGTTTACATTGTAGTCTGACATCATCAAAATAACTGAGCTGCCCAATCCACATTAAAGTGTCCATTATATATTATGGAAGCCACTGGAGAAATAATAACGAAACCATCTAGAACAGTGTCATCTGTACAAGTAAAATAGATACATGGTATTTACAGTCCAGTATCACTATGCAACAGCTACTTCATACAGCCTATGCACAAGCCTTTGTGGTGCTTTTGCCAGAGCAATGAGAGGAGCTGTGCACGCATGTCATGACACCGTGCTCACCGAGCTGTCCTTTCATGCCTCTCCCCGGTCATGCGGCACACAGCCACTGCACACCACTGTACACGATCGTTGTCCACTCAGGTCGGTGAAACAGAAAACAAACTGCGTTATATTTTCATTTCAGTCTGTATTTTTAACTAGACATCAACGTGACTATGCAGCCAAATCCACACTCAAGTAGAAATTATTTATTTCTAGATGGAGTAATAAAATAAAAACCAAAGCCATCTCTAAAATTCAAGTAAAAGAGGCATATCACCCCCTATCTGAAGAAATTACAATCCAGTCATTCACTTTCATGGATCACAAGGGTCATAGCATCACGATAATTTAAAAAAATGTTCAAAATTTTGCTATTGGTCACGATATTCTACAACACCACTATAAGCACTGGTTACACACTATGACATGACCCAACTGGGTACTTGATTTTTCCTTTTTCTTTTTTTTTAACTCACTATAGCATAGGTGTCAAACTGATTCCAGAAAGGGCCGAGAGGGTGCAGGTTTTCTTTGCATCACCCACTTCACCAGGTAACTTCACTGATTAACATCACTTCGAGCAGATGGAATCAGTTAATCAGTGAAAACACCTAATGGAGTGGGTGATGCAAAGAAAACCTGCACCCTCTCGGCCCTTTCTGGAATCAGTTTGACACCTTTGCACTATAGTAACCAGGTCTGGATTAACAATGGCCGTCACTGGTGCCATTGCCCAACAGGGTGCTGGCAGAAATTGGGCTACTACTAAGTGAAGAAGAAGAAGGATGAGAATGTGTTCAGAGAAAGGGGAAGAGGAGGAATGTTAGAAAGGTGGAAGTGAGTCAGACTTTGAATGTTGGCAGTATGACTGGTAATGGAAGAGACTTTGTTGTGTGGGCCGCTGAAGAGGAGGTACTGCTGGCCCACCACCACCAGAGGGCGCCCTGCTTGGAGTGCGGGCTCCAAGCACGAGAGGGCGCCAGACCCAGAAGAAGTGACAGCTGTCACTCATCCTCTGCACCAGCTGTCACTCGTTCATCATCACCACCATAAAAGCCGGACTGCAACTCCACCTCCCTGCCGAGAAATCGACTACCATTACCAAGGTAATTTCTCTGCTGAATTTAAACTGTGACTTACGTCTGATCTGTTTGCAGCCGTTGTCCTGTGGTGCCCTTTCAGCTGGGTTGGCGGTCAGTGAGAGAAGCGACGTCTTCGCCTCTCACTCCATCCAGATAAGTGGTAACAGGAGCTGCAAGTGTGTTCCTAGTTTGGAGGTGGAGGTGCTCCCTCCTAACTGTGTTTGGACTGAGAATTACTGAGTGTGCGGACTCACACTCACTCATCATATTTCTGCTTTCTGCCAGCAGTACCAGGGTCGACAGCCGAAGACAGAGGCCACCTGGGGACTCGGGACTTGGCGGCTCCGGTGTTCCTCAGACCGTTGGTGGTGGAAGCCGTGTGGGACGCGGCTTCTCTCTCGTCGGGGGTCTTCTATCTTCGAGCCTGCCCACACGTCACCTGGTGTTAAATTGACTGTGCAAATTACTGTACGTTTCGTTGTGTATTATCACAACATTAAATTGTTACCTTTTTGGCTTATTCATTGTCCGTTCATTTGCGCCCCCTGTTGTGGGTCCGTGTTACGACACCTTCCCAACAGGATTTCTCGGCCATCGTCATGGATCCCGAGGGGCGTCAACCCGAGCTTGAACGGCCAATGGAAGAGCCAGGAGCGCAGGCGTCAGCGTGAGGAGTGTTGAGTGAGCTGCAGCAGATCTTAACCGCCTTCACGGCTCAGTTAGATTTAGTGACCGAGCAGAATGTCCTCCTTAATCGGAGGGTGGAGGCTCTCACCGCCAGGGTGGAAGCGCGTGATCAGGGCGCTGCTGCAGCCACTCCTCTGGCTGGTCCTGGGCCTGTATCAGACGTTCCACTGGTCGTTCAACGAACCCCCCCACCGTCCCCTGAAGCATACATAAGCCCTCCGGAACCGTACGGGGGCTGTGTCGAGACGTGCGCAGACTTCTTCATGCAGTGTTCGCTCGTCTTTTCACAGCGCCCTGTCATGTACGCATCAGACGTTAGCTGGGTGGCTTATGTTATTAATCTGCTTCGAGGAGAGGCACGCGCCTGGGCTACGGCGATTTGGGAGCAGAATTCACGGCTCCTAACGTCTTATACTGGGTTTGTACGGGAGTTCAAACAAGTGTTTGATCATCCCAACAGAGGTGAGACCGCTTCGAACGTGCTGCTGTCGATGAGACAGGGGCGCCGTAGCGCAGCCGAGTATGCAGTCGACTTCTGCATCGCGGCAGCGAGGTCCGGCTGGAATAATGTTGCACTCCGCGCCGCCTTTGTAAATGGACTGTCCCCGGTCCTTAAGGAGCACCTACTGGCTAAGGAGGAACCGCGGGATTTTGACGGGCTTGTCGATTTAGTTATACGCTTAGACAACCGTTTAAATGAGCATCGTCGGGAGCAGGCCAGGGGGCGTGACCGGGCACGAGCCGTCCCTCCCCCTTCCGGTTCCGACAAGGTGACGTCGTCCCCACACTTCACTGCCAGAGAGCTCCGTGTGGCTACAGCTCCCCCTGCTGAGGAGGCTATGGACACGAGCAGGGCCAAAGTAAAAACAAATGTCAGACAAAGGAGGCTGGCCCGCGGGGAGTGTTTTGTCTGCGACTCTTGCGAGCACATGCAGAAGGACTGCCCTAAACGGTCAAACTACAACGCCCGTCCTTAGAAACTGGGCTAAGGGTGGGCCATAACACACATGCGGGAAAACCCCGCAAATCTGCACGAATCCCAGTAACAATCCTTTGTGGGGATTTAACCCTTCACGCCCCAGCACTGGTAGACACGGGGTCTGAAGGGAATCTGCTGGACAGCAGATGGGTAAAGGAAGTAGGGCTCCCTCTGGTGGCTCTGCCGGCACCATTGCAGGTGCGAGCACTAGATGGCACCCTGCTTCCATTAATCACACATCAGACACAACCAGTGACTTTGGTTGTGTCTGGGAATCACAGGGAGGAGATAGTGTTCCATGTAACACCATCTACCTCCCGAGTGATTTTGGGCTTTCCATGGATGGTGAAGCACAATCCCCGGATAGATTGGCCGTCCGGGGTTGTGACGCAGTGGAGCGAAACCTGCCACCGGGAGTGTTTAGGATCCTCGGTTCCTCCCGGCACTACGGCTAATGAGGAGGTCAAAGTTCCCCCCAATCTATCGGCGGTGCCAAAGGAGTACCATGATCTTGCTGACGTTTTCAGCAAAGATCTGGCGCTCACTCTTCCCCCGCACCGACCGTATGATTGTGCCATCGATTTGGTCCCGGGCGCTGAGTACCCGTCCAGTAGGTTGTACAACCTCTCACGTCCGGAACGCGAATCAATGGAGACCTACATCCGGGACTCCTTAGCTGCCGGGCTGATCCGGAACTCCACCTCCCCGATGGGTGCTGGTTTCTTTTTTGTGGGTAAAAAAGACGGCGGACTCCGTCCATGCATTGATTACAGAGGGCTGAACGAGACCAAGGTTCGCAACCGATACCCGTTACCTCTGTTGGATTCAGTGTTCATGCCCCTGCATGGAGCCCAAATTTTCACTAAATTGGATCTTAGAAATGCGTACCACCTGGTTCGGATCCGGAAGGGAGACGAATGGAAGACGGCATTCAACACCCCGTTAGGTCATTTTGAGTACCTTGTCATGCCGTTCGGCCTCACTAACGCCCCCGCGACGTTCCAAGCTTTGGTAAATGACGTCTTGCGGGACTTCCTGCATCGGTTCGTCTTCGTATATCTGGACGATACACTCATCTTTTCCCCGGACCCTGAGACCCATGTCCAGCATGTACGTCAGGTCCTACAGCGGTTGTTGGAAAACCGGTTGTTTGTGAAGGGCGAGAAGTGCGAGTTCCACCGCACTTCTTTGTCCTTCCTGGGGTTCATCATCTCCTCCAACTCCGTCGCCCCTGATCCGGCTAAGGTTGCGGCGGTGAGAGATTGGCCCCAACCAACAAGCTGCAGGAAACTACAGCAGTTCCTAGGCTTTGCAAATTTCTACAGGAGGTTCATTAAAGGTTACAGTCAGGTAGTTAGCCCCCTGACTGCCCTGACCTCCACCAAGGTCCCCTTCGCCTGGTCGGATTGGTGCAAAGCCGCGTTCCAGGAGTTGAAACGCCAGTTCTCGACTGCACCAGTTCTGGTGCAGCCTGATCCTGATCGCCAATACATAGTAGAAGTGGACGCCTCTGACTCAGGGATAGGAGCCGTGCTGTCCCAGAGCGTGGAGGCTGATAAAGTTCTCCATCCTTGTGCCTTTTATTCCCGCAGGTTGACCCCAGCTGAACGGAACTATGACGTCGGCAATCGGGAGCTCCTCACGGTGAAGGAGGCTCTTGAAGAGTGGAGACACCTGCTGGAGGGGGCATTGTTGCCCTTCACGGTTTTCACGGACCATTGGAACCTGGAGTACATCCGGACCGCCAAGCGGCTGAACCCCAGGCAAGCCCGCTGGTCTCTGTTCTTTGGACGCTTTGACTTCCAGATCACGTACCGCCCCGGGACTAAGAACCAAAAATCAGATGCATTGTCCCGGGTGCATGAAGAAGAAGCCAAAGCGGGGCTGTCGAACCCCACTGAGACCATCATCCCCGAGTCCACTGTCGTGGCCACCCTCACCTGGGACGTGGAGAAGACCGTCCGGGAGGCCCTGACAAGGAGCCCGGACCCGGGGACTGGCCCCAAGAACAGACTGTACATCCCACCAGAGGCAAGAGCTGCCGTATTGGACTTCTGTCACGGGTCCAAGCTCTCTTGTCATCCTGGAGTGCGTAGGACCGTGGCAGTAGTCCAGCAGCGCTTCTGGTGGGCGTCCCTGGAAACCGACGTCCGGGACTATGTCCAGGCCTGTACCATCTGCGCCAGAGGCAAAGGAAGATCATCGGAGGACGACGGGACTCCTCCAACCCCTGCCAGTGCCTCATCGCCCCTGGTCTCACATCGGCCTGGATTTCATCACGGGCCTTCCGCCGTCCCAGGGCAACACCGTGATTCTCACGATAGTGGACCGGTTCTCCAAGGCGGCCCACTTCGTGGCCCTCCCGAAGCTCCCGACGGCCCAGGAGACGGCAGACCTCCTGGTCCACCACGTCATGCGGCTGCATGGGATACCATCAGACATCGTTTCAGATCGTGGTCCCCAGTTCTCTTCACAGGTGTGGAAGAGTTTCTGCAAGGAGCTGGGGGCCACCGTGAGTCTCTCGTCCGGGTACCACCCCCAGACAAACGGCCAGGCAGAGCGGGCTAACCAGGAGCTGGAGCAGGCCCTTCGATGTGTCACCTCCGCGCATCCGGCGGCCTGGAGTCACCATCTGGCCTGGATCGAGTATGCCCACAACAGCCAAGTTTCATCTGCTACCGGCCTCTCCCCTTTTGAGGCATGTTTGGGGTACCAGCCCCCATTGTTCCCGCTGGTGGAGGGAGAGGTCGGTGTGCCCTCGGTCAAGGTCCACCTCAGAAGGTGCCGCCGGGTGTGGCGGGCCGCCCGCTCTGCCCTGTTAAAGGCCCGGACGAGGGCCAAGGCCCATGCGGACCGCCGGCGTTCCCCGGCCCCCACATACCAGCCCGGGCAGGAGGTGTGGCTCTCGACCAAGGACATCCCTTTGTATGTCGATTCCCCAAAGCTGAAAGACAGATTCATTGGACCTTTCAAAATCCTCAAGATCATCAACCCGGCCGCAGTGAAGCTTCAACTCCCGGCTTCACTGCGGATTCACCCTGTCTTTCATGTTTCCCGTCTCAAACCACACCACACCTCGCCCCTCTGTACTCCGGGACCTACGCCGCCTCCTGCCCGGCTCATTGACGGGGAGCCTGCCTGGACAGTCCGCAGGCTCCTGGACGTCCGTCGTAAGGGCCGGGGTTTCCAATATCTGGTGGACTGGGAGGGGTATGGACCTGAAGAACGCTCCTGGGTGAAGAGGAGCTTCATCCTGGACCCGGCCCTCCTGGCCGAGTTCTATGCAAGACATCCGGACAAGCCTGGTCGGACGCCAGGAGGCGCCCGTTGAGGGGGGGGTCCTGTTGTGTGGGCTGCTGAAGAGGAGGTACTGCTGGCCCACCACCACCAGAGGGCGCCCTTCTTGGAGTGCGGGCTCCAAGCACGAGAGGGCGCCAGACCCAGAAGAAGTGACAGCTGTCACTCATCCTCTGCACCAGCTGTCACTCGTTCATCATCACCACCATAAAAGCCGGACTGCAACTCCACCTCCCCGCCGAGAAATCGACTACCATTACCAAGGTAATTTCTCTGCTGAATTTTAACTGTGACTTACGTCTGATCTGTTTGCAGCCGTTGTCCTGTGGTGCCCTTTCAGCTGGGTTGGCGGTCAGTGAGAGAAGCGACGTCTTCGCCTCTCACTCCATCCAGATAAGTGGTAACAGGAGCTGCAAGTGTGTTCCTAGTTTGGAGGTGGAGGTGCTCCCTCCTAACTGTGTTTGGACTGAGAATTACTGAGTGTGTGGACTCACACTCACTCATCATATTTCTGCTTTCTGCCAGCAGTACCAGGGTCGACAGCCGAAGACAGAGGCCACCTGGGGACTCGGGACTTGGCGGCTCCGGTGTTCCTCAGACCATTGGTGGTGGAAGCCGTGTGGGACGCGGCTTCTCTCTCGTCGGGGGTCTTCTCTCTTCGAGCCTACCCACACGTCACCTGGTGTTAAATTGACTGTGCAAATTACTGTACGTTTCGTTGTGTATTATCACAACATTAAATTGTTACCTTTTTGGCTTATTCATTGTCCGTTCATTTGCGCCCCCTGTTGTGGGTCCGTGTTATGACACCTTCCCAACAGACTTGGCTGATATGATGGAGAGGAGAACTGTTGTGGTTAGAACCACTAGGATTTCAGTGAGTGGAACCCAGGATGCAGGTAGCTGAACAGCAAAGGATTAAGGTGCAAAATAAGGTGTTTAATGGTTCCAAGTGAATGGTGATAATACAAGTGCGACAAATACGCCAAAGTGGCAAAATAAAAAATGTAGTACAAGTAGACAAAGTGGCAAACCAGTAACGAAAAACAACTGTCAAAAAGTGACAGTGAGAAAGGACTTAGAGTACAATGACACAGTTACAATGAGTGACAGGACTAACGCACAAACTTGGAGACAAACGACGGGAAACTGAAGAGACGAAGGTGTGGCTTAAATACAACTGAACTAAGTAAACACAGGTGCAACCATAAAAAGAGGAATGATCACAGCACATGGAAAAATGAACAACAATAAACAGTGGAGGTAAACAAAATCAACATGAGGCCAATCATGGAAATAAAACCATGACAGCTCAGCAACCATAAAACAGCACAAAGGAGACATAACAGGTAAGCAACAGAAATGTGAAAAAACTCGGGACGGTAATAAATAACAAGAACACAAAGGGAACGTAACTAAACCACGATGGGCAGAAATACATGAAACAAGGAACAATGGGAAAACCGAATGCGAGAGTCAGGACCCTAGTCCATGCAGTAGACAGATGGCCACCACGCACAGCCACCAGGCATAGCCCTGGCAAGTGCGTGCAGTAGGGAGGTGGAGGACATGACATAGACACATACCACTTGACACACATACACACTCTTACAGGACACAGGGGGAAAGAAGCAGCTCCCCACATGACAGACACATCGGACGAAGCCCCCCCCCAGCACACACACACACACACACCTCTAAACACCCACACATGACGGGAGACACAGAGCCAAATTGCAGGGAGCAGGGCCCTCAAACCCAGGGGATAAGACACACACGGCAGACAGGGGTGACCATGGCAACTGTGCGTGGCAGGAGAAAGGGAGACGGGACAGGTAAGAAGACTCATTCACACCTCGACGCGCACCACCTCCACACACGCACATACGCATACATGCAGGACTCAAGAGGGACAGGCATGCTCACCCCCAAGACCACATGCAGGGCTCAAACAAGACAGGGGACTAAAATCACATGAAAAGAACAAAAACCCCTCAAACAAAACCAAGCCCCAACAGACTCCAACAGACATATTGGGTGTACAAGAAACCAAGTGGAAGGGAAGTAAGACCAGGAGCCTCTTTGGTGGTTTCAAGCAGTGGTATCATGTTGTGGTTGGGAGGAAAAATGGTGTTTTAAGAGACAGCGAATGGAATTCTTTTGCACAGTGCATCTGTTTGAAAATTTTTATTTGTTTTATTTTATATAATGTTTTAATGACCAAGCTGATTGTTATACCTGTATATTGCTTGTATTTTATTTGTTTTTAACATTCTCTTAATAATGTTAACCTGTCTATTATGACGTGTGTTGCTGCCTTTCTTGGCCAAGTCACCCTTGTAAAAGAGGTTTCGATTTCAATGGGCTTATTATTTGGTTAAGTAAAGGTTTTATATATACGAGGTCTATTAGAAAAGTATCCAACCTTTTTATTTTTTTCAAAAACTAAATGGATTTGAATCATGTGCACTTGCATCAGCCAAGCTTGAACCTTTGTGCGCATGCGTGAGTTTTTTCACGCCTGTCGGTTGCATCATTCGCCTGTGGGCAGGCTTTGAGTGAGCACTGGTCCAGCCCCCTCATCGGATTTTCATTGTCAAGGAAATGGCTGAGCGGCTGCCGCTTTGCTCCATGAAAATTTTTTCAGAAACTGTGTGAGACAGCCAGGTGGAAACCATTCGGAAAATTCAGATGGCTTTCGGTGAAGATTCTATCGGCGTCACACAGATTAAGGAGGATTACAACCGGAATAAAGACGGCCCACAGCGGCGGAGGGAGCGCCGCGCTTCGAGCGGCCATCGACAGGCTGAAACGACCAGATCATTTCCAAAGTGAAGGCTGTGTTGATCTGGGACGTCGTGTGACTACCAGAGAAATTGCAGAAAATGTGGACATCAGCACTTTTGTGGCACATTCCACTGTTACAGGATATTTTGTAATGAAAGACGTGCGGAGGAATTCACGCGTTGGGACGGAGCCGCCTAATTTAGATCGGTTGTCAGGCTACCCTTTCTCCTGCTGCAGTTGAGGGAGTCGTATTTCATTCCCGCCCTCTCTCCTGCAGCTGAAAGGAAATGAGTCGTTTTTGCTGTGGCTGTCTGCATAACGTGCAGCAAAGCATGAGAATATTATCCCCCCAAAAAACTTGTGGAAATTATTAATCATAATTCAAGCTATTCTTGGCCTATTAACAAAATGTAAAAAGTGGTGTGGCAGTTGAATTCCACACATTCAACACTCATTCAAACAGACAGAGTGCAGCGGATTTAGTGTTACATCCACTTAATTGGGTCATGTGACTTTTGACGTGAGGGCGCGTCATTCGACTCCAGAGCGTTAAAGGACAAGTATGTGAAGAGTTTGTCTGCGGTTAAGCGAGTGTCTGACAGGGTGATGAGTGTGAAGCAGGAGATTAAAGCAGTAGTGATGAATGTGGTCAGTGCATATGTCCGCAGGTAAGTTGTGACATGAACAAGAAAGAAGATTTCTGGAGTGAGTTAGATGAAGTGTACCCAAACAGAAAAGAGTGGTGATTGGAGTGGAGTTCAGTGGGCATGTTGGTGAAGGGAACAGAGGTGATGAGGAAGTAATGGGTTGATATGGTATCAAAGACAGGAATGTGGAAGGGCAGATAATGGTAGATTTTGCAAAAAGGATGGAAATGGTTGTCATGAATACACTACTTTAAGAAAAAGGAGGCACAGAGGGTGATATAAGAGTGGAGGAAGGTGCATAAAGATGGACTGCATTCTTTCTAGGAGATGCAACCTAAAATGAATTGGAGACTGTAAGGTGGTGGCAGGGGAAAGTGTAGCTAGACAGCACAGGATAGTGGTTTGTATGATAAATTTAGAGATGAAGAAGAAGAGCGTGAGAGCTCAACAAAGGATGAGATGGTAGAAGTAGATGGCAGTAGAGACTGTGAAAACTTGCCAAAACAAAATTCCAGATCATCTGTGTCTGCTACGTTTAAGATGCATGAATTTAATAGACGCAAACACAATAACAACATCTATAAACCCAGAGAACATATTCACGAGAGTTTTAGGCACTAGAGTGTAATACTGTTGTCCATAGAGCCTGATCAGAGTGTCTCAAATGCATTTTCTCCTGTCGTGAATGTACTGAGATTACAATATCCTACCCATAATGCACTGGGCACAGCATATCCACACTAAAACCATAAAACTTTAACTTTAACCATTACTTTAAAGCTAAAACATATATCTGATATTTTCACTTTATAAAACTTCAGACGTGACGTTAATTTAAATAACTTGTCCGAAATTAGTTTGGCTAAAATTTGAACCATAAGTTAAAAATGTATGTCTCTGGATGACGTGGGTGATATTAGTATGGGGTTAAAAGAAATTAGTTTTTTTTTTTTTTTTTTGCTGATCAGTTCTCCTTTGCCTGCAGAGGATAGAGCGGTTTCTTCTAGAAGCAGCTCTCCTTTGTTTGCAGAGGGTAGAATGACACAACTGCTACAAAACATTTAACAGGTAGGTGCTCAACTGATTTTAAATTTTATAAATGTTTGTAGCTGTTCAGCTTTGTTTACCACATTAACGGTCTAAAAATTATTGGACAAAAATTTATCGGAAGATATTTAGTCCGATAATGGTTGTCAGAGTTATCTGAAAAGATAATCCATTAATGAAAACATTATCTTCGATAATTATCGGTTATCAGATTATTGGAACTGTGCCCATGACTGCTTTTAATCCTAACTTCATCATCTTCATCCTAACAGCTCTTCATGCCTCCAGACGGCTTAAGGCGTGGTGGATTTGTTTTTTTGTGTATGTGTGTTAGAAGAATTAGCACCATCAATTAGCTCCTTCGATTCGTCCGCCATGTTTTAGCTCAACGCCATCCCCGGTAGCGGTGGACGAGCGTGGACGGGCGTTTAATAGCGCATTTCATATAGTACCAAAATTAAACACACTAAAAAGAACTATTTGCACGGTCAATGAAACACAATGGCAAATGGTACAAATAATCCATGTCATGTGACATACAAGACACCAATCAAATGACAAGGATCCACCCAGCCATTATATAACATGTATACCTCAGAACGTGACACAAATAAATTTACAGATTCCAGGTCCAGATATCTAAAAATGAAAATGATTAGACATTTTTATATACATGCTATATACATATGCATAGATACTTTTTTGCATTAAATTCAGATTTACTCAAACTGAAATGTGAGGTTTAAAGCTGTTAGATGAGTGTACAATGAAGAAACTCACTTCCTTAAAAACATGGAACAAGGAAGGACAACCATTCCAAACTGACATTGAAGTGACCATTTTATACAGAGTAAATTTTAATAAATTTAAAGTGATTTTTTTTTTTCTTAGTACTGGAAGATGACAGAAAAGGAAGCAAAGCCTAAATTTCAACGTGCCATATCTCAGCCAGTTTTACAGATCGGTACCAACATCTCTGTTCTGAAACACACTTGGGTTGGACTTGGTTATGTTGTCACTTTCACGCAAATCCTTTTTTAATTTAAACTGATGATGATGGAGTCTCCTGTCATGCCAACAGTTGAGTAGGTAGATATGCTACTCACAGGTCTGAGTCCGTTTGGACTTGACGCCAGTAGAGCACAGCTGCTCATTCAGCTTGGGACTCCGACAAGGGCGGTCGCATCTCCTCCACTCTCCCTTATCTCTGTTCTCTGCTTTAACCTTCAAGTCCCTACTTCACCAGACTGTGAATTCCTCAAATTATATTGGATTCTGGATCTATTGGACTACTATTGGATTAACCATGGAATTGATCAGCTGGTCTCTGAATGCTCTTGACACAATTTTTTTCTACCTGAAGGTCAGGACCGGGGGACTCTACCTGCCCAGATGGAACATATCCTGCAAGCTATGTTCTTGACTCCTGGAGTTCCTGGCATGTGGCATGCTTGGCAGGGCTGGTACTTTTTGGCTTATGTGCTGCCCTGATCTACCGGAAAATTGGCAAGACGGCAGCATCAAGAACCACTGCCCCTCGCTTGTCTGTCATGATTAACAAGGTTGGCAAGGCAGTGCATTCTCAGACTGTGATGACTCTTGAACTCAGATGCAAATTGGATGACATCTTGGAGCAGATGCGTGCCTTGCAGTTGAAGTTGAAGATTTCAGAGGCCAGTAAATATTCTTAATTCATAATTGGGAATGTTCTTAATTCATAATTGGGATTTGGTTGTTCAAGTGGAACTGTTAAAAAGTGTTTTTCACTGCTCAAACCATAACATTGGCTTATCAAGCCTAAAGGTCAAATTGCCCGACTGTTTTCCCTCCAGAGGAATTTCTTCGGCCTGCGGATCATTTGGCTGTTTCTTATTTCAACTCACAAAGACAGTAAACTGATTTTCACAGGACTGAAGCATGCTCCATTCCCTCCCCCCACCCCCCTCCTATCTCCCATCAGTACTTCCAACTCTGGCGTCTGCTCACGTCACTCCTTTCCCCTTCTGCGGTGGCGGTGCAGTTTTAGCTACAGCCCCCGTTACTCCCCCCAAGCCAACAGCGGCGCATCTCAGGGTTGCTGCGTGGCCTTCACCCATTTGCCTCAATTCGGATAACGGGTTTCTTCAAACTCAGTGCACATAAACAATGTCAAATGTGTATGTGCTGTCTTTAATTCTGATGTGTGCCATTATTACAGTAAACAAGTAATAATTGTGGACTAATTGCTGTCTGAGGTAACTATATCTCATCTAATCTGCTACCAGCATGTGCTTGTGCTTCCCAAGTTGCAGTGTCTGTCAAAGACTTTAAGACTTGTCTTCAAGGTGTCTTTGAAACATTTGCATGGTCTTCCAGGGTTATGATGGCCCACTTTTAGCAGACCATATAACAGCATCTTGGTTATCCTAGAGTCTTCCAGTGCAGCTGGCCAGTGCATGCTGTGGACTATAAAGCTTTCAATGCTGGACAGCTATCATCTCTCCAGTACCTCCCAATTGGACACCTTGTCTTTCCATCTTATTTACATAATTTTGCTCAGCCATTTCTGATGGGACTCCTCGAGCAGCTGGAATGGCTGTAAGATTCACTGACATATACAACCCCTGGCAAAAATTATGGAATCACCGGCCTCGGAGGATGTTCATTCAGTTGTTTAATTTTGTAGAAAAAAAGCAGATCACAGACATGACACAAAACTAAATTCATTTCAAATGGCAACTTTCTGGCTTTAAGAAACACTATAAGAAATCAAGAAAAAAAGATTGTGGCAGTCAGTAACGGTTACTTTTTTAGACCAAGCAGAGGAAAAAAATATGGACTCACTCAATTCTGAGGAAAAAATTATGGAATCACCCTGTAAATTTTCATCCCCAAAACTAACACCTGCATCATATCAGATCTGCTCGTTAGTCTGCATCTAAAAAGGAGTGAACACACCTTGGAGAGCTGTTGCACCAAGTGGACTGACATGAATCATGGCTCCAACACGAGAGATGTCAATTGAAACAAAGGAGAGGATTATCAAACTCTTAAAAGAGAGTAAATCATCACACAATGTTGCAAAAGATGTTGGTTGTTCACAGTCAGCTGTGTCTAAACTCTGGACCAAATACAAACAACATGGGAAGGTTGTTAAAGGCAAACATACTGGTAGACCAAGGAAGACATCAAAGCATCAAGACAGAAAACTTAAAGCAATATGTCTCAAAAATCGAAAAATGTACAACAAAACAAATGAGGAACGAATGGGAGGAAACTGGAGTCAACGTCTGTGACCGAACTGTAAGAAACCACCTAAAGGAAATGGGATTTACATACAGAAAAGCTAAACGAAAGGCATCATTAACACCTAAACAGAAAAAAACAAGGTTACAATGGGCTAAGGAAAAGCAATTGTGGACTGTGGATGACTGGATGAAAGTCATATTCAGTGATGAATCTCGAATCTGCATTGGGCAAGGTGATGATGCTGGAACTTTTGTTTGGTGCCTTTCCAATGAGATTTATAAAGATGACTGCCTGAAGAGAACATGTAAATTTCCACAGTCATTGATGATATGGGGCTGCATGTCAGGTAAAGGCACTGGGGAGATGGCTGTCATTACATCATCAATAAATGCACAAGTTTATGTTGATATTTTGGACAATTGAAAGGATGTTTGGGGATGATGAAATCATTTTTCAAGATGATAATGCATCTTGCCATAGAGCAAAAACTGCAAAAACATTCCTTGCAAAAAGACACATAGGGTCAATGTCAATGAGCAGATCTGATTTGATGCAGGTGTTAATTTGGGGGATGAAAATTTACAGGGTGATTCCATAATTATTTCCTCAGAATTGAGTGATTCCATATTTTTTTCCTCTGCTTGGTCTAAAAAAGTAACCGTTACTGACTGCCACAATCTTTTGTTCTTGATTTCTTATAGTGTTTCTTAAAGCCAGAAAGTTGCCATTTGAAATGACTTTAGTTTTGTGTCATGTCTGTGATCTGCTTTTTTTCTACAAAATTAAACAACTGAATGAACATCCTCTGAGGCCAGTGATTCCATAATTTTTGCCAGGGGTTGTATATATTTGTGTTCAGTATGATAGCATTGTAGGTCGCGTTTCCAGAAGGCATGACTTGCTTTGGCGATGCACTGCATGACCTCTGTATTGAGGGATCAATTGCTGCAGATGGTGTTGCCCAGGCAACAAAGTTTGTCAACACAATTGATCTCTGTACTGTCTATTGTGGTCATATGAGGGAGAGTGGCTCCTCAGTGCTACAGTGTAGCTGTCTGGTACATACCCTCAGTTTTACTAACAGTTTAACTAAACAACCATATATGGTACATACCGTATTTGCATGTCTGAGCACGAAATTCTGCTTGAAGTGGGGGTGGGTGTTTACACAAACTATTCCATATATTATGTTTGTTGGACCTCCCATTTCAAGAAAATGTCTGATTTCCTCACAATTAAAGAATAAATCACCTTTCTGTGTCCGTTTTTTTTTTTTTTTCTTCCTATCCTTTTGTCATTTATTAAATGTGTTCCTTGTCCGCTCATGTCTGGCACAGCAAAAAAAAAAAGATTTTGATGTGACATGCCCAGTTAGTGTTCGATATTAACCACAGCTACAATAATTTACCTCACTGAAACATTTTGCACAGTGTTTATATTAAAGCAGAAAATTCTGGTACTCATGGAAGCTTTGAAGCTGTTAAAGTTCCTGTTTAACTCTGCAGTTAAATAATCTGTTTGTTGCTGTCCGTACAAAGCTAGCCATATCCAGATTCAGATTCAGACAACTTTATTGATCCCTAAAAGGGCAAATCATTTTGCACCCAATTACCTCAGACAAAAATACACCAATTAATCCACAGTTATTACTATTTGAATGAAATAATGACACACATCAGAATTAAAACAAACACACATATACATTTGATTGTTTATGTACGCTAAACTTTGAAACAGTCCATCATCTGACTTAAAGCAATGTGAGTGTGTGTGTGTGTGTGTGTGGGGGGGGGGGGGTTAGCACGTGGCTGCGTAGCCAAGCTCGGGGAGCTGCTGCAGCTAAAGCCATGCTACCTCCCGGAGGGGGAAGGGAGTGGCGTGAGCGGGGGTCGGGATGGGGGTGGGGTGGGGACAGATACACAAAGGAAGGGTAGGGGTGGAGGTGTGCATCATCTGTGCAGCTGCGTTTATATCAGTCTCTGTCCATGTGTGAGTGGCATTGACGACAGCCACAGAAGGTTGTAAGGGAGGGGCAGATGAAGAGGGAGCCAAATATCTACACCAAGGCCGTTGAATCCTTCAGGGGAAAACAGTGGGGCATTTTAACCTTTGGTAGCTGATAAGGTTGCCATGTTTTGGTTTAAGCAGAGAGGCACAAAATTCCAATACGGTCTGTCTTTAGCCGTCCAGATCCAATTGTGAATATTGAACTGGTCTTCAACATCAATTCCTTTGCAGGGCAGACAATTGCTCCAAGATGGTTTCCAGCTTGCAAAAGTTAATGCAGTCTGAGATTGTTCCGCCTTGCACACCTCGTTAATCATGACGGACAGATGTGGGGTTGTGGTAGTGTGACAACTGTCTTGCAAATTTTCTGGTAGGTTGGGGCAGCACCTACCATAAAGGTAAATAAGAATAAATAAATCCTTGATGTCTTTCATGGAAAGTGGTGCCAAGCACGCGACACACCATTTCGCCCAGGCGTCGAGAACATAGCCCCCAGGATAGGTTCCATCTGGGCATGCAGGTCCCCCAGCCCCGATTTCCTTGTTGAAAAAAATGATGCCAATAGCATTGAGAGACCAGCTGATCAATTCCATGGTTATTCCAAATATAGTTTGAAGAATTCACAGTCTGGTGAAGTTGGGACTTTGAAGGTTGGGGCAGAGATAGAGAAAAATACAGAAGGGTCATTCCGTGTGAAATCATCAGGTGCCTCCCAGGTCTGTCCAGATGTTACACCCAGTACTGTCCTAGCTGTCTCTCTCACCACATCTGCAGTACTTTTCCAGTTGTCCAAAATTGTTTCCCCTCCATGCTGTCTATCTGCACAATCTCCTGGCACCACCTTACAATCTCCAGTTTCTTTCAGCTTATATTTCTTACAAAGAATGTAATCCACCTGTGTGCACCTTCCTCCACTCTTACGTCACCCTGTGCTCCTCCCTTTTCTTACAGTAGGTATTCACCACAGTATAGGACTTCTTATATAATGGCTGAGTGCATCCTTGTCATTTGATTGGTGGCTTGTATGTCATGTGACAGATTATTCGTACCATTTGCTGTTGTGTTTCATCAACAGTGCAATAGTTCTTTTTAGTGTGCAATTTTGGTGCTATATGAAATGTGCTATTGCACAGCTCAACCACCATGCACGCACTCACACTACCAAGCGTAGTGTTTAGCTAAAGATGGCAAAGTTTGTTTGCTGGCAGATGACGATTTGAAGGAGCTAATTGACGCTGCTAATTCTTCTAACACAGAGAAAAAAACATGCCGTCTGGAGGCATGAGGAGCAGTTAGGATGAAAAACTGGATACATTTCTGACGTGAGTTTTTGCTGGACTGAGGAACTACTCAGTCTTTTTTTTTGGAAGTACACAAAGTCGGTGCACGCCATCACAGACTTTTCTTCAGCTGACTGAGAACAATTTAGGACTCCAATTTAAAGTTCATGTTGGACTGTTGACATCAAAAACACCAGTGACAAACACCAAACTGTAAGTCCCTTTTCTGTTGTTTATAAATTAATAAAATAGAAAATGACAAGGATGTATTTTAGAAATTATATAAAACAAATAATGAATGTTTTTTTTATTCTTTCAATGGAATGAATATTTAATTTTGAAATATTCAGACCACTGAAGTCATATTCATTATTTGTGTACTGTGATACCTGCCTTCTTTTGGCTGCTCCTGCTTGCTCAGGGTTTCCACAGTAGATCATTTTTGGTATTGTCCCTCTAATTAGCTCCTACATTCTTCACTTCACGCTCCCTTGTTGTTCCTTTTTAAAACATATAGTTTTCCTGCAGTGATTATGATACTTTTGAGCAGAGCTCAAAGCAAGCCTGCTTGGATCAATTCAGCTATTACATGCAGACCCAAGATCGGCAATAATAAAACAGAACCTGACGCAAACTTGATTAGACCAAATTAAATTTTGATCAGACTTACCTTTGATTCTAAATCATTAGGATATCAACCCATAAAGACGTTTACTTGCATGTTCCAGTGGGTGCAAATGTAACTGACAATCCTGAAAACAAGAACTGAAATATGTAGTCAATAGCAGACAGAAAATTTGGCTTTAACATAAAGTTATGTTGACTGAGGCCTTGTACACACAGATACGGTACTTTCCCAGTAAAATCTTTGTCATTGTCAAATAATGTTCTGTAAACACTGCACCTTTTCAAGATTTATGTTAATAAATGAAATAGTTTTGACTGTGTTGAATGTTTACTGTCCAAAGTAATGGTCAAACAATGTCATTGTCCATTGGATTCTACGATACATGACATATGTTGCACAATACATGATGTAAACTATTCCTTTTTAAAACCCTATTAACTTTACCAATAATTTGCATAACTTTACCAAAATTGGAGCAACTTTAACTTTTGATCCCTGTACAAACTGAAATTGACCTTTGTCACCATTTTTGCTGTTTTTACTCCATAATTCCAGAGAATTCAGTCATTGATGGTCCAAACTATACCTTTTTGGCATCTTTATGATCACACAAATACTGTGAAAGCCTTTGCAATATGATTAGAGCAATTTAAAATTTTGACCATGTGCAATTCTTTATTGACCCCTAATTGGCACCTATGTATTAAAAATTCAAGTGGATAGTCTGCTTTTTCAAGAGGAATGTCTGAGTATTGGTGCCGAATTTGGTGCTTGTATCGCCATTTGAAAGATTCCTCTGTAAATATAGCCTGAACAAGAGGATGCCAGCACTTGCCAACAAGAAGAAAAAAATAACAAATTTTTACAGCTGAAAGTCTTTTATGCAATTATTTAATTAGTGCCACAGCGCTCCATTTTTTCACAATCAGCATTCACCAGAGACATCTGTCATCTCTTCAGCGCTCTGCGAGCAATTAAAAAAAAAATCCCATTAATTGTCCACTAAGAAAAAAAAGTATGTTAAATTATACTGTTAACAACAACAACTCATTCATTGTGACTGGCTGAGGTTAGAGAGGCAGGACTATGACATCAGCATTTCAGAAAAGTTCCTTATTGCTTGTCCACACAAACACATGAAGGCAGATGTTTCAGATTAATCCACTCTGGGATTCGTTTTCAAAAAGTATTATTTTCGACCACCGAAAATGCCACTTCCATGCTGATGAAATATCAGTACAATACAAAACTTACACTGAAAAAAAGAGAAAGTTTGAACCAACTTAAAAAAGTGTTACAATTTGTAAAAACCTGAATGAATTAAGTAGTTTGAACTTAAGTTTGAAAGTTAAATCAACTCTAACTTACAAACTTAAATTCAAACAACTTAATTGTACAAATTGTAACACTTAAGTTGGTTCAAACATTCTCTTTTTTCAGTGTATGCAGATACAACCAAACCCATTTTCATGTGGAAGGGGCCTGAAAGTGAAGAAATATTGTCAGCCTCTGCAAAGAACAGCATCAACAGTTCATTCAAACAATCAATTGAAATTCCTCTGTTGTTTTTGTTGCAGCTCAGCTGTTTTTGCCTGAGCAAACATACCCTATCCAATTCAGTTTGTGCACATAGAACTTACAAGGTCCATGTAGAATATTTCCAATATAATCAGGCTTTGCTACATCTGTGGACATAGCAAAACAAGGTGGGTGGAAGTTCTGCTTTCACACGATAATCAGCTTAAAGCAAATTTGGATTGTTTCATCTTCACTGGAGCTCCTCTTTATCATTACTTTTTTGTTTTTCACACAGCCACAAGTTGCTGTTCACTCGCAAACAGCATATGCTCAAATTTTCTTGCATTAAATGAGTTTCACCGAAACAGTGGCTTCTCATCCACGTCTCTGTAATTACAATCGGGTGTTAGATTGTCTGAATAAGACCCACCGGCAGTCTGAGAATAGGACCGTCTTGACAAAGAGTTGACAACTGTGGAACAGGCCAAATTAAGCCTTCTCCATTCATACCGCCTAGTTCTTATTATGCGCAAGTTATCTCAGTTTCCTTTGTGCTTGTATAATTACTTAATCTGAGCACTCCTAGGTGGAATTACTTTGTGTGCAGCAGCAAAGCAGGCAGCATTGCTTCAGCTGAAAGCTCGAAAAAGGAAATTGAAGATAACTTATAATTTTGCAGTTTTGATGTTGCACATTTGGTAAAAAGCCATCATCAAAAGGGATTCATACCGATTCTTTTGTTTCTTTCAAATATGCACTTTTGGGACATTTATTTTGGAGTAACATTTTACCACTCTTTTGGTTTTCTACATTTTTAGTGTACAAAGTCAGCCACTGTGCATTAGCGAGTGTGCAGTGCACTATTTTCTGTGCTGTTTGCTGTTTATAATGGGCCTGGGCAACACTTAACTAGAATTGAGGCCCATGAAGGCAGACCGATAAGGACCAAGGGATCCACTCTAGTCAATTACTGCAAAGTGCCAAGTTCAACTCAGTGGGCCTTTTATGAAGTACACCAGCTGAGTAAACAAATTAATCGTATATCCACGGTTCTCCAACAAAACCATGCAGCTCAGGGCAATCATACATCAGGCAGAATGATAATGGTTCTCTCCACGAGGAAACACAAGTGTCCCCCAAGTAATGACGGGCAACCACAGAGGACTCATAAGCTATACCTAGTCCGTATCGTTCAATTGTACTGCTCCATCTGTATTGGCTTTTTACACCTTGATGCTTGCTGAGCAAATGAAGAGGTGCTGTTTTGGGATTCTAGCCTTTCCTAATGTTTTTTTGTATTGATGTGGTACACTGGAGCAGACTGTCTGCATCTCTTACAGCTAAGCTTGTTATTAAGGAAATAAACTTGGATCTGTTGGCAGATATTATTTATTTATTTTTGTTTTTTAGTGACTCTTCTGAGGGAAGATATGAAAGGTTAATTGTTGACATGTCTTCATATGTGAACATGCAAGTTCTTTCTGTTTTCTTTTTTATTGTTTTGTGTGTGCACACATTTTCTGTGTCTGCTCCTTTTGATAATAACAGCATAAAGATTGGGTCTGTTGGTGTGTCCATGTACAAAAACCTTTTCACAAGGTGGAGTGTCAGGATTCTAGAACACTTTAACGTGATTCTGAAAGCCTGCCAGTCTTAACCCTAGGCAGTGTAAAAAAAGAATATGGTGTATTTTCAAATCATACATTTTTATGATTTTATGGTCTCATGAAGGACTAGAGGTTCATGGGTAAACCTGTAGTTCCATTTTCTGAGTTCACATGTCCACTCAGTTTCATTATTTCTCACCATTTTACTCACCTTCCAAATTTATGAACCTTGGCCTGTATCCTCGGTGCATCTCAAAGTCCTCTCAAAGAGCTCCTAACTTACTGGCAAGGACTCCCAACCTAAGAGAGACCCCAAGAGGTGTCTGAGAGCAATTCTGGGCAAGGAGTTGACAGAAGCTCCTATCTTAGTGAAGAGGTGGGGTTGACCCCATTGCTAGGTATGATATGGTCCTGTAAGAGCTGTGATTGGTTGTCACAGAAAGGAAAGTCCATTGTAAGCAGAAGATCATTCACCACTTTAGTGAGAGCCGTCTCTGTGGAATGATATTTTCTAAAAGCAGACTGCAGTGGCTCAAAGAGATTATTCTCAGTAAGATAGTCTACGAGCTGCCGTGACACCACTTTTTCCAGAATTTTAGAGCAAAATGATAGATTTGATATCAGCCGATAGTTCTTCAATACACTAGGGTCAAGATTAGGTTTCTTAAGTAATGGTTTAATCACTGCAGATTTGAAACATTTAGGAACAGATCCAGAAGTTAAAGAAAGATTAATAATTTCCAGCACAATCGGCCCAAGAGTGGGCCACGGGTCCTTAAACAGTTTTGTTGGTATAGGATCAAATAAACAGGTTGTGCTTTTTGTTGACGTTACGAGTTTCGTCAGCATGTCTAGAGAGATACTATCAAATTCTGTAAATCTAGGTAATACCTCAGTAGTGGCGCCCACCTCAATAGCAGGGTGTAGTGGCTGGGTTAAGCAATGCTGGGATATGTTGAACCTAATGTCATCTATTTTCTTCTCAAAGTAATCTAGGAAATCTTGTGCTGTAAAAGGAGAGCAAGCTACAGGTGGTTGTCCATGAATAAGTGTTGCCACCGTGTTGAACAAAAACTTTGAGTTATGCTTGTTTTTGTTGATCAAATCATAGTAATAGGTCCGCTTTGTAGTCAATAATGCATGCTTATAGTCTAAGATAGCATCACGCCACGCAAGGTGGAATACTTCTAATTTTGAACGAAGCCATTTCCGTTCTAGACCTCTTGCTTTATGCTTGAGGTCACGCAGGTAATCACTGAACCAAAGTGACTGCGATTTGGGGGAGCGCGGTTTCAACACAGGTGGTGCAATCATGTCGAGTGTCGTTTTGAACACTGAGTTTAAACTATCCACAAGTCTGTCTACTGACTGGGTATTTGTCAAAAGTAAGACATCAGGCAGTCTAGCTTCTAGTTCAGTCTTAGTTGAGGAGTTGATGCATCGCTGCAGTGATAAATAAGGTTGTTGTTCCACTAAACACGGCAGCGAAACTGTAAACTTAATAAGTGAGTTATCAGAGACCACTGATGTAAGAGGCATGATGTCAATATTCGTGACAGCAATACCACATGCGAGAACCAGATCCAGGGTATTTCCACTAATGTGCGTCGAATCCCGAATGCATTGCCAAAATCCTAATGCATTCACAATTTCCATAAATGATTTGCAAAGGGGATCAGAAGTCTTATTTATATGAATGTTAAAGTCACCAATGATCAGAATGTTATCTGCACTAGTTGACAAGTTAGAGATGAACGCACCAAATTCATCTAAGAATTCAGAATATGGGCCAGGAGGCCTATATACAGTGACAAAGTAATACAGCTGATTTTTATTCTTCTGCCCTTGGCAATGCTTAACATCCTGAGTGGAGCAGAGAATCATATGCTCAAATGAGTTATATTTGTGACCCCCAACAGATAATAAGCTAAACCTAGATTTATAAATAAGAGCAACACCCCCGCCTTGCTTCGTATCACGAGGGACGTGACTAAATGTATATGCTGGTGGGCAGGCTTCATTTAAGGGGAGGACAGCTGTAGGTTTAAGCCAGGTTTCACATAACCCAATCATATCTAAGTGATGATCAATAATTAAATCATTAATCAACAATGATTTTGAGGACAATGATCTTATGTTAATGAGACCCAGTCTAAGGACCTCAGTGGGGTTGACAGTTGAACTGTTTCAGTTTAGGGGTGGTTCCAGAGTAGTATATATAAGATGCCTAGAAGTAGGTTTAGGTTTGAGACATTCCACGCGTGTTGTAGGTAGTAGACACAAAATCATTGCTATTACTAGAACAACCACTGGGCCATCCTCAATTTCAACATGATCCAATATAGTAATGGGTATTAAGTTTGCAAAGCATATCCCTCTATGACAGGGGTGTCCAAACTTTTTTTAGTGAGGGCCAAATACAGAAAAATAAACAAAGGGCCGGGCCACACACTAGGTGACATATTGACACATGAATACTGTGTGTATTTCTAACTCACCTATAACGTGAAGAACATTGCACTCAGTGGGAGCAGTGATGCTGTCCTTTGGATTGAAGGATGGCTGACATGTCAGGAGAAAGTTTGGTGGTTGAGACACGAAGGACTTCACAGAGATGGCTATCAGTCATTCTGGTTCTCAGTCTGCTTTTGTTCTGATTTAACAGAGAAAATGTTTGTTCACATATGTATGTTGAGCCGAACAGGCTCATCATTCTTTTTGCGTGGCGTCTCATCAGAGGAAACTTGGCATTATCCAAACTCTGATAGAATTCAGGGAGGGAGAGAAGCTGATGTTGACTCTTCAGAGAATCATCACATTGCATTTCAATCAGTTCTAACTGCAGACTCTCTTCCACTTCTTCTGCTTCCACCAGGAAGGGGGTCGAGAACAGCTTGATTTGTTTTTCAATGACAGAAAAATCTTGGAAACGCTGGTTGAATTCTGTCATGAGAGATGCAATCACAGACACATATTTCTCCTTTTTAGCAGAAAGGTCGGCCTTTGGAAAAGCAGACTTGATTTCAGACAGCGCAGGGAAGTGTGCAGCATTAAAGCCTCGTAGTTGTGTCGCAAACAGGCGGAGCTTTACGCAGAAGACTTTCATGTGCGCATACAGGTGTGGCACCAGCTGTTCTCTGCCTTGTAGGTTCTTGTTCAGTGAATTCAGATGATGTGTAAGATCAACTAAAAATGCCAGGTCTGCCAGCCACAGAGGGTCACTTAGTTCATGAAGAGGTTGGCCCTTCTCTTTTAAAAACTGGTCGATTTCTGATCTCAGCGAATAAAACCGGTGCAGCACAGAGCCGCGGCTGAGCCAGCGCACATCAGAGTGGTAGAGTACATCCCCGTATTCAGCATCCACATCAGATAGGAAAGCCTGAAATTCTCTGTGGTACAGTCCTCTAGCTTGAATTATGTTGACAGTTTTTACAACAGTGTTCATCACATCACCCAGCTGGACAGTCTTGGCACACAGTGCTTCTTGGTGGATTATACAGTGCATCCTAACAGCCTCACCTCCGCTCTCTTTTACCTTGGCGGACACTAACGATGCCATTCCTTTGTGCTCACCCGCCATGGCCGGAGCTCCATCAGTTGTTACTCCACAGAGCTTGTCCCATTTAAGCCCCATCTTTTCAACTGCCTCTGACACAGCTTCAAAAATATCTTTTCCTGTCGTTGTGCCTTTTAGGCTCATCATATCAAGCAGCTCCTCCGTACAGCAAAAATGATCATCTACTCCCCACAAAAAAATTAACAGTTGCGCGGTGTCTGTGGCATCTGTGCTCTCATCGCATGCTATCGAGTAAAAATCAAAAGCACAAGCTTTATCTCTCAGCTGAAGTTTCAAGTTAGCGGACAAGTCCTCGATTCTCCGCACCACTGTATTTCTGAATAAGCTCACATTGTTGAAATCCGGCACTTTTTCTGGGCACATTATTTCTGTGACTTTGATGAGGCACTGCTTTATGAAATCACCGTCTGAAAACGGTTTGCCGTGCTGGGCAATAAGTTTAGCGACTTCATAACTTGCTGTTGTGGCGTTTTCCTGTATTTTGTTAGCACGAAAAAAAAACTGCTGTTGAGCTTGCAGGCTAGCTGCCATTTGCTTGACTTTCTGTGTTCGTTCGGCACCGGTGTACGATGTGTAGCTCTGATGTTTGGTCTCATAGTGCCGACGGACATTATACTCTTTTATCACAGCAACATCTTCGTTACAAATCAAACAGACACACTTTCCGTTGATTTCTTTGAAAAAATACTCGTTTTCCCACCGTGTTTGAAATCTTCTACATTCACTTAATATTTTGCGTTTCTTCGGTGCTGCCATTTCTTCTTCTTCGGTGCTGTAAAAGTTTTCTTCGCTTAATTTCGTTTCTGTGGCTGGCTAGATGGAGCCAGCCGCTGGCTCCATCTAGTGTTGAAACTGAGAAGTGCAACAAAGTTGACCTCAAGCTTCTTGTGCGGGCCATATTTAATTATATTTTCAGAATTTGCTGCGGGCCAATAAAAACTGAACCGCGGGCCGCAGTTGGCCCGCGGGCCGTAGTTTGGACACCCCTGCTCTATGACTTTTATGGACACATCTATGGGAGCAGGCCACAATCTCAACTTGTTGAATTTTCCTCCCTGGCAGATAAACTGCACTATCACCATAGTGGATTTTCTGCACTAATTTCCCTGCTAAGCTAATTGGTTCCACACCCATATTTGTCATAAGCCTTGCAGGGTCTCTAATCAACTGCTCCGTGGCCTGCTATAGATTCCTAATGTTACCCTCCCTGTAGAGCTCTATCTGTGTTCGCAGACAAGATGGTGGCGCCTTCCCCAGTAGGGTGGAGGCTGTCTGGCATCAGCAGGCCATGGCGACCCCAGAACGAAGGCCAGTTATCAATAAAGCTAAAGCCTTGCTGTTGACAAAACTGCGCCAGCCACCTATTTAATGATGTCAGCCTGCTAAACGCCTCATCAGTACCCCGGGAGGGGAGGGGACCAGAGACTATTAATCGATGCCGACACATCTTTCTGGCAAGGTCACAAGTCCTCTATATGTTAATTTTTGTGACCTCTGAGTGCTTCATCCTGATATCATTGGTGCCGACGTGAATAACTATGTGACTATATCTCATGTCATGTTCCTTCGTCTGTCTTCCTTTCTGCAGCGTCAGCAACCTAAGATGGTATGCAATGTCGGGAGCTCTGGCCCCAGGAATACATTTAACATCTGCCGGCGTCTGTAACCTGACTTTGCGGGTGATAGAATCTCCTATCACTAAAGTCCGGTGTTTCGACCTGGAGATAGGAGTGGAAGTCACTTGTGGGCTCGGAGAATTCACATCAGGTAAATCCAAGGGGGAGAACCAATTCACAGTTTGCAGTGACAAGTGTGATCGAGGTGCCACAACTGGGCACCAAGCCCTACGGGGCTTCCTCCGCCTCGCCACAGTCCGAAAACCGTCCTCCACAGCCG